>NC_058080.1:558568005-558881749 GCF_014858855.1 Bufo gargarizans | reverse complement strand
AGTATTTTGTGGAAGCAGGTATATTGCCGGCATCAATTAATATTTTCTAGAAACATTTATATCGAACCCCTCAATCAGTATTGTGTGGAAATAGGTATATAAAACGCCATGATCAGTATTTTGTGGCACCAGGTATATTGTAGGCCTCAGTCAATATTTGGTGGAAGACGGTATATCGAACCCCTTAATCATTATTTTGTGGAAGAAGATATATCGCAACCCATAATCAGTATTTTGTGGAAGCAAGTATATCAAACCCCTTAATCAGTATTTTGTGAAAGTAGGCATATAAAACCCCATAATCAGTCATTTGTGGAAGTAGGTCTCAATCAATATTTGGTGGAAGAAGGTATATCAAACCCCTTAATCAGTATTTTGTCAAAGCAGGCATATTGCAACCCTCAATCAGTATTTAGTAGAAGCAGGTATATCAAACCCCTCGATTTTGTGGAAGCAGGTATATCGCAGGCCTCAATCTATATTTGGTGGAAACAGGTATTTCCATTCCCTTAATCATTATTTTGTGGAAGCAGTTATATCACAGCCCTCAATCAGTATTTTGTGTAAGAAGCTATATCAAACCCCCACAATCAGTATTTTGTGGAATCAGGTATATTGTAGGCCTCAATCAATATTTGGTGGAAACAGTTATATCGAACCGCTTAATCAGTATTTTGTAGAAGCAGGTATATCGTAGCCCTCAATCAGTATTTTGTGGAAGCAGGCATATCAATTCTCAATCAATATTTTATGGAAGGAGGTATATCACAGGCCTTAATCAATATTTGGTGAAAACAGGTATATCAAACTCCTTAATCAATAATTTATAGAAGCAGGTATATCGTAGCCCTCAATCGGTATTTTGTGAAAGAAAGTGTCCCGCAGGCATCAATCAATATTTGGTGGAAGCAGGTATATCAATCCCCTTAATCAGTATTTTTGTGACAGCAGTAATATCGTAGGCCTCAATAACAACTTGTTGGAAAAAGGTATATCAAACCCCTTAATCAGTGTTTTGTGGAAGCAGGTGTATCACAGACCTTAGTTAATATTGCGACTGGATAAGAGGGGCACACCTACATCTAATTCACACCGACCACTGACCAGTAATATAAAAAATTTATTAAATATACTCAAATATATATATGGTACCTAATTGATCACTCTAAAATGCATAGAATACAAATTAAAATACAGCCATGCTAAGGGTTAATGTATTCATGGACTAGAAACTCAGTAGTGAATGTCTCTTACGATAGCGCTGAGTCTCAGCCTATAAGGTAATAGATACAGTCTCTATATTGGTCCCACGTGTGATCGCAGATGATCGTACCTCCGGTCAGCTTTATAGTGAGTAATGAACTTGCGCAGAAAGAAACAGGCTGTTTAAATGCCGGGGTCAGTGGAGAATCAGACCCTACTTGAGATTTGCCGTAGCTTGATGTCTCTTTTACAGAGCAAGGCAGGACTTTCGCTTCTTTACGAAATTGTTTTGTTTCTTTACGAAATCCCTTGCCTGGCGCATGTGCTGAATTTGGTGGTGCAGAGATTCCTTAAAACTTACCCATATATGTCAGAGCTGCTGCATAAAGTGTGGGCCATATGTGCGTGCTTTCGGCATTCTCACCCTGCTGCTACTCGTCTGTCAGCGCTGCAGTGTAACTTCAGCCTTCCCGCTCAGACTGTGCGAGCAGCAGTAGGCGATAGTGGAGTTTCAGCTGCAGCACGCACGGGTGAGTCGCTTGGCGGAACAGCACCAGTGTACTACCAATGACTGGGCCTCCATGCGGGACCTGTGTTCCTTGTTGCGCTGTTTCGAATACTCCACCAACATGGCCAGTGCCGATAACGCAGTTCTCAGCGTTACTATCCCACTTCTATGGCTCCTTGAAAAAACGCTCCTGGCGATGGAAGAGGATGTGGCACAGGAGGAGGAGGAGGGATCATTTTGTACGGTTTCCGGCCAGTCATTCCCAAGTGGCTCTGAGGGTGGGTTCCTGCACCCACAAACCCAAGGTACACAATTGTCCAGCCAGGGCACAGTTCTGGAGGATGAGGAGGTGGAGGATGAGGAGGTGGAGGATGAGGAGGTGGAGATGGAGGAGGAGGAACCATGTTCACAGCAGAGTGGCACCCAGACCAGCTCATGGCCATCCCTGGTGAGTGGCTGGGGGGATACAGAGGACACAGACGATACACCTCCCAAAGAGGACAGCTTTTCGTTGCCTCTGGGCAGCCTGGCACACATGAGCGATTACATTCTGCAGTGTCTTCGCAACGACCACCGAGTTGCCCACATTTTAACTTGTGCTGATTACTAGGTGGCCACGCTGCTGGATCCCCGTTACAAGGACAACGTACCTTCCTTAATTCCCTCACTGGAGCATGATCGTAAGATGCGCGAGTACAAGCGCACGCTGGTAGACGCGCTGCTGGTGGCATTCCCACCTGACAGCGGGGGCACAGTGGAAGCACAAGGCGAAGGCAGAGGACGAGTAAGAGGTCGCCAATGCAGCTGGGGCACCGCCAGCACCTCAGAAGGCAGGGTTAGCATGGCCAAAATGTGGAAAAGCTTTGTCAGCAAGCCACAACAACCAGCACCACCAGCTGATATGGAACGTCTTAGCAGGAGGCAGCATTTCACCAACATGGTGGAGCAGTATGTGTGCACACGCCTAAACGTACTAAATGACGGGTCTGCCCCCTTCAACTTCAGGGTGTCCAAATTGGGCACATGGCCTGAGCTTGCCCTTTACGCCTTGGAGGTGCTGGCCTGCCCTGCAGCCAGTGTATTATCTCAACGTTTAGCACGGCAGGGGCGGCGTCATCACAGACAATCGCAGCCGTCTGTCCACAGCCATTGTGGACAAGCTCACGTTCATTACAATGAACCAGGCATGGATCCCTCAGGACTTTTCCGTACCTTGTCCAGAATAGACATGTATACCGACACTAACCAGCCATTTTTATACTGCAGCGCAATTGCTCATGTTTGTATTTTGGATATTTCACACTCTTTTGGAGTGTTCCCTAAATTAAAAAAATAAAATTAAAACCAAAAACCTGTGTTGGCTACCTCGTCCTCCTCCACTGCCATTTCCACCTACACCGCTACGTCCACCGCCTTCTCAAACTCCTACTCCATATGGAACTCCACCTCATAAATCAAATTTTTATTTTTCATTTGTACGTGTTTTATTTAATATCATTTTACTACTTTGTCATTAACATTTTTGGGTGAAATTCACCAATATTTGGGTGTATAGTACCACTGCTCTAACTAGTAGGCCGTTTCAAAAAATTAAATAATTTGTCATTAACATTTTCAAGTGAAATTCACCAATTTTTAGATGTATAGTACCACTGCTATACCTAGTAGACAGATTTAAAATTAAAAAAATTGTCATTTTTTGGTGAAGTTCACCAATTTTTGGGTGTAATATACCCCTCCTCTACCTAGTTGACAGCTTAAAAAAATTTTAAAAAAATTCTGTTACATTCTTGGGTTGACATTATACAATTTTAGACGTGAATAAACACCTGCTATGCATAGGTGACAGGGAATAAAATGTAATATATTATTCTGTAATTAATGCGCGCCACATCCTTTAATTCAATGCTTAAACTTTGAAAAGTTTTCACACTTTTACACTTTAATAATTTCTCCCATATTTCAACTCTATAATATTAAAAATAAATCCTCCCTTGGATGTGGTCTCTCTTTCTCGCGCTCCCTCTCTGGCCTGGAACCCTGATTTCCTGCCACCCGTGATAACCATGGTAGGCGCATAAAAGAACATAGAAAGTTGATAGAGCAGATATCAAATTGTATCGTGAACATCACAGGGACGTGCAACATAGTGGGGCAGTAAGTGTGCACACGCCTACACGAACTGACTGACAGGGGTCAGCCCCTGCAACTTCTGGATATCCAAATTGGGCACATGGCCTGAGCTTGCCCTTTACCCCTTGGAGGTGCTGGCCTGCCTTGCAGCCAGTGCATTGTCTGAACGTGTGTTTAGCATGACTGGAGGGGGTTATTACAGGTTATATTTCCCAATGTTTTAGGGTGTACCCTAATTTAAAATAATACAAATACATTTAAAACAAAACAAAAAATGTAGGCTACCTCCTCCACTGCCACTTTCACCTACACCGCCACATCCACCGCCTCCTTAACCTCCTACTCCATATGGACCTGCTCCTCATAGAGCAAGATTATTATTTTTTATTTTTACGTATTTTATGTTATTTTAAGTAATTTCCCTATCCAATTTTGTTTGTAGAGCACTTGCCATGCTCTTAGCCACATTTTGACGACATTTGCCGCCCTCTAGCCCTTTCCATGACAGTTTACAGACATTTTAGTGCTCAAAAGTTCGGGTCCCCATTGACTTCAATGGGGTTGGGGTTCGGGTCCCGAACTCAAACTTTTTCTGAAGTTCGGCCGAACCCGTCGAACCTGAACATCCAGGTGTCCGCTCAACTCTAATAACAGGTATATCGTAGACCTCAATCAATATTTTGTGGAAACAGGTATATTGAACCCCTTAATCAGTATTTTGTGGAAGCAGGTATATCGCAGGCCTCAATTAATATTTGCTGGAAGCAGGTATATCAATCACCTAATCAGTATTTTGTGGAAACAGGTATATCGTAGGCCTAAATCAATATTTGGTGGAAACAGGTAAATCGAATTCCTTAATCAGTATTTCGGGGAATCAGGTATATCGCAGCCCTCAATCAGTATTTTGAGGAATCAGGTATATCCCAGGCCTCAGTCAATATTTGGTGGAAGCAGGTATATCATTCCCCTTAATCAGTATTTTATGGAAGCAGTTATATTGCAGCCCTCAATTAATATTTGGTGGAAACAGGTATATAAACCCCTTAATCAGTATTTTATGGAAACAGGTAAATCGTAGCCCTTAATCAATATTTAGTGGAAACAGGTACATCGAACCCCTTAATCAGTATTTTGTGGAAGCAGGTATATTGCAGCCCTCAATCAATATTTGGTTGAAGCAGGTATATCAAACCCCTTAATCAATATTTTGTGGAAACAGGTATATCAAACCCCTTAATCAGTATTTTGTGGAAGCAGGTATAGCAATCCCCTAATCACTATTTTGTGGAAGCAGGTATATCGCTTAATCAATATTTGGTGGAAGCAGGTATATCAATCCCCTAATCACTATTTTGTAGAAGCAGATATATCGTAGGCCTCAATCAATATTTGGTGGAAACAGGTTAATCAAACCCCTTAAACAGTATTTTGTGGAAGCAGGTATATCGCAGCCCTCAATCAGTATTTTGAGGAATCAGGTATATCAAACCTTTTAATCAGTGTTTTGTGAAGCAGGTGTATCACGGACTTTAGTCAATTTTTGGTGGAAAAGGGTATATCAAACCACTTGATCAGTATTTTAAGGAAGCAGGTATATCGTAGCCCTCAATCAGTATTTTAAAGAAGCAGTTATCTTATAGGCCTCAATCAATATTTGGTGGAAACAGTTATATCAATCCTCTTAATCAGTATTTTGTGGATGTAAGTATATCGTAGCCCTCAATCATTATTTTGTGGAAGCAGGTAAATCAAACCTCTTAATCAGTATTTTGTGGAAGCAGGTATATCCCAGGCCTCAGTCAATATTTGGTGGAAGCAGGTATATCATTCCCCTTAATCAGTATTTTATGGAAGCAGTTATATTGCAGCCCTCAATTAATATTTGGTGGAAACAGGTATATAAACCCCTTAATCAGTATTTTATGGAAACAGGTAAATCGTAGCCCTTAATCAATATTTAGTGGAAACAGGTACATTGAACCCCTTAATCAGTATTTTGTGGAAGCAGGTATATTGCAGCCCTCAATCAATATTTGGTTGAAGCAGGTATATCAAACCCCTTAATCAATATTTTGTGGAAACAGGTATATCAAACCCCTTAATCAGTATTTTGTGGAAGCAGGTATAGCAATCCCCTAATCACTATTTTGTGGAAGCAGGTATATCGCTTAATCAATATTTGGTTGAAGCAGGTATATCAATCCCCTAATCACTATTTTGTAGAAGCAGATATATCGTAGGCCTCAATCAATATTTGGTGGAAACAGGTGAATCAAACCCCTTAAACAGTATTTTGTGGAAGCAGGTATATCGCAGCCCTCAATCAGTATTTTGAAGTAGCAGGTATATCAAACCTTTTAATCAGTGTTTTGTGGAAGCAGGTGTATCACAGACCTTAGTCAATATTTGGTGGAAACAGGTATATCGAACCCATTGATCAGTATTATGTGGATGCAGGTATATTGTAGCCCTAAATCAGTATTTTCTAGAAGCAGGTATATCAAACCCCATAATCAGTATTTTGTGGAAGCAGGTATATTGTAGGCCTCAATCAATATTTGGTGGAAGCAGGCATATCAATTGTCCATCAATATTTTACGGAAGCAGGTATATCACAGGCCTTAATCAATATTTGGTGAAAACAGGTATATTAAACCCCTTAATCAATATTTTGTAGAATTAGTATTTAGTGGAAGAAAGTATCTCGCAGGTTTCAATCAATATTTGGTGGAAGCAGGTATATCAATCCCCTTAATCAGTATTTTGTGACAGCAGTTATATCGCAGGCCTCAATAAAAACTTGATGGAAACAGGTATATCGCAGACCTCAATCAGTATTTTGAGCAATCAGGTATATCAAAACATTTAATCAGTGTTTTGTGGAAGCAGGTGTATCACAGACCTTATTCAATATTTGGTGGAAACAGGTATATTGAATTCATTGATCAGTATTTTGTGGAAGCAGGTATATAGCAGCCCTTAATCAGTATTTTGTGGAACAGGTAAATCAAACCCCTTAATCAGTGTTTTGTGAAAGCAGGTGTATTACAGACCTCAGTCAATATTTGTTGGGAGCAGGGTATATCAATCCCCTTAATAAGTATTTTGTGGAAGCAGGTATATCACAGGCCTCAATCAATATTTGGTGGAAACAGGTATATAAAACCCCATAATCAGTATTTTATGGAAGCAGGTATATCGTAGGCCTCAATCAATATTTTGTGGAAACAGGTGAATCGATCCCCTTAATCAGTATTTTGTGGAAGCAGGTATACTGCAGCCCTCAATCAGTATCTTGAGGAAGTAGGTATATCAAACCTATTAATCAGTATTTTGTGGAAGCAGGTGTATCACCGACCTTAGTCAATATTTGGTGGAAACAGGTATATCGAACCCATTGATCAGTATTTTGTGGAAGCAGGTATATTGTAACCCTCAATCAGTATTTTGAGGAAGCAGGTATCTCACAGGCCTCAATCAATATTTGGTGAAATCAGGTATATTGAATCTCTTAATCAGTGTTTTGTGAAAGCGGGTATATCGTAGCAGAAGTATTGGAATGCATTGTAAAGGATTAGACCCCAAAAGTCCCAAAGTGGGACAAAAAATGAAGTGAAAAAAAAGTTGAAAAAATAAAGTTTTCCCCCACAAATTAAAAGTTTCAAGTAAAAATATTTTTAAAATATATATATATATAATTTCCCCCAAATAAAGTTAAAAAAAATTGGTAAAAAGTAGGGGGGATGGGAGTATACATATTAGGTATCGACGCGTCCGTATCGACCGGCTCTATAAACATATCACATGACCTAACCCCTCAGATGAACACCGTAAAAAATAAAAAATAAAAACTGTGCTAAATAAACTATTTTTTTGTCACCTTACATAACAAAAAGTACAACAGCAAGCGATCAATAAGGCGTCTGACCACCAAAATAGTACCAATCTAACCGTCACCTCATCCCGCAAAAAATGAGCCCCTACCTGAGACAATCGCCCAAAAAAGTAAAAAAAACTATGGCTCAGAATATGGAGACACTAAAACATAATTTTATTTGTTTTTAAAAAGCTGTTATTGTGTAAAACTTATTACATATATAAAAAAAAGTATGCATATTAGGTATCGTCGTGTCAGTATCGACCGGCTCCATAAAAATATCACATGACCTAATTCCTCAGATGAACACCGTAAAAAATAAAAAATAAAAACTGTGCTAAATTAGCCATTTTTTGTCACCTTACATCACAAAAAGTGTAATAGCAAGCGATCAAAAAGTCATATGCACCCCAAAATAGTACCAATAAAACCGTCATCTCATCCCACAAAGAACATACCCTACCTAAGGTAATCGCCGAAAAACGGAAAAAATTATGGCTCTCAGACTACGGAAACACTAAAACATGATTATTTTGGCTTCAAAAATGAAATAATTGTGTAAAACTTGCATAAATAAAAAAATGAATACATATTGGGTATCGCCACGTCCGTATCGACCGGCTCTATAAAAATATCACATTACCTACCCCCTCAGATAAACACCGTAAAAAATGTGAAATAAAAACTTTGCTAAATAAACAATCTTTTGTCACCTTACATCACAAATTGTGTAATAGCAAGCATTCAAAAAGTCACACACACACCAAAATAGTGCCAATAAATCCGTCACCTCTTCCAGCAAAAATTATACCCTTCCCAAGGTAATCACCAAAAAACTGAAAAAAATTATGGCTCTCAGACTATGAAAACACTAAAACATGATTTTCTTTGCTTCAAAAATGAAATCATTGTGTAAAACTTACATAAATAAATAAAAAGTATACATATTAGGCATTGCCGCATCCATGATAACCTGGTCTATAAAAATATCACATGATCTAACCTGTCAGATGAATGTTGTAAATAACAAAAAATAATAGTGCCAAAACAGCTATTTCTTGTTACCTTGACTCACAAAAAGTGTAATATAGCGCAACCAAAAATCATATGTACCCTAAACTAGTACCAACAATACTGCCACCTATTCCGTAGTTTCTAAAATGGGGTCACTTTTTTGGAGTTTTTTCTCTAGGGGTGCATCAGGGGGGCTTCAAATGGGACATGGTGTCAAAAAAAAGCAGTCCAGCAAAATCTGCTTTCCAAAAAACGTATGGCATTCCGTTTCTTCTGCGCCCTGCCGTGTTTATGGCAGTTTACGACTGCATATGTTTCTGTAAACTACAGAATGAGGGCCATAAATATTGAGTTTTGTTTAGCTGTTAACCCTTGCTTTATTACTGGGAAAAATTGATTAAAATGGAAAATTTGCCCAAAAATTGAAATTCTGAAATTTCATCTCCATTTGCCAATAACTCTTGTTGAAAACCTAAAGGGTTAACAATGTTTGTAAAATATGTTTTGAATACCTTCAGGGGTGTAGTTTATAGAATGGGGTCATTTTTGAGTGGTTTATATTATGTAGGCCTCGCAAAGTTACTTCAGACCTGACTGGTCCCTAAAAATTGGGTTTTTGAAAATTTATGAAAAATTTCAAGATTTGCTTCTAAACTTCTAAGCCTTGTAACATCCCCAAAAAATATCATTCCCAAAATGATCCAAACATGAAGTAGACATGTGGGGTATGTAAATGAATAACTATTTTTAGAGTTATTACTATGTATTGTAGAAGTAGAGAAATTGAAAGTTAGAAATTTGCAAATATTTCCAAAATTTTTGTAAATTTGGTATTTAAAAAAAATATAATGAATTTTTTTTACTCAATTTTACCAGTGTCATAAAGTACAATATGTGACGGAAAAACAATCTCAGAATGGCCTGGCTAAGTAAAAGCGTCTTAAAGTTATCACCACATAAAGAGATACTGGTCAAATTTGCAAAAAACTGGCCTGGTACTTAAGGTGAAATAAGGCTGTCCTGAAGGGGTTAATCAGTGTTTTATGGAAGCAGGTATATCGCAGACCTCAATTAATTTTTTTTTTGGAAAGAGGTATATCAAACCCCTTAATCTGTATTTTGTGGAAGCAGGTATATTGCAGGCCTCAATAAAAATTTGGTGGAAGCAGGTATATCAATATCCTTAATCAGTATTTTTTGGAAGCAGGTATATCGCAGGGCTTAATCAAAATTTCATAGAAACAGGTATATCAAACCCCTTTAACAGTATTTTGTGGAAGCAGGTATATGGCAGCCCTCGATCAGTATTTTGTGGAACAGGTATATCGAACCTCTTAATCAGTGGTTTGTGGAAGCAGGTGTATTATAGACCTCAGTCAATATTTGGTGGAAACAGGTATATCAAATACCTTAATCAGTATTTTGCGGAAGCAGGTATATCGTAGCCCTCAATGAGTATTTTGAGGAAGCCGGTATCTCACAGGCCTCAATCAATATTTGTTGAAAGCAGGTATATCATTCCCCTTAATCAGTATTTTGTGGAAACAGGTATATCGCAGCCTTCAATCAGTATTTTGTGGAAGCAGGTATATCAAACCCCTTAATCAGTATTATGTGGAAGCAGGTATATTGCAGGCCTCAATAAAAATTTGGTGGAAGCAGGTATATCAATCCCCTTAATCAGTATTTTGTGGAAGCAGTTATATCGCAGCCCTCAATCAAAATTTGATGGAAACAGGTATATAAAACCCCTTATTCAGTATTTTATGGAAACGGGTATATCTTAGAACTCAATCAATATTTGGTAGAAGCAGGTATATCGAACCCCTTAATCAGTATTTTGTGGAAACAGGTATATCGCAGCCCTCAATCAATATTTGGTAGAAGCAGGTATATTGAACCCCTTAATCAGTATTTTGTGGAAACAGGTATATCAAACCCCTTAATCAGTTATTTTTTAGAAGCAGGTATATCGCAGGCCTCAATCAATATTTGGTGAAAGCAGGTATATAGATCCCCTAATCAGTATTTTGTGAAAGAAGCCCTCAATCAATATTTGGTGGAAAGAGGCATATAAAATCCCATAATCAGTATTTTGTGAAGTAGGTATATCGTAGGCCTCAATCAATATTTGGTAAAAACAGGTGAATCGAACCCTTAATCAGTATTTTGTGGAATTAGGTATATTGCAGGCCTCAATTAATATTTGGTGGAAGCATGTATATCAATCCCCTTAATCAGTATTTTATGGCAGCAGGTATATCGCAGGCCTTAATCAAAATTTGGTGGAAGCATGTATATCAGTCCCCTTAATCAGTATTGTGTGGAAGCAGGTATATAGCAGCCCTTAATCAATATTTTGTGGAACAGGTATATCAAACCTCTTAATCAGTGTTTTGTGGAAGCAGGTATATCAAACCCCTTATTCAGTATTTTGTGGAAGCAGGTATATCGCAGGCCTCATTCAATATTTGGTGGAAGCAGGTATATCAATCACCTTAATCTGTATTTTGTGGAAGCAGTTATATCGCAGCCCTCAATCAATATTTGATGGAAACAGGTATATAAAACCCCTTATTCGGTATTTTATGGAAACGGGTATATCGTAGAACTCAATCAATATTTGGTGGAAACAGGTATATCGAACCCCTTAATCAGTATTTTGTGGAAGCAGGTATATCGGAGCACTCAATCAATATTTGGTAGAAGCAGGTATATTGAACCCCTTAATCAGTATTTTGTGGAAGCAGGTATATCGCAGCCCTCAATCAATATTTGGTAGAAGCAGGTATATCGAACCCCTTAATCAGTATTTTGTGGAAACAGGTATATCAAACCCCTTAATTAGTTATTTTTTAGAAGCAGGTATATCGCAGGCCTCAATCAATATTTGGTGAAAGCAGGTATATAGCTCTCCTAATCAGTATTTTGTGAAAGAAGGTATATCACAGCCCTCAATCAATATTTGGTGGAAAGAGGTATATAAAACCCCATAATCAGTATTTTGTGAAGCAGGTATATCGTAGGCCTCAATCAATATTTGGTAAAAACAGGTGAATCGAACCCTTAATCAGTATTTTGTGGAATTAGGTATATTGCAGGCCTCAATTAATATTTGGTGGAAGCATGTATATCAATCCCCTTAATCAGTATTTTATGGCAGCAGGTATATCGCAGGCCTTAATCAAAATTTGGTGGAAGCATGTATATCAGTCTCCTTAATCAGTATTGTTTGGAAGCAGGTATATAGCAGCCCTTAATCAATATTCTGTGGAACAGATATATCAAACCTCTTAATCAGTGGTCTGTGGAAGCAGGTGTATTATAGACCTCAGTCAAAATTTGTGGAAGCAGGTATATCAATCACCCTAATCTGCATTTTTTGGAAGCAGTTATATCGTAGCCCTCAATCAATATTTGGTGGAAACAGGTATATAAAACCCCTTATTCAGTATTTTATGGAAACATGAATATCGTAGACTCTATTTAATATTTGGTGGAAACAGGTATATCAAACCCCTTAATCAATATTTTGTGGAAGCAGGTATATCGCAGCCCTCAATCACTATTTTGAGGAAGCAGTTATATTAATCCTTTTAATCAGTGTTTTGTGGAAGCAGGTGTTTCACAGACTGTGAGGAATATGGATTAATATTTACTGTCAGCCATGTCCTCACACCCCCATTTGCTGACAGATAGCGGAGGTAGTGAACTCCACAGGAGGGCCCTGCTTCAAAGCCCTCAGCCCTGAGTGTCATTTGATGCACCTCTTGGCATGTTCAGTGTACATGCAAAATAAGTTTCCATCCCCCCCAGCCATCTGAGTGTCAGTTGGCAAGGAAGAAAGCCCCAGGGGGTCCAGGCTTCAAGGAGAAGGTCACACCTCAGTCCACCAGTTTGGAGCCAAGCTGAATCCTGCAGGAAAACCCCCAGCATGGGGTATCCGCCCTTGCCCAGGATCAATGAGACCTCCCAGACATGTTGTCACCTACCTTTCATAAGGAATTATGAATCGCCTGGCCATCGCAAGCGCAAACCGGATACATATTTGTGTCCCAGTGGACACGAGGTACGTGCCCATGGTCTTTGTTTAATGGGGCAAGGTCAGGGGAGGAAATATCCATATCTCCCCATAGAAACCACATAACAGTACCAGGTTTGGACTCTACTTGTAGCCGGAACCCAGGCGGGTCAATTGGTCCCAGAACCATCTCCCTGTGACCCTCTGGTCTGGAGCTATGAACCCTAAAGGGTTTTGTGGGTCATTTGCTGCCAGCCCAGAAGAGGGGGAGTGGACCCCTCCCTGAGGCCGGGTGGGGAGGGGCTGGCTACAGGTTAAAAGTCTGGTGCCAGTAAGTAGGCGCTTCTTTCTCTGAAGAAGGGTCACATCTTACAAATGTGTTTAGAGTGACCCAGGAAATAGCTGAGATCATGGCCCTTCATGTGGACTCCAGCAAAGAACATCTAACAACCAAAAGGAACTTCCATCATACCTGGTAACTGACTTTTACACTGCTTAACCCTTATGTAACCATATAACCTGGATCTGTAACCTCAGACCACTGTATATATTGTCTGTGTATATTGTGTTAAATCTAGTGTGCCCCTATAATTTAATCTTGTGCTATCTTGTATCTCGATCACGAATCCCCACGTCCGTGTTTTGGCTTAGTTATAAGCTACCGCGGGTTGGTTTCTGACCCTATATAATCCCGTTAGCGGACCGGGCTGATATCAAACGAGAACTGGTGGCAGATACCCGGGCTGAGGAGGTGCTGTTTTCACTGCGGCAGTGAAAAGGCTCTCTCAGCTTGTTGCCTCTCTGTGCCCGTGTGGACAGGAGGTGTGTGTGTAAACTATACCAACCTGACCTTACGTGCTCCTCTGGAGGGCGTAACTTCAAGTTTTTGGTAAACATGTGACCGTACCACGGCTCGTGAGCTCAACGTAGTTGACATCAAGCGGGTACGAGGTGTGGTATTAATCACACAGTCAATATTTGGTGAAAACAGGTATATAAAACCCCTTGATTAGAGATGTCCCGAACTATTCGCCGGCAAACAGTTCCCGGCGAATATCGCATGTTCGCGTTCGCTGCGGCGGGCGAACATATGCGATGTTCGGTCCGCCTCCTATACGTCATCATTGAGCAAATTTTGACCCTGTACCTCAGTCAGCAGACACATTCCAGCCAATCAGCATACCCTCCCTCCCAGACCCTCCCACCGCCTATCTAAAAAGCAAGGACAGCATCCTTTGTGTCACAAAGTTGTAATCGCAATGCTATTAATACAGGTTATATTATTCGCATTGCGATTACAACTTAGAGCTGGGTTCCTAATGGTTATATTGATAAAATATAACGAAGATTGAGAATATAGTGCTATATTCGTTGTCAATTCTAGCAATACAACCATTAGGAACTCAGATCTAAGTTGTAATCGCAATGCGAATAATGCAGGTTATATTGATCGCATTGCGAATTCAAGCTAGCGAATGCAAGCTAAAGTTCCTAATGGTTGTATTGCTAGAATTGACGAATATAATGAATATAGCACTATATTCTCAATCTTCGTTATATTCTAGCAATGCAACCATTAGGAACCCAGCAGCTCTAAGTTGAATTCGCAATGCGATTAATATAACCTGCATTAATCGCATTGCGATTACAACTTTCTCAAATCTGACAGTACATTCTAGCATGGAGCCGTTCCCATGGTGATGGGGACGCTCCATGAGCACGGAAGTCGGCAGAAGCTCTAAGTTGAAATCGCGATGCGATTAATTCAAGTTCTATAAATAGCATTGCGATTTCAACAGAACTTCTGCTGACTTCCGTGCTCATGGAGCATCCCCATCACCATGGGAATGACTCCATGCTAGAATGTACTGTCAGATTTGAGAAAGTTGAAATCGCAATGCGATTAATGCAGGTTATATTAATCGCATTGCAATTTCAACTTACCACACTCTGCGTCAACTACGTTAATTTTATGTTTGCGACATCACTACCCATAATTAGTATTTTGAGGAAGCAGGTATATCAAACCTTTTAATCAGTATTTTGTAGAAGCAGGTGTATCACAAAATTTGGTGGAAACAGGTATATCGAACCCCTTGATCAGTATTTTATGGAAGCAGGTATATCGTAGCCCTCAATCTGTATTTTGAGTAAGCAATGCAAAAGAATATGGCGTCGGCGGAAATCGCCATATGTTCGCATGTTCTGCAAATCGCGAACGCGCAAAGTTCGCCTCAAAACGACCGCCGAGGACCGCCGGGCGAACCGCAAGGCCACCTCTATTGTTCAGCCTTTATTCAGCATATATAAGAACGCTACAGAAGTTTTCCAACATTTCTTACAGTGCGAGAGCTCCACACTGCGACTATATGCCAATTGTTAACAGTGATTTGAAACTAGGCAATACTGTTGTATATAAAATATTATCCAGATTTACAGGTTGTTTGTTCTTATTAAAGTATTGTATTGGATTTTATATAACAAGCTGGCTCTTTATTATATATTTGCATTTACTAGCTAAAGTGGTGTTGCAGGCCTAGCTATACTATAGAGCGCTCTAATATTTTGTATATTTGAGTATATTTATCAATCTGTTTAGCTAGCTTCTAAATCTAAATTGACATCAATAAAAATAAAAATAAAGCAAAATGGTAACAGGTATAGACAGAGCAGAGACAGAGGGCAAACAGTGTGAATTTAATTTAAACATTTCTTATTTTCTAGTTGCTGGTTGTCTCTGCAGAAAGGAGCAATATGGGCATTTGTGGCTCCTGCATTGTTCGTTATCGTGGTATGTATTATATATTTATATTGCTAAAATATACTGGATAACCTGATTTTTATTCTATGTCACAATTAGAGATAAGCAAAAATTCGATTTGGTTGCTTAGCCGAAATTCACAAAAAAAATTGATTTGTTACAAATTACTTCATCGTGAATCACATTCCATTGTAGCGGGCACAAAGATGGGAAATGGAGATCATGCATCCCTGTCATTGAACCCCTCAGATGCTGCGTTCAACACTGTTCGCTACATTTGACAGTAAATATTGACGCCTTTCAGGGGTTAATAAGGGGTAAAAAAAAAAAGATACAGATGTAACCAGCACCAAAATCAGCACGATAGCGCACCATCTTAGCAATGTAACTCAACACCACCTTTAAGCTTTTAGAAACTTTGCATTTAATTAAACTAAGTTAGTGAGATCAGCTAGTCTGATAACACATCAGATTTGTCTTTAATGCTAGCTACATCTGTACATACTCACCTCATCCTTTTGCTCGTGGAGAGGCCACCGCGGCCATCTTGATTGAAGAAACCGGGCAAATCTCGTGCACAGTGACGTGATGACATCATCACGCTGGCTGCACATGGTGACGTCATCACTGATTTGCCCAATTTACCGAAAAGATTTGATTTGATCCAAATTTATTAGTGGCAAATCAAGTTAAAAAACAGCTATTTTCTGGCTGCGGAGAGCTTGTATAGTGGTGTAGAACACAGTGCCTTTTAGTAACACGCATAGGGGGTTTGCTGTGGTAGTGAAAAAATACTGTGAGTCAGCATGACACGCAGAAGACAGCCGTCCATCTTAAAATCACTGAACACTTCACTTATTTGTGCAGTTGCAGGGCCAAAACTGACCAAACCACTCAAGTGTGAACACAGCCTTACAGGTCAATGTTAGCATCAAGAAGAAGCGCACTCCTTTTACACCATCGTCAGCTGATTCCACATAGATGTCTATAGAACCTGTTCTATTAAATGCTTATACAAGTAGAGCCCCCGACAGAGTAGAGAGGGTGTCAGCAGTAAGTTTGTGTTGACGTCACTGATTATTTTGCCCTTCCTCTGATCCGTCAGAACAATAACCCCCCAAAAAAGTATCCTGTCTTCACTCGGTCAACATTTGGTCAGTAATCCATCAGTATTGCTAAAAAAAAAAAGAAACAGGATTGGATCCAAAACAGAGATGACACCTGAATGGAATATTTCCATGTCTTCTATGTTTTGTACCCACTACTGCTTTTGGATACCAAATCATAAGCCGATTCTGATGGGACCATACAGGCCTTAGAGCTGCTACATAGACAGGATCCATTGTGCGTCTTATTTTTCTTTCCTTCTGACAGATCAGAAGAAGGGTCAAAGAAATGATGATGTCAGCCAGGCCGAAAGCCAAGATAGTGGACCAGTCATGGAGTGGGAAGGGTGGGAACAGCATGAGAAGTCCACAGAGTGGAGCTATAAAATAGTGGTGAGTAGTGATGAGTGGGAGGTGCCATATTCGATTTTGCGATATTTTGCAAATATTCGATTGAATATTTGTGTTATATTCGTCGAAATCGAATATTCATAATTATTCCAATTATCGCGAATAATATGCGATTTAATTAATCGCGTATTGCGATTTTTCTTTTGATAGTATAAGGCAACAGTTCCTATGACTAATTGACTATGGCTAGGCTAATATGTGTATTTTACGAAATTTCGTAATATTGCTCTAACTTCGTCTTTTAGAATATTACGAATATTCAAAAAGACGAAGTTAGAGCAATATTAAGAAATTTCATAAAATACACATATAGATTGTAATTTAGCTAATATAGTGCTATATAATCCTTTTTTTTTATCTTTCAATAAATCTTAATTGATTTTTTCATATATCAAAGTAAAACAATGGTCAAAGGAATCGTACACATATTACCCGCACATCGGGTCATATTGAATTAGTGTGTACATTATTCGTAGGAGCAAGATAGTAACAAGTACTCCAACATTGCATCCAAATGACAATTGATATAGCCTCAGTACATTCCAATGGCAATGTCTAATATAGTAAACATGGGAATTAACCAAAATGAAAAGAAAAGGAAACAAAAATGGCAGAGATTACAAAGAAGGCCAAAACCTTGGGGTGTACATCATAAGCGGCAATCCGTACAAGCATTCCAGTGTGTACTCGTCTAGCACCAATTCATAGTGTACTAGTGACTCTCAGTCAATCCTTGGATGGGTTGGTCCATTGCGCCCATTCCCTTTCAAATCTGCGAAGCGCAAAGCCTTTGTGTGCAATAATTTTTTCAAAAGACCTAGTGATGTCTACTGAGTTGATGATTTCCTGTACAGTCGGGATCGTTGTGCTCTTCCAATACCTAGTAATGGCCAACTTTGTGGCCAGGAACAAATGCATAGCTATGGTCCTAAATTTGTACGGAATCTCCGTAATGTTAATAAAAAGTAAGGCCAAAGCTGGGTCCCTGTCTAGCTTGCGGCCAGCTACTTTTACCACTAGTTGAAAAATACTAGACCATAAATTATTTAGTAAGGGACAGCTCCATAGTATGTGTATAAGAGTCCCCCTACTACCGCATCCCCTCCAGCACAGTGGCTCCACACCAGGATAAATACAGCTCAATCTCTGAGGAGTAAAATACCATCTAAGTAGGGTTTTTGCGTAAGCTTCAAGGTGGGATACACATTTCAATCGTTTATTTGCATAAGTAATAGCTGTGGACCACTGCGCTGGGGGGATAACGCGATCCAGGTCGTGCTCCCATGCGATGATGGGCGATGTTTTTAGAAAGGAGTTTTTGTTGCCCAGGTACGTATATAGAGGGCGTATTCCCTTCCATTTAGAATTTGGCAAGCTCGATTGATTCAGGAGCTCTACATGTGAATGGGTTACAAGCTGTGAGCTAGTGTCTAAAAGGTGGCGGATTCTCAAATATTTATAAAAGTCACTTTTATGAATATTGAAACGGCTTTGCAGATTTTCAAAGGAGTCAAGGACCTCCATTTGGAGTAAGTCAGCAACCGTTGCTACTCCTCCTTCTCTCCATCCCTCTAAAGAGAAATCAGGCATCAGGCATTGCAGCGCCTCCAGTGGTGTGACTTTCGCTATGGAAGCAATCATTCCACTACCTCCACTGTGGTATTTTTTCCAGACCTTCAAAGAGGTGGAGATTGTATACGGGAGGGGCTGTGACGATATATCCTTAAAAAGGGAAGCTAATAATACTGCCTTTAAGTTGTGGGTTGGAACAAGGGTCTGCTCGATATGTACCCAATGTTTAGGGTTGTCAGTTGTCCACCATTCCTTGAGTTGTTGAACTCTAGCCAGGTAGTAATCATAAATGTTTGGAAGGCTTAGGCCGCCCACTTTTTTAAATTTGGACATAATTGACTTAGCAATGCGTGGTGGACCCTTCTTCCAAATAAACTTGTTCAGTAGCTTGGTGACCGTGATAAAAAGGAGTTGGGGAGGTCTACTGGGAGAATTCTGAATAAATAGAGAAGCTTAGGGAGCACATGCTGTTGGAAAGCGGCTATTCTACCTAACCACGAAAGCTCAGTTTTCGCTATACTATCCAATTCTTTTTGAAGCTCTGTAAGGAAGTTGGGAAAGTTTGCATCATATAACTTTGGTATGGTGGGGGTAAGTTGAACCCCGAGGTATTGGACTCCTGTAGTTTGCCAATCCCAGGAGTAAGTTTGTTTTAGTTGGTTCAGGGTTTGGTGGGATATAAAAAGGGGGAGGGCTTGGGATTTGCTCTCATTCAGTTTGTAAAATGATAAAGCTCTGTAGGTGTGAATGATCTTTTTCACTTCCTGAAGGGACAGGGTTGGGTTAGTTATGGAGAGGATTATGTCATCCGCATATAAAGAGAGGGAGTGTTGCCTGTCACCTATCCGGATTCCTGATATATTCTCGTTTTGTCTGATGGCCTGCGCTAATGGCTCCAGGGATAGAATAAAAATAAGGGGGGAAAGGGGGCACCCCTGCCTTGTCCCATTTGAGAGATTAAAGGGGTCTGACAACACCCCATTAGTTAAAACACAGGCAGCAGGGCCTTTATATAATGCCTCTATAGCTCTGATGGTGGCGACCGGGAAACCCATCTTTTGGAGCACCAAGAAGGCAAACGACCAATTCACCCGGTCGAATGCCTTCTCGGCGTCCAGCGTGAGGAACACCGCAGGACTCCGCATTCTGTTGACTCTATCCAGGAGGTTCAACACTCTCCTGGAGTTGTCAGTGATTTGTCTCCCCATGAAAAAGCCCACCTGGTCAGGGGCAATCAGGGACGGGATAATCTCCGCTAATCTGTTTGCTAGTAATTTGGCATAGATTTTCAGGTCAGTATTGAGGAGGGAAATGGGACGGAAGTTTTGGGGGATAGTCGGTTCTTTCCCAGGTTTGGGCAAAGTAACGATAGTGGCTTCTAGCATCTCTCTAGGCATGTAGCCATCCAACATGGTCCTCGCTAAGGATGAGTGAAGATGCGGGCCTAGGGTCTCTGAAAAGAGCTTATAGTAGGAATTGGACAAGCCGTCTGGTCCAGGACTTTTATTGAGGGGTAGATGCTTGATAATCCGCATTACTTCCTCTAGTGTGATGGGCAAACAGATATTAGTTTTTTGCTCTTCGGACATGGAAGGCAATGAGAGGGAGTCGAGGAAAGTACTGATGTCATGATCAGAAGGTTGAACCACCTCCTTATTATCAGCTAGGTTGTATAATTGCGAATAGAATGACATGAACCTATTCGCTATCTCTTTTGGATCATATAATTTGTGGGTTTTGGAGGGATTCCAGAGAAAAGCGATCCGGGAGTTTTGGACCTTACGTTTGATTCTGTTGGCTAGTAGTTTCCCTGCTTTATTTGCTTGAGAGTAGTACAAGGCTTTTATTTTCCTCAAGGACAGTTCGTATTTATGCAGCATGTGCTCCCTTAGCTGAGCCCTGAGAGAGCATAGTTCTTCTGAATAACTAGGAGTAGGAGATGCTTTATTCCGAATCTCTAGTGCTCTGATTTTGTTTAATAGGTATGTAATGAGATGTATGTAATTTTCTTTTCAGCTCTGTGCCCTAGTTTTATAAAAATGCCCCTTATAATCCTTTTTTTTTCTCCAATTTTTTTTGCCTCTTCTGAACTTAAGTTTTGTAAAATATGTACGCTATTAAAAAAATTACTATAGCAGTATATTAGCTAAATTACAATCTATATGTGTATTTTACGAATATTCTTAATATTGCTCTAACTTCATCTTTTAGAATATTCGTAATATTGCTCTAACTTCGTCTTTTAGAATATTACGAATATTCTAAAAGACGAAGTTAGAGCACTATTAAGAATATACGTAAAAAGTTGAAATCGCAATTTGATTATTATAACTTGAATTAATCGGATTGCGATTTCACCTTAGCTAAGTTAGCACTGCTATATTCCATATTAGGCTAGAATTAACGAATATGGAATATAGCAGTGTTAAGTTGAAATCGCAATTCGATTATTATAACTTGAATTAATCAAATTGCGATTTCAACTTAATTCTCAAATCCGACAGTACATTCTAGTATATGGAGACGTTCCCATGGTGATGGGGATGCTCCATGAGCACGGAAGTCGGCTGAAGCGGCAACGGGCACTGACTGGAGCAGCCAGGAAGCCAGGAATCCAACGGACAGGTAAGAACAACTTTAGGGAAGTGGGAATATATAGAACAATATTCTAAATATTCGCGAAATCTCGAAGTTGCGATATTCTAGAAACAAATTCACAATTCGAATATTCACGCTCAACACTAGTGGTGAGGTGGAAGCAGCATGAGGAGACCACAGAGTGGCCCGACAACGAGAGATTGTGGAGGTGGCAACCCGGCCAAAAAGGCAAAAAAGTGGCCAAGTCATAAAGTGGGGAAGGTGGGAATAGCATGAGAAGTCTACAGAATGGCCAAGTGACATAGTGGTGAGGTGGCAGTAGCATGAGGAGACCACAGAGTAGTAATGTTGCAGCAGAAGCAGTAGACCACAGAGTGCTGATGCGGCAGCAGCATAAGCAGACCACAGAGTGGTGAAGTGGCAACAGCATGAGACCACAGAGTTGTGATTTGGCAGCAACATGAGACCACAGAATGGTGAATGTGGCCACTGCTGCACTAAACACCCGCTCTGATGCCACACTACTGGCCGGGCAGGACAGCTTTTCCAGGGAAAACTCTGCTAGTTGTGGCCACAAATCCAGTTTGGCTGCCCAGTAGTCCAGCAGATCTTCAATGTGGGGTGGCAGGGTGCTGTTCAAGTATGCCACCACCTGCTGGTTCAGGTCCTGCTCCAGGTCTAGCTGCTGCTGCTGGTGAGCACTTTCTTCACTAGGTGGGCTAAGAAAGCTGCTCATCATTGACTCAAGCTGCTGCTTATGGAGCTGGTACTGCTTCTACCCCCCCTACCCCGCCACAACAGCCATGGCAGTGGAAAAAGAGCATAGAGGGCCCACCCGGTCAGACCTGAGAGAGAATGGATGATGGTACAGATAGGCAGTGGCCAACTGACTACATAGGATGTCTCTATAGTAGTTCAGTTTACCCTCTCTCTCAGCGGGTGTAAAAAAGGCCCATTTTGGACTGGTAGTGAGGGTCCAACAAGGTGGAGAGCCAGAAGTCAATTCGGCTGTCACTACCCAAGCAAATGAGCATGCAATGTGCCATTTTTCAAGTGTCTCGGAGGGACTCCCTGCCTTCATCTCCTCTGCATACTGCCACAATGTGTCTGGGTCATATGCCTCGTCCTTCTCATCTCCCTGTTGCTCCTCTGGCTGCTCCTGCTCCTCCTCTCCTGTCACCTGTATAGAAAAACCACCCATTTTGATACACATTGGTTGTGCTCCAATGTCCTCCTCCTCCAATTCAGCACCCACAGTGCTAATGTGGCCATGAGATGTAGACGCCACATCTCCAGTCCCCTGTCCATCCAGATTTACCAGTATCTGTTCCAGGATATGAAGCAGTGGAATGACGTTGTTCATACCGTAATCCTAGCAACTGAAAAATAACGTGGCATCCTCAAAGCAAACGGCAGGTGTCATGCATGAGCTGCAGCTGGCTGACATTGAAGTTACACAGGGGAGTACTCCTGTCTGCTTGGATCATCAAGAAATCGTTTATGGCCTTTCCCTGTTCGTACAGTCGGTCCACCATATGGAGGATAGAATTCCAACAGGTGGAATCGTCGCATTTCAGCCTATGTTGGGGGACTCTGTTCTGCCGCTGCAGCTCAATGAGAGTATATTTGCAGTGTATGAGTGGCTGAAGTACATGCTAAGTTTCCTGGCCATTTTTATGATGTCTTGCAGATGAGTGTAAGACTTCAGGAAACGCTTGACAACCAGCTTGAACACGTGTGCCATACAGGGCGCATGGCTCAGCCCTCCTTGATGCAGCACTGACATCATGTTCTTCCTGTTGTCGGTCACTATGGTTCAGATTTTGAATTGTCACAGAGAAAGCCAGGATTAGATTTCTTGATCAAGGACACAGAGCAGTTCCTCCCTGTGGCTCAGTTCGCCCAGGCAAATGAAGTGTAGAACAGCGTGACACCGCCGTGCCCTGCACATGTGGTATGCTGGAGGAGCACTGTAATCTGTCCCTGCAGTGGAGGCTGAGTACACGGTGGTGGATGAGGCGGCAGAGGAGAACATTGTTGCAGGACCAACGGCATGATAACGTGGAGGTGGAAGCAGCGTCATTAGGCCAAGTTGCTGGTGTGGCTGGGCAGGAACCACATTCACCTAGTGGGCCATGTATTTTCCCTGACCATAGTTATAGCTCCACAAGTCGGCGCTGCCGTGCACTTTGGCAGACACCAACAAGCTCAAGGATTGGCCCACCTTCTGTTTTACATATTTGTGCAGGGCTGGTACTACCTTTTTGGCAAAGAAATGACTGCTTGGGACTCTATACCTCGCTTCGGCACAAGCCATCATTTCTCTGAAAGGTGCAGAGTCCACCACTTGGAATGGGAGAGACTGCAGTACCAGCAACTTGGCCAGGACCACGTTCAGCTTCTGCGTCATAGGATGACCACAAGCGTATTGCTGTCTCTTGGCAATCGCTTCGGTGATCGGCTGCTGATGAAATGAGTGACGAGTAGGAGGACGAAAAGCAGGAGCATTAGGACCAGAAGATGATGGAAAGGACAGACAGCTCCCTGTGGCTGTGGTGCTGGAGCCTTGACTGCCTAAAATCGGGTGCTTGCCACTGGTTAATGCAGCGGCATGCTGGACCACCACATCAAAGCTATAGATCTCCGAGGCCACTTTATGGTGACGCTGCATATGTTGACACAGGACCGTGGTGCCAACATTGGCACCCTGGTCACACTTCACCTTCTGCCCACAGATTCTAAAAATGGCCATGTTCACCTCCTCTGGCGGCTTAACAAAAAAAACTGCCACACCGCCGAGTAGGTGATTTTACCCCCAACACTCCACACTAACTGACTGCTATGGCGACTTCCCCTGTGAACCCCTGCATCACTACTTTCCGGGCAGGTAGACTCCTGCGAAGCGTGTGGTCTACCCCGGGCATGTTTGGCTCCTGACCTCCCACTGCTGCCACCCTGCTGACTCCCGGCCACGCTACAGACTTGCTGGTTCCACTACTGTCTAACACGCAAGCTGCCACCCTCCTCCCCGATGATGATAAAGCCCCTTCGTCACCTGGCTCCCAATTGCGATCGGCTATATTATCATTGAGTACTGTCTGCATGTCACTGATGTCCTCCTCAACGGTCTCTGAGCCAGGAGCCTGACCGCTCGTAGCACCAGCTCCCACTCCACTCTCCTCATCACTACTTGCCAGCCTACTGGAGGAAGTGTTGGATGTCTCCTCCAGATCTTGGCTGGGCAGTAGCTGCTGACTGTCCCCTAGCAGCTCTATAGTGGAGCTGAGCCCACAGCACATAATACTTGTCTGGATGAGGGAACAGCAAAGGACAGAGGCAGGTTAAGGACAAGTGAGGGCACAGGGCCTGCTCCCGGGCCATGCTAACTAAGGGTTGTGTCTGACGAACCCACTGACTCTTGTCTGGGGGTGTCTGATGTCACTTGGGATGAAGTGGATGACCGAGTCAACCATTCAAGTTGCTGGTCAAGACACGACCACTGGAGCTCAGGTCTCTCAAAGTGACCCTTGCTGCCACATCCCCTTACTCTGCTGTGACCTGTGCCTGCGCCAGAAACATTTAGGACTTTGCCCTCCCCTATGCAGGGCCTGTCACTTCTCTGTCTGAAATAGTGTTAGATCAAATAAATAAAAAGGAGATTAAAAAACCCACAAAAAGGCTGTAATGTTGTCACTTAACCGCATAATGTCTAATAAGCCTTTTTTTCCAGTAATACACCACAAAAAAGGCAGTAATTTTGTCACTTCACTGCACAAAGTCTAATTAGCCCTTTTTCCCCCACTAATACACCCGAAAAAAGCCTTTAGTACAGTTTAACTGCACCGCTGAATGGCTAATAACACTTTTTTTTCCCACTAATACACCCCAAAAAAGGCTGCAATTTTGTCACTTCACCACACAACGGCAATCAAGCCCTTTTTTCCCCCACTTATACACCACAAAAAAAACTTTAAAACATATAACTGCACCGCTGAACGGGAAATAAGCCCTTTTTTTCTCCACTAATATACCCCAAAAAAGGCTTTAGAACATATAACTGTACTACTGAACGGCTAATAACACTTTTTTCCCACTAATACACCCCAAAAAGGCTGTAATTTTGCCACTTCACTGCATAACGACTAACAAGCATTTTTTCCCCACTAATACACACGAAAAAAGACTTCAGAACATATAAATGCACCACTGAACGGCTAATAATACTTTTTATTCCACTAATACACCCCAAAAAAGGCTTTAGAACATATATGGCACACGGGTGACAGGTTTTAGAAGGTCTGAAAGATTATCTGCACATTAGTGATCTGACAGCCTCTTTTGGTTTTGGTTTCACTTTGTGTGTTGCTTGTATGTCCACACCTCTTGTTCAGGTGTGGATCATGTGACCTTTACCTCCACCTATTTAGTCTGACTTTACCCATCACTCCTTGCTCTGAATAGCTTCTTTTTTTTTTTTTTTTTCGAAGAGCTGGAGTGTGGTTATAGTTGAAGTCCTGTTCATCCATCATCCATTAGCCTCAGAAGTTAAGTGTTCCGCTTGTTGTATTTTGCATTCCCCCCCACCTTTGTTGTTTTCTAGGCCTCAACGAGACGCTGGTTCCTTCAGCAGGGAGGGAGCGGGTTGTCTCTGCCCTGTCATTACCATTAGGGCATCCGAGGGCCACCAGGTTTTCTAGGTTCCTGTGTATGGGCATCTCTACCATTGGGTGGTGCCCATATGGATAGGAGTTAGGGCCAGGAGGAGAGTTTTATAGGTATTGACCCTTTTCCTTCCCTAGCGGTGAGGCCTAGTGTCTTTTCCCTTCCTTCTTGTTGTCTTTTGGTGTTCTCCCCTACTACATCCGTGACAATATAACTGCACCGCTGAATGGCTAAAAATACTTTTTTTCCTACTAAAACACCCCAAAAAAAGCCTGTAATTTTGTCACTTCACTGCATAACGACTAACAAGCATTTTTTTCCCAGTAATACACCACAAAAAAGGGTTTAGAACATATAACTGCACCGCTGAAAAGCTAATAAGCCCTTTTTGTTCCACTAATACATCCCAAGAAATGCTTTAGAACATATAACTGCACCACACAAAGTCAAATAAGACATAGAAATATTTCCTAATAATACACCCAGTTAACCCCTTAAGGACCGGGACATTTTTCACCTTAAGGACCAGACTGATTTTTGCAAATCTGACATCTGTCACTTGATGTGGTGATGACTTTAAAATGCTTTTACTTATCCAAGCCATTCTGAGATTGTTTTCTCATCACATATTGTACTTAATGACTGTGATAAATTTGAATCAAAATATTTCATTTTCATTTATAAAAAATACCAAATTTACCAAAAGTTTTGAAAAATTTGCTACTTTTAAATTTCAATTTCTCTGATTATAAAACAGATAGTGATACCTCCTAAAATTTTTATTACTTTACGTTCCCTATATGTCTACTTCATCTTGGGGTCATTTTGTGAATGCAATTTAATTTTTTGGGGACATTAGAAGGCTTAAAAGTTTAGAAGCAAATCTTGAAATTTTTCTGAAAATTTCCAAAACCCAAGGACCAGTTCAGGTCTGAAGTCACTTTGTGAGGCTTACATAATAGAAACCACCCAAAAATGACCCCATTTTAGAAACTACACCCCTCAATGTATTAAAAACTGATTTTACATGTGTTTAGCCTTTAGGTGTTCCACAAGGATTAATGGAAAATGGAGATGAAATTTTAAAATTTCACTTTTTTAGCAGATTTTCCATTTAAAAAAAAAATTCTGCTAACATAGCAAAAGTTAACAGCCAAACAAAACTCAATATTTATTGCCCTGATTCTGTAGTTTACAGAAACACCCCATATGTGGTCAAAAACTGCTGTATGGCTACACGGCAGGGCGCAGAAGGAAAGGAATGCCATATGGTTTTTAGAAGGCAGATTTTGATGGGCTGTTTTTTTGACACCATGTCCCATTTGAAGCCACCCTGATGCACCCCTAGAGTAGAAACTCCACAAAATGACCCCATTTTAGAAATTACAACCGTCAAGGTATTTAAAACTGATTTTACTTTTTTTCATTTTAATACCCTCCAGCTCATCTGCCATTTCATTATGCATATCAATAATTTCGTTTTGCGATGATGCGAATTCAGGCATTCTATATGATATACTCTATGGTCTACATCCTGCAATTTAAAGGACAAAGCAGCTATGAGGGATGCAAGGTCCTGATGCATTGATGATTTCAGTGCTAACAGCATCTGCTTCAATGTGTCCTCTGACACAGGTCTTTCAGATGTGGGATAATTAATAAAGTGATCTTCCCCAGGTAATGTGCCACTGCATGGTGAGGGGATCTGACTGACCTGGTTTCCAGAAAGTTGTTTGATTCTGGGCCTCTGCTTCTGTGGCCTGGAGGAGGGAGAGCGGGTCTGCTTATCTGCGCCATCTTGGAGTCTTGTACGGTCAGTGCTCGCTTCCCTAATGTCCTCCGGTGTAGAAGGAAACGTTGGTGAGTTTGGACGATATGAGTCCGGGAGCCCCGGAGGGGAAGATGGAGTATCAGGCTTAGGAACGAGCATAGGCGATAGCGCACTTGGCGGGGAAGGAGCTGTAGACAGAGCGGGGCTCCGGGTGCCATCTTGGAATCTTCCTCTCTCTAAGTATTTCTCCAAGTTCTCGGTGTCCACTCTTGGGAGCAATCTTTTTGACTTCTCCATTCTGTAGAGGAGCCGTACATCCACCAGCTGAATTCCAGTCGGGTTTAAGGGGTATAAGCTGAGAAATAGTCACTATGGTGCAGGAGCTGTGTGATCAAGCGTCCATAACTCTCAGCCGCCAAGCCACGCCCCCTTATTTTACAACCTTTTTTAACCATTTAGGTGTTTCACAAGAATTAATTGAAAATGGATATGAAATTTTCAAATTTAACTTTTTGGGCAGACTTTCAATTTAACCCCTTAAGGACCGGGCTCATTTTCACCTTAAGGACCAGGCCATTTTTTGCAAATCTGACCAGTGTCACTTTAAGTGCTGATAACTTTAAAACGCTTTGACTTATCCAGGCCATTCTGAGATTGTTTTTTCGTCACATATTGTACTTCATGACACTGGTAAAATAAAGTCAAAAAAATTAATTTTTTTGCATAATAAAATACCTAATTTACCAAAAATTTTGAAAAATTAGCAAGTTTCAAAGTTTCAGTTTCTCTACTTCTGTAATACATAGTAATACCCCCAAAAATTGTGATGACTTAACATTCCCCATACGTCTACTTCATGTTTGAATTATTTTGGGAATGATATTTTATTTTTTGGGGATGTTACAAGGCTTAGAAGTTTAGAAGCAAATCTTGAAATTTTTCAGAAATTTACAAAAACCCAATTTTTAGGGACCACTACAGCTCTGAAGTCACTTTGCGAGGCTTACATAATAGAAACCGCCCAAAAATGACCCCATTCTATAAACTACACCCCTCAAGGTATTCAAAACTGATTTTACAAACTCCGTTAACCCTTTAGGTGTTGCACAAGAGTTATTGGCAAATTGGGATGAAATTTGAGAATTTCATTTTTTTGCCTAATTTTCCATTTTAGCCCATTTTTTCCACTAACAAAGCAAGGGTTAACAGCCAAACAGGACTGTATCTTTATTGCCCTGACTCTGCTGTTTACAGAAACACCCAATATGTGTCCGTAAACTACTGTACGGCCACACAGCGGGGCGTAGAGTGAAAGGTGCGCCGTATGGTTTTTGGAAGCCAGATTTTGCTGGACAGTTTTTTTGACACCATGTCCCATTTGAAGCCCCCTGATGCACCCCTAGAGTAGAAACTCCATAAAGTGACCCCATCTAAGAAACTATACCCCTCAAGGTATTCAAAACTGATTTTACAAACTTCGTTAACCCTTTAGGTGTTGCACAAGAGTTATTGGCAAATTGGGATGAAATTTGAGAATTTCATTTTTTTGCCTAATTTTCCATTTTAACCCATTTTTTCCACTAACAAAGCAAGGGTTAACAGCCAAACAAGACTGTATCTTTATTGCTCTGACTCTGCTGTTTACAGAAACACCCCAAATGTGGCCGTAAACTACTGTACGGCCACACAGCGGGGCGTAGAGTGAAAGGTGCGCCGTATGGTTTTTGGAAGCCAGATTTTGCTGGACAGTTTTTTTGACACCATGTCCCATTTGAAGCCCCCCTGATGCACCCCTAGAGTAGAAACTCCAAAAAAGTGACCCCATCTAAGAAACTACACCCCTCAAGGTATTCAAAACTGATTTTACAAACTTTGTCAACCCTTTAGGTGTTGCACAAGATTTAATGGAAAATAGAGATACAATTTCAAAATTTCACTTTTTTGGCAGATTTTCCATTTTAATATTTTTTTTCCAGTTACAAAGCAAGGGTTAACAGCCAAACAAAACTCGTTATTTATGGCCCTGATTCTGTAGTTTACAGAAACACCCCATATGTGGTCGTAAATTGCTGTACGGCACACAGTAGGGCGCAGAAGGAAAGGAATGCCATACGGTTTTTGGAAGGCAGATTTTGCTGGACAGTTTTTTTGACACCATGTCCCATTTGAAGCCCCCCTGATGCACCCCTAGAGTAGAAACTCCAAAAAAGTGACCCCATCTAAGAAACTACACCCCTCAAGGTATTCAAAACTGATTTTACAAACTTTGTCAACCCTTTAGGTGTTGCACAAGATTTAATGGAAAATAGAGATACAATTTCAAAATTTCACTTTTTTGGCAGATTTTCCATTTTAATATTTTTTTTCCAGTTACAAAGCAAGGGTTAACAGCCAAACAAAACTCATTATTTATGGCCCTGATTCTGTAGTTTACAGAAACACCCCATATGTGGTCGTAAACTGCTGTACGGGCACACGGCAGGGCACAGAAGGAAAGGAATGCCATACGGTTTTTGGAAGGCAGATTTTGCTGGACAGTTTTTTTGACACCATGTCCCATTTGAAGCCCCCCTGATGCACCCCTAGAGTAGAAACTCCAAAAAAGTGACCCCATTTTAGAAAGTACGGAATAGGGTGGCAGTATTGTTGGTACTAGTTTAGGGTACATATGATTTTTGGTTGCTCTATATTACACTTTTTGTGCGGCAAGGTAACAAGAAATAGCTTTTTTGGCACGTTTTTTTTTTTGTTATTTACAACATTCATCTGACAGGTTAGATCATGTGGTAATTTTATAGAGCAGGTTGTCACGGACGCGGCGATACCTAATATGTATACAATTTTTTTTATTTATGTAAGTTTTATACAATAACTTCATTTTTAAAACCAAAAAATTGTTTAGTGTCTCCATAGTCTAAGAGCCATAGTTTTTACAGTTTTTGGGCGATTATCTTGAGTAGGGTCTAATTTTTTGCAGGATGAGATGACGGTTTGATTGGCACTATTTTGGGGTGCATATGACTTTTTGATCGCTTGCTATTACACTTTTTGTGACGTAAGATGGCAAAAAATTGCTTTTTTTACACTTTTTTCTTCTTTTTTTTTTACGGTGCTCACCTGAGGGGTTAGGTCATGTGATAATTTTATAGAGCCGGTCGATACGGACGCGGCGATACCTAATATGTATACTTTATTTTTATTTATAAAAGTTTTACACAATTATTTTATTTTTGAAACAAAAAAAATCATGTTTTAGTGTTTCCATAGTCTAAGAGCCATAGTTTTTTCAGTTTTTGGGCGATTATCTTGAGTAGGGTCTCATTTTTTGCGGGATGAGATGACGGTTTTATTGGTACTATTTTGGCATACATGCGACTTTTTTGATCACTTTTATTACCTTTTTTGGGAAGTAAGGTGGGCAAAATTTCAATTTTCTCATAGTTTTTATTTTTTTATTTTTATGGCGTTCACCGTGCGGGGAAAGTAACATGACCGTTTTATAGATCAGGTCGTTACGGACGCGGCGATACCTAATATGTGTAGTGTATTTTTTTTTTTTTTTTTTATTCAGTGATAAATGTTTTTTTATTTTATCTTAACTTTTTTCACTTTTTTTTAAAGAAAATTGGACCCAGACCCACTTGGTTCTTGAAGATCCAGTGGGTCTGATGTCTGTAAAATACAGTACAGAAACTATATAGGTTTCTGCACTGTATTTTACTTACACTGAACAGATCTATGCTTTCAGCACAGATCTGTTCAGCACCATGGACAGCAGGACGCCTGAGCAGGCGTCCTGTTGCCATGGGAACCTTCCCTGTCTGTCACAACTTCGCAGACGGGGAAGGGTGAGGACGGGGCTTCGGGGGGCTCTCTGGGGGCTCTCTCCCTCTCCCATCGGGGGGCTGCAAAGGCACAGCAGCCCCCCGATCGGAGAGGGAGGGAGCTCCTTGCTCTGTTAACCTTTTCCATACAGCGGTCCGTACGGACCGCTGCATGGAAAGGGTTAAACGGCTGACATCGCATCACCGATGTCAGCCGTTTATACCAGGGTGCCAGCAATGTGCTGGCACCCTGGTATAACCCACTAGACGCCAACGATTATGCAATGGGAGGCGGGCGGGGGATCGCGATCCCGCCTGCCGCAACGCCCGCCTCCCGCAACGCCCCCACTGCCTGCGACACCCCCCCCTGCACCACCCGCCGCCATCAAATCATGCAGGGGTGCAGGGGGGGGTGCGCAATATTGATTTTAGGCACTCTGAAGTTTCTGATCCCCGCGGTCAGGGACCGCGGGGATCAGAAACTGCAAAAAGCGCAGCAAACCGCAGGTCTGAATTGACCTGCGGTTTGCTGCGATCGCCGACACGGGGGGGTCAAATGACCCCCCCCTGCATTGTTACGGGATGCCGGCTGAGTGATTTCAGCCGGCGTCCCGTTCCGATTAACCCCCGCGGCGCCGGAATGCAGATTTTAAGTCAGGACGTACCGGTACGTCCTCGGTCCTTAAGGACTCGGGAAATAGGGCGTACCGGTACGTCCTCGGTCCTTAAGGGGTTAAATAATTTTTTTCCGCTAATAAAGCCAGGATTAACAGCCAAACTAAACTCAATATTTATTGCCCTGATTCTTTAGTTTACATAAACACCCCATACATGGTCAAAAACTGCTTTAGGGCCAAAAGACAGAAGGAAAGGAGTGCCATGTGGTTTTTAGAAGGCAGATTTTGATGGACTGGTTTATTGACACCATGTCCGATTTGAAGCCCTCCCCGATGCACCCCTAGAGTAGAAACTCCCAAAAAGTGACCCCATTTTGGAAACTAAACTCCTCATGGTATTCAAAACTGATTTTATAAACTTTTTTAACCCTTTTGGTGTTCCACAAGAATTAATGAAAAATGGAGATGAAATTCCAAAATTTCACTTTTTTTGGCAGATTTTCCATTTTAATATTTTTTTACCGCTAACAAAGCCAGGATTAATAGCCAAACTAAACTCAATATTTATTGCCCTGATTCTGTAGTTTACCGAAACTGCTGTATGGCCACACGGCAGGGCGCAGAAGGAAAGGAACGCCATATGGTTTTTGGAGGGCAGATTTCACTGGGATAATTTTAACTTGCCATGTCACATTTGAAGATCTCCTGATGCACCCCTGAAGTAGAAACTACAATAAAGTGACCCCATTTTGGAAACTATGTTATAAGGTGGCAGTTTTGTTGTTACTATTTTAGGGTGCAGATGATTTTTGGTTGCTCTATATTGCACTTTTTGTGAGGCAAGGTAACCAAAAAATTGCTGTTTTGCCACTGTTTGTTTTTGTTATTTACAACGTTCATCTGACAAGTTATATCATAAGCTATTTTTATAGAGCAGGTTGTTACGGATGAGACAATACCAAATATGACAACTTTTTGGGTTGTTTGTTTCATAAAGCATTTTTGAAAAAAGAGGATTTTTATTATCTCCATATTTTTGGGGTCGATTGACTTATGTAGGGGCTAATTTTTTTTCAGTATGAGATGACGGTTTGATTGGTACAATTTTGGGGTGCATATGACTTTTTGATCGCTTGCTATTACACTTTTTGTGATGTAAGGTGACAAAATTGAATTTTTACACAGTTTTTTTTATGGTGTTCATCTCAGGGGTTAAATCATGTGATATTTTTATAGAGAAGGTTGTTATGGATGCAGAGATACCTAATATGTATATTTTTTTATTTAATTTAGTTTTTTACACTAATATCATTTTTGAAACAAAAAATATCATGTTTTAGTGTCACCATAGTATGAGAGCCATAGTTTTTTTTAATTTCTATTTTATTTGTATTTATTATTGGTACAATTTTGGGGTGCCAATGACTTTTTGATCACTTGCTATTAAATTTTTTGTGATGTAAGGTGACAAAATGGCTTTTTTACACTGTTTATATTTTTTTTTATGGTGTTCACCTGAGGGGTTAAAGCATGTGATATTTTTGTAGAGAAGTTTGTTAAGGATGCGACAATACCTAATACCTCTTTTTATTTAAGTTTTATGCACTAATATAATTTTTGAAACAAAAAATAATAATGTTTTAGTGTCACCATAGTCTGAGAGCCATATTTTTTATTTTTTTTTGTAAATTCTCTTAGGTAGGGTATAATTTTTGCGGGATGAGGTTTTATTGGTACAATTTTGGGGTGCAACTTTTTGATCGCTTGCTATTACACTTTTTGTGATGTAAGGTGACGAAAAAATTTCTTTTTTGACACCGTTATATTTATTTTTTATGGTGTTCACCTGAGGGGTTAGGTCATGTTGTATTTTTATAGAGCAGGTTTTTACGGACGCGGCGAAACCTAATATATATATATATATATATATATATATATATATATATATATATTTACATTTAACACAATAAAAGCATTTTTGAAACAAAATCATGTTTTAGTGTCTCCATAGTCTGAGAGCCGGGATGTGGTGACGGTTAGATTGGTACTATTTTTGGGGGCATACGCCTTTTTGATCACTTGGTGTTGCACTCATAGTGATGTAAGGTGACAAAAATAGCTTTTTTTTTACACAGTTAAAAAAAACAATTTTCATGGTGTCTATTGGACGGGGTGGATCATGTGATATATTTATAGAGCCGGTCGTTACGGACGCGGCAATATCTATTATGTGCAGTTTTGCTTTTTAAAAAAAATTTTTATTAGAAAATCAGGGGAAGGGCCCTTTTTTTTTTTTTACTTGAAACGTATTTTTTTTTTACTTAACCCCTTAAGGACTCAGCCCTATTTCACCTTAAGGACTTGGCCATTTTTTGCAAATCTGACCAGTGTCCCTTTAAGTGCTGATAACTTTAAAACACTTTGACTTATCCAGGCCATTCTGATATTGTTTTTTCGTCACATATTGTACTTCATGACACTGGTAAAATGAAGTAAAAAAAAAACTCCATAGAAGTGACCCCATCTAAGAAACTACACCCCTCAAGGTATTCAAAACTGATTTTACAAACTTTGTTAACCCTTTAAGTGTTGCACAAGATTTAATGGAAAATAGAGATACAATTTCAAAATTTCACTTTTTTGGCAGATTTTCCATTTTTATATTTTTTTTTCCAGTTACAAATCAAGGGTTAACAGCCAAACAAAACTCATTATTTATGGCCCTGATTCTGTAGTTTACAGAAACACCCCATATGTGGTCGTAAACTGCTGTACGGGCACACTGCAGGGCGCAGAAGGAAAGGAATGCCATACAGTTTTTGGAAGGCAGATTTAGCTGTTTTTTTTTTACACCATGTCCCATTTGAAGCCCCCCCGATGCACCTCTAGAGTAGAAACTCCAAAAAGTGACCCCATTTTAGAAACTACGGGATAGGGTGGCAGTTTTTTTGGTACTAGTTTAGGGTACATATGATTTTTGGTTGCTCTATATTACACTTTTTGTGCGGCAAGGTAACAAGAAATAGCTTTTTTAGCAATTTTTTTTTGTTATTTACAACATTCATCTGACAGGTTAGATCATGTGGTAATTTTATAGAGAAGGTTGTCACAGACGTGGCGATACCTAATATGTATACAATTTTTTTTATTTATGTAAGTTTTACACAATGATTTCATTTTTAAAACAAAAAACATGTTTTAGTGTCTCCATAGTCTAAGAACCATAGTTTTTTCAGTTTTGGGGCAATTATCTTAAGTTGGGTCTAATTTTTTGCAGGATGAGATGACGGTTTGATTGGCACTATTTTGGGGTGCATATGACTTTTTGATTGCTTGCTATTACAATTTTTGTGACGTAAGATGACAAAAAATGGCTTTTTTATACCGTTTTTTTTTTTTTACGGTGGTCACCTGAGGGGTTAGGTCATGTGATATTTTTATAGAGCCGGTCGATACAGACACGTAGATACCTAATATGTATACTTTTTTTTTATTTATTTAAGTTTTACACAATGATTTCATTTTTTAAACAAAAAAAATCATGTTTTAGTGTTTCCATAGTCTAAGAGCCATAGTTTTTTCAGTTTTTGGGCTATTATCTTGGATAGGGTATGATTTTTGCGGGATGAGATGATGGTTTGATTGGTAATATTTTGGCGTACATGCGACTTTTTTTATCACTTTTATTACCTTTTTTGGGAAGTAAGGTGGGCAAAATTTCAATATTCTCATAGTTTCACCGTGTGGGGAAAGTAACATGACCGTTTTATAGATTAGGTCGTTACGCACGCGGCGATACCCAATATGTGTAGGGTATTTTTTTATTGTTTTTTTATTCAGTGATAAATGTTTTTTTTTTTAAATCTTAACTTTTTTTTTACATTTTTTTTGACCCAGACCCACTTGGTTCTTGAAGATTCAGTGGGTCTGATGTCTGTATAATACAGGACAGTACACTATATAGGGTACTGTACTGTATTTTACTTACACTTTGTCTGAACAGATCTATGCCTTCAGCACAGATCTGTTCAGCACCATGGACAGCAGGATGCCTGTTGCCATGGGAACCTTCCCCGTCTGCTCAATTGTAGCCACAACTTCGCAGACGGGGAAGGGTAAGGACGGAGCTGTCGGGGGGCTGTCTGTGGGCTCTCTCCCTCTCCATCGGGGGGCTGAAAAAGGCACAGCAGCCCCCCGATGGGAGATGGAGGGTGCTCCCTGAGCTGTTAACCTTTTCCATACAGCGTAAACGGCTGACATCGCATTACCGATGTCAGACGTTTATACCAGGGTGTCAGCAATGTGCTGAAACCCTGGTATACCACTGGCCACCAACGATTATTCAAAGGGAGGCGGTCAGGGGATCGCGATCCCGCCTGCCGCACCTCCCGCACCACTTGTGACACCCCCCCTGCACCACCCGCCCACATAATATCATTCAGGGGTGCAGGGGGGGTTAATAAAACTTTATCAGAGACCGCGGGGATCAGAATTGTCTGAAAGCGCAACAAACCGCAGGTCTGAATTGACCTGTGGTTTGCTGCGATCGCCGATACGGGGGGTCACATATCCCCCCCCCCCCGGCGTTGTGACAGGATGCCGGCTGAATGATTTCAGCCGGCATCCCGTTCAAATTAACCCCCGGGGCACCGCAATCTTATTTTAAACTCATGACGTACCGCTACGTCGTGGGTCCTTAAGAACTTGGGAAACATGCCGTACCGGTACGTCATGCGTCCCTAAGGGGTTAAAACACTTTTTTTTGGCCCACTCTAGGATTTCAACTTTTGGGGGTCTAATCCCCTCTGCAATGTATTACAGTGAGTAGTACACAATAGGTTGCCTAGGAGATCCAGCCTGAGCCTCAGGCTGGATCTCCTAGGCAACCTATTTGGTGCCCGCCCGATCATCCCGCCGTGTATGTACGGTGGAATGTATTCTGGCAATGAATCCCCCACTGTACATGCATAGCGTTCTGCGTTAAGGGGTTAATGGCTGTATCACACAGCACTTGCACCCTGATAACAAGCAAGGTTTGCTGGAAATACAGAGGCATCATCTATTGCAAACCTAAAATCAGCAGTATAATGGCAATTTGGATCCCCAGTCAGTGCAGCAAGGTGTAATAGGATTGCTCCAATTACCCAGGCTTTACACTCCCCTATTGGACCCTGTTCTCCTTTTTTGTCATGGTCTTACCTTCTACTGTTCTCCTTCGTTTGACATGTGCTGGCGGCCATCTTGGTTTCTGGGTTTCTTGTAGCCTCCCACCCTGCGGCTTCTCCTTCCCACTGGGAGGAGCTGGATGCCTAGCTCATATATATAGGAGGTCTGTGGCTTTAGTTCCTTGCTTGGTCCTCCTGTGTTCACATGCTTCTAAGACTGCTGCTGCTTCTGGTTCCTGATCCTGGCCTCGTCTGACTACCCCGTTGGTTCCTGATCCTGGCTTCGTCTGACTACCCTGCTGGTTCCTGATCCAGGCTTCGTCTGACTACCCTTCTGGTTCCTGACCTCTGTCTACGCAAGACCCTGCTTCGGTTTAGCCATCCGTTTGGACTTTTGCTTACAGCTCGACTTTCAATAAAGCCTTCTTATTTCCACTTATCTCTTGTTGTACGTCTGGTTCATGGTTCCATGACATTAGGACCAAGCCATGAATTTTGACGGTACAGGGCCATCCTCGCTACCTACGCTGGTTGCCAGACTTGATCAGCAGGATCACCTGTTGGGTCGGTTCGCTGTGGCATTGCAAACCCTGCTTGAACGCACGGCTCATTTCGCTTCCGTTGCCGATGGGTCGGTTGTCGCTCCTGGGCCCGCTCCTACTGCCGCTCCGGTTGTTGCGCCAGAGTCTACCCCGACACCTGTTGCTGCGCCTGCGGTGTCTCGGGGTATGACCGGTTCTGCCCCCCTTCCACAGCGCTTTGAGGGAGAGCCAACTCAGTGCCGAGGTTTCCTTAACCAGGTGGGCATTTATTTCGAGTTGCTGCCACATGCCTTTCCTACTGAGAGATCAAAGGTGGGCTTCTTGATCTCGCTGCTCTCGGACAAGGCCTTGGCCTGGGCCAGCCCTTTGTGGGAGAACAACAATCCGGTGGTTGCCGAGTTTTCCGGTTTTGTTGCTTCTCTTCGGAAGGTATTCGATGTGCCGGCTCGTGCTGCCTCTGCTGCGAAGCTCCTTATGTCCATCAGACAGGGTTCACGGTCCGTAGCTGAATACGCCATTGAGTTTCGTACCCTGGCAGCAGAGGTGGGCTGGAATAATGAGGCTCTGGTCGCTGCTTTCTCTCATGGTCTCTCGGATGCCTTGAAGGATGAGGTTGCAGCTAAGGACCTACCAGTGGAGCTCGAGTCTCTTATTTCTTTCCTGATTTTGATTGACACCAGACTGTTGAGTGGATTAGGCAGTGGCTGAGTGACAGACAACAGAGGGTTGTAGTCAATGGAGAACATTCAAAACAAGGTCATGTTACCAGTGGGATTCCACAGGGATCTGTACTGGGACCAATTTTGTTTAATATCTTCATAAGTGATATTGCAAAAGGCCTCGATGGTAAGGTTTGTCTTTTTGCTGATGACACAAAGATATGTAACAGGGTTGATGTTCCTGGAGGGAAACGCCAAATGGAAAAGGATTTAGGAAAACTAGAAGAATGGTCAGAACTCTGGCAACTGAAATTTAATGTGGATAAGTGCAAGATAATGCACCTGGGGCGTAAAAACCCAAGGGCAGAATATAGAATATTTGACACAGTCCTGACCTCAGTATCTGAGGAAAGGGATTTAGGAGTAATTATTTCAGAAGACTTAAAGGTGGGAAGACAATGTAATAAAGCAGCACGAAATGCCAGCAGAATGCTTGGATGTATAGGGAGAGGTATAAGCAGTAGAAAGAGTGAAGTGCTTATGCCGCTGTACAGAACACTGGTGAGACCTCACTTGGAGTATTGTGCGCAGTACTGGAGGCCATATCTCCAGAAGGATATAGATACTCTAGAGAGAGTTCAGAGAAGAGCTACTAAACTGGTCCATGGATTGCAGGATAAAACTTACCAGGAAAGGTTAAAAGACCTTAATATGTATAGCTTGGAAGAAAGAAGAGACCGAGGGGATATGATAGAAACTTTTAAATACATAAAGGGAATCAACTCGGTAAAGGAGGAGAGCATATTTAAAAGAAGAAAAACTACCACAAGAGGACACAGTTCTAAATTAGAGGGGCAAAGGTTTAAAAGTAATATAAGGAAGTATTACTTTACTGAGAGAGTAGTGGATGCATGGAATAGCCTTCCTGCAGAAGTGGTAGCGGCAAATACAGTGAAGGAGTTTAAGCATGCATGGGATAGGCATAAGGCTATCCTTCATATAAGATAGGGCCAGGGACTATTCATAGGATTCAGATATATTGGGCAGACTAGATGGGCCAAATGGTTCTTATCTGCCGACACATTCTATGTTTCTATGTTTCTATGTTTCAGGGAGAGACCTTCCTTTAAGGAGAGCCTGCGGAGGTCTTCTAACAGATTGGCGCCTACGTTTGCTGTCCCACCCGTGCCTCCCTCTCCTCCCACGCCTCCTGGGGATGACTCGTCTGGGGGTGAACCCATGCAGCTGGGGTTTGCTCGCCTGTCCGAGGGGGAGAGGGTACTCCGGAGACGCGAGGGCCGATGCATGTACTGTGGTCTCGGTGGGCATTTTCGGTTGGCATGTCCGAACCGTCCGGGAAACGCTCGCACCTGAGATCCTGTCGGGGGCAGATCTTGGGTGGAGTCTCCTCGTCCCCGGTTTCCCGTGTTGACAAACCACTGATCACTGTTGTCCTCTCCTGGGTCGGGGGCTCGGTGACGACCCAGGCGTTGGTGGACTCTGGTGCTGGTGGTTTGTTCATTGATAGTGTGTTCGCTACCGCCAATTCCATTTCTCTGCAGCCTCGAGGTTCCCCACTGGCTCTTGAGGCGATAGACGGCAGACCCCTTCTGCCGCCACACGTGACTCATGAGACCCTTCCAGTGGGGATAGCCATTGGTGCCGTTCACAGAGAGTCGGTCTGTCTCCAGGTGATTTCGTCTCCACACTACTCGGTGGTCTTGGGGTACCCCTGGCTCCAGAAGCATAATCCGACTTTCGATTGGAGATCGGCCGAGATCCTCTCGTGGTCACCGCAGTGTGGGGCTAGTTGCATCCATGGGCCTGTCAAGTTGCTGTGTACTTCCTCGGACTCTCTGTTGCCTCCTGAATACGAAGAGTACCGGGATGTATTCGATAAGGTGCACGCGGTTGCCCTACCTCCGCACCGCCCATACGATTGTGCCATAGAGTTACAATCTGGTGCCGTTCCTCCTCGTGGCAAAGTCTATCCACTGTCGGTAGCGGAGAATGAGGCCATGGAGGAGTACGTGAGGGAGGAGCTTTCACGCGGACACATTCGCAAATCCTCGTCCCCGGCAGGGGCTGGATTTTTCTTTGTGAAAAAGAAGGGCGGTGAGTTGAGGCCTTGCATCGATTACAGGGGTCTCAATCGCATCACGATCAAGAACGCTTACCCGATACCCTTGATTTCCGAGCTGTTCGATCGCCTCAAAGGGGCCACGGTCTTTACCAAACTCGACCTGAGGGCGGCATATAACCTGGTAAGGATCAAGGCGGGCGATGAGTGGAAGACCGCGTTTAACACAAGGACCGGTCATTATGAATCCTTGGTTATGCCCTTTGGGTTGTGCAATGCGCCCGCAGTCTTCCAGGAATTCATCAACGATGTTTTCCGTGACCTGTTGCAGCAGTGTGTAGGTGGTCTATTTGGATGACATCTTGGTATATTCTGAATCCATGGAGGCCCACATTATGGATGTCAGACGAGTGTTGCAACGGTTACGAGAGAACAGGCTGTTCGGTAAGCTTGAGAAATGCGAATTTCACCGATCCCAGGTAACCTTCTTAGGTTACATCATTTCCGCTGAGGGGTTCTCCATGGATCCTGAGAAGGTTTCGGCTGTCTTACAGTGGCCCCAGCCCAGTGGTCTTCGTGCCCTGCAGCGCTTTTTGGGCTTCGCCAATTATTATCGGAAGTTCATCAGGGACTTTTCTATGCTAGCCAAGCCTCTCACGGATCTGACCAGGAAGGGCAGTAATTTCCAGGTCTGGCCGCTCGAGGCCATCCGAGCTTTTGAGGCTCTAAAGTCCGCCTTTGTGTCGGCTCCGATTCTGTCGCATCCCAACCCTGGGTTGCCCTTTGTCCTCGAGGTGGACGCGTCTGAGACGGGAGTAGGCGCCCTCCTGTCTCAGCGTAGAACACCAGAGGGTCCTCTGCTTCCTTGTGGGTTTTACTCCCGGAAACTGTCTTCCGCGGAGTGCAACTATCAGATTGGTGACAGGGAGTATTGGCCATCGTGCAGGCCCTTAAAGAATGGAGGCACTTGCTTGAGGGTTCGGTGGTTCCGGTTCTCATCCTGACGGACCACAAGAATCTGACCTACCTTTCTGAGGCCAAGAGATTGACACCACGTCAGGCCAGATGGGCTCTGTTCTTGTCACGTTTTAATTACGTGGTCTCCTACCTACCCGGTTCCAAGAACATCAGAGCGGATGCCTTATCACGGCAGTACTCCGAGCTGTCCGGGGAGGAGTCGATTCCGACTTCGGTCATACCTCCGAATCAGATCCTGGCCGCCATTCGCACCAGCCTGACCTCTCCCCTGGGTGAGCAGATTTTGGCAGCTCAATCTGGTGCTCCCTCTGGGAGACCCAACGGCAGGTGTTTTGTGCCTGAGGAGTTGCGCACTCGGTTGTTGCGAACCTACCATAACTCCAAGGCCGCGGGGCATCCTGGAAAGAATCAGCTGTCCTGGGCTGTTTCACGTCTGTTCTGGTGGCCTTCTCTACGTTCCGACATCGCCGCATATGTAGCGGCATGCTCCGTTTGTGCCCAGAGTAAGTCCCCTCGGCACCTTCCGTTGGGCCTTTTGCAACCCATAGCCACCGGGGAGCGCCCATGGTCACACCTGGGGATGGATTTCATTGTGGACCTCCCTGCATCCCGAGGCCATACGGTCATTCTCATGATTGTGGATCGGTTTTCCAAAATGTGCCACTGTGTTCCTCTCAAGAAGTTACCCTCTGCACAAGAGTTGGCCACAATTTTCGCCAGGGAGGTCTTCCGGTTGCACGGTTTGCCCAAGGAGATTGTGTCGGATCGGGGGAGTCAGTTTGTGTCCAGGTTCTGGCGCGCCTTTTGCTCCCAGTTGGGGATTCATCTCTCTTTCTCCTCGGCCTACCACCCTCAGTCCAATGGGGCCGCAGAACGATCCAATCAGGCCTTGGAGCAATTCCTTCGTTGCTATGTCTCCGATCACCAAGACAATTGGGTTGACCTCCTGCCTTGGGCTGAGTTTGCCAGGAACACGGCGGTGAACTCTTCCTCTGGGACGTCTTTCTTCATGGCCAATTATGGGTTCCAACCTGCCGTGTTACCGGAGGTATTCTCTCCCCAGGATATTCCGGCTGTGGAGGATCACCTTTCCGTCCTACGTGCTTATTGGGTACAGATCCAGAGGTCCCTTGAGGTCTCTGCGCAGCGCCAGAGACTCCAGGCTGATCGCAGACGAGCGCCCGCTCCTTCCTACCTGGTCGGAGACCGTGTATGGTTGTCCACCCGCAACCTCAACCTTCGAGTGCCCACTCCCAAGCTGGCGCCTCGCTTTGTTGGTCCCTTCCGAGTGCTTCGCAGGGTAAACCCGGTAGCCTATGCCCTTGCGCTTCCTCCTGGCATGCGGATCTCCAACGTGTTTCATGTCTCCCTGTTGAAGCCATTGGTGTGTAATCGTTTCACTTCCTCGGTTCCTCGGCCCCGTCCGGTCCAAGTGGGCAATCGTGAGGAATATGAGGTGAGCAATATCCTGGACTCACGCCTGGTCCGCGGTCGGTTGCAGTTTTTGGTCCATTGGCGTGGTTATGGTCCAGAGGAGCGTTCCTGGGTTCCCTCCGCAGATGTCCATGCTCCTGCTTTGCTCCGAGCCTTCCACGCACGCTTCCCTCAGAAACCGTTCCTTACTCCGCGGAGGAGGGGCCCTTGAGGGGGAGGTACTGTCATGGTCTTACCTTCTACTGTTCTCCTTCGTTTGACATGTGCTGGCGGCCATCTTGGTTTCTGGGTTTCTTGTAGCCTCCCACCCTGCGGCTTCTCCTTCCCACTGGGAGGAGCTGGATGCCTAGCTCATATATATATAGGAGGTCTGTGGCTTCAGTTCCTTGCTTGGTCCTCCTGTGTTCACATGCTTCTAAGACTGCTGCTGCTTCTGGTTCCTGATCCTGGTCTCGTCTGACTACCCCGTTGGTTCCTGATCCTGGCTTCGTCTGACTACCCTGCTGGTTCCTGATCCAGGCTTCGTCTGACTACCCTTCTGGTTCCTGACCTCTGTCTACGCAAGACCCTGCTTCGGTTTAGCCATCCGTTTGGACTTTTGCTTACAGCTTGACTTTCAATAAAGCCTTCTTATTTCCACTTATCTCTTGTTGTACGTCTGGTTCATGGTTCCATGACATTTTTATAGTGTGGAATTATTCCTCCCTATCCTTTCCCTACACTTCTAATGATATTTACCTTAACTTCTATTCAGCAAAAAAAATTAAGATTTAAAGTCTCTTCTACCACTTTCCCTTGCGCCTGATAACGTCTCTCTGGAAAACACTGGAAAATGGCTGAATCCAAGATGGCTGAGGCTATTTATAGGGCTGTGACATCACAGGGGCTGGCTGCTGATTGACTGCATGCATGGCATTGTGGGTGACCCCTCGTTCCCAGAATTTTTTGCTCCATATCCTAACATGTGCAGCAGCCATTTTACCACGAAGTGTAAGGAAATTCGGATTCGGTGCGAATCAAGTTTTTCCTGAAATTCGGATCCAATTTCTCTTCGATTCACTCATCTCTAATGGTAATGTCACATATCACCACATGCAAGATTTTGCGGGGTCTCTTCAATCAAGATGGTCGTGACAGCCTTTCTACGAGCAAGTGGATGAGGTATGTTTTATTATTTTTTTTACCGCCATTTCTGGAAAAATCTATTCGTTAACATGAAGCACAAGGAAATTCAGCTTCATGACAAATCATATTTTTCCTGTAATTTTGATCTACTTCAATTTGTTTGACTTCGATCCACTCAAAACTAGTCACAATGGTGATATTATCCAATTCTGGTTAGGAGTTATATAATATCATAAAATCATCCTAAACGAGGCTACCAGCGTCTATATACAAAGCTTTTCTAGAATGTCTAGATCAGGCATCCTCAAACTGCGGCCCTCCAGCTATTGTAAAACTACAACTTCCAGCATGCCCGAACAGCCTAGAGCAGGCATCCTCAAACTACGGCCCTCCAGCTGTTGCAAAACTACAACTCCCAGCATGCCCGAACAGCCTACAGGTATCAGCTTACAGCAGGGCATTGTGGGAATTGTAGTTTTACAACAGCTGGAGGGCCGCAGTTTCAGGATGCCTGGCTTAGAGGTATCAGCCTACAGCAGGGCATTGTGGGAGTTGTAGTTTTACAACAGCTGGAGGGCCGCAGTTTGACAATGCCTGGTCTAGATAATGGACTTTATCTGTTATAGCATCTCCATCCTTCTAATCATTCACGGTTTCTTTTTTTTGCATAATAGTGATAAGCAATATCAATATCTGTCTAAAGCCATGGCAGGTGAAAAATCCATGTGGGAAAACTCACAAAACTATAGAATAGTTTAAAGAAAAAAGAAAGAAAAAAAGATGTTGAATTAGGCTACTTTCACACTTGCGGCAGGACGGATCCGGCAGGCTGGTCTCCCTGTCGGATCCGTTTTTCCGCTGTTTCACCGTATCGCCGGACCGGCGCTCCGTCCCCATTGACTATAATGGGGACGGGGGGCGGCACTCCGGCGCAGTATGGCAGTGCACGACGAAAAGCCGCCGGACTAAAAGTCCTGCATGTCCGAATTTTTAGTCCGGCGATCTCTCACCGCGAACTGCCGTACTGCACCGAAGCGCCGCCCCATCCCCATTATAGTCAATGGGGACCGAGCGGTGGTCTGGCGATACGGCGAAATAGTGGAAGGACGGATCCGACAGGGAGACCAGCCTGCCGGATCCGTCCTACCGCAAGTGTGAAAGTAGCCTAAAAGATCTTCAAAGTGAATGTTCATATTTGCCTTCAGCATTCGGTACTGATTGATGAATCAAATGCTTCCCTTCATACAGGATCATTTCTATTCCCCTTTATAGCCTTAGAGTTAAATTTATGTATCATCAGGAAAAGAAATATTGTTTATAGAGTTTTTAATACTTTTTTTTAAATGCTATAAAAAAAAGTCCTGAAATCCTGCCGTTTTCACTCTGTCCGCTGAGCTTTTTAATAAACTAGGAACACCTGTAATATCTCTCATTAATGCGATTATCTAGTCAACCAATTACATGGCAGTTGCTTCAATGCATATAGGGTTGTGGTCCTGGTGAAGACAATCTCCTGAATTCCAAACGGAATGTCAGAATGGGAAAGAAAGGTGATTTAAGCAATTTTGAGCGTGGCATGGTTGTTGGTGCCAGACGGGCCGGTCTGAGTATTTCACAATCTGCTCAGTTACTGGGATTTTCACGCACAACCATTTCTAGGGTTTACAAAGAATGGTGTGAAAAGGGAAAAACATCCAGTATGCGGCAGTCCAGTATGCCTTGTTGATGCTAGAGGTCAGAGAAGAATGGGCCGACTGATTCAAGCTGATAGAAGAGCAACGTTGACTGAAATAACCACTCGTTACAACCGAGGTATGCAGCAAAGCATTTGTGAAGCCACAACATGCACAACCTTGAGGCGGATGGGCTACAACAGCAGAAGACCCCACCGGGTACCACTCATCTCTACTACAAATAGGAAAAAGAGGCTACAATTTGCACGAGCTCACCAAAATTGGACTGTTGAAGACTGGAAAAATGTTGCCTGGTCTGATGAGTCTCGATTTCTATTCAGACATTCAAATGGTAGAGTCCGAATTTGGCGTAAACAGAATGAGAACATGTATTTCATCATGCTTTGTTACCACTGTGCAGGCTGGTGGTGTAATGGTGTGGGGGATGTTTTTTGGGCACACTTTATGCCCCTTAGTGCCAATTGGCCATCGTTTAAATGCCACGGGCTACCTGAGCATTGTTTCTGACCATGTCCATCCCTTTATGACCACCATGTACCCATCCTTTGATGGCTACTTCCAGCAGGATAATGCACCATGTTACAAAGCTTGAATCATTTCAAATTGGTTTCTTGAACAAGACAATGAGCCCCCACAGTCATGAGTACTAAAATGGCCCCCACAGTCACCAGATCTCAACCCAATAGAGCATCTTTGGGATGTGGTGGAACGGGAGCTTCGTGCCCTGGATGTGCATCCCTCAAATCTCCATCAACTGCAAGATTCTATCCTATCAATATGGGCCAACAATTCTAAAGAATGCTATCAGCACCTTGTTGAATCAATGCCATGTAGAATTAAGGCAGTTCTGAAGGCAAAAGGGGGTCCAACACCATATTAGTATGGTGTTCCTAATAATTCTTTAAGTGAGTGTGTATATATATATATATATATATATATATATATGGTATGTGCCAGCAAAAGGACCTGGCTTTGCAAAGGTATATTTCATCTATTTCATTTAATGTTTGTGTATGTCATTAAAATATATTGACAGTAACCCCCATAACAGTGACCTCTACAGCCCCCCACCCCTTCAACAGTGAACTTCACAGTCCCCCAACCCTTAACACTGACCCCCCACAGTGCCATGCCACTTTAACCACTTCAGCCCCGCTAGGTGAAACCCCCTTCATGACCAGAGCACTTTTTACACTTCGGCACTACACTACTTTCACCGTTTATCGCTCGGTCATGCAACTTACCACCCAAATGAATTTTACCTCCTTTTCTTCTCACTAATAGAGCTTTCATTTGGTGGTATTTCATTGCTGCTGGCATTTTTACTTTTTTTGTTATTAATCAAAATGTAACGATTTTTTGCAAATGACATTTTTCACTTTCAGCTGTAAAATTTTGCAAAAAAAACGACATCCATATATAAATTTTTCGCCAAATTTATTGTTCTACATGTCTTTGATAAAAAAAAATGTTTGGGCAAAAAAAAATGGTTTGGGTAAAAGTTATAGCATTTACAAACTATGGTACAAAAATGTGAATTTCCGCTTTTTGAAACAGCTCTGACTTTCTGAGCACCTGTCATGATTCCTGAGGTTCTACAATGCCGAGACAGTACAAACACCCCACAAATGACCCCATTTCGGAAAGTAAACACCCTAAGGTATTCGCTGATGGGCATAGTGAGTTCATAGAACTTTTTATTTTTTGTCACAAGTTAGAGGAAAATGATGATGATTTTATTTTTTTTATTTTTTCTTACAAAGTCTCATATTCCACTAACTTGCGACAAAAAATAAAAAATTCTAGGAACTCACCATGCCCCTCACAGAATACCTTGGGGTGTCTTCTTTCCAAAATGGGGTCACTTGTGGCGTAGTTATACTGCCCTGGCAATTTAGGGGCCCAAATGTGTGAGAAGAACTTTGCAATTAAAATGTGTAAAAAATGACCGGTGAAATCCAAAAGGTGCACTTTGGAATATGCGCCCCTTTGCCCACCTTGGCAGCAAAAAAGTGTGACACATCTGGTATCGCCGTACTCAGGAGAAGTTGGGGAATGTGTTTTGGGGTGTCATTTTACATATACCCATGCTGGATGAGAGAAATATCTTGGCAAAAGACAACTTTTCCCATTTTTTTATACAAAGTTGGCATTTGACCAAGATATTTTTCTCACCCAGCATGGGTATATGTAAAATGACACCCCAAAACACATTGCCCAACTTCTCCTGAGTACGGCGATACCAGATGTGTCACACTTTTTTGCAGCCAAGGTGGGCAAAGGGGCACATATTCCAAAGTGCACCTTTCAGATTTTGCAGGCCATTTTTTACACATTTTGATTGCAAGGTACTTCTCACACATTTGGGCCCCTAAATTGCCAGGGCAGTATAACTATGCCACAAGTGACCCCATTTTGGAAAGAAGACACCCCAAGGTATTCCGTGAGGGGCATGGCGAGTTCCTCAAATTTTTTATTTTTTGTCACAAGTTAGCGGAAAATGATGATTTTTTTTTTTTCTCTTTTTTCCTTACAAAGTCTCATATTCCACTAACTTGCGACAAAAAATAAAAAATTCTAGGAACTCGCCATGCCCCTCACGGAATACCTTGGGGTGTCTTCTTTCCAAAATGGGGTCACTTGTGGCGTAGTTATACTGCCCTGGCAATTTAGGGGCCCATATGTGTGAGAAGTACTTTGCAATCAAAATCTGTAAAAAATGACCGGTGAAATCCGAAAGGTGCACTTTGGAATATGTGCCCCTTTGCCCACCTTGGCATCAAAAAAGTGTCACACATCTGGTATCGCCGTACTCAGGAGAAGTTGGGGAATGTGATTTGGGGTGTCATTTTACATATACCCATGCTGGGTGAGAGAAATATCTTGGCAAAAGACAACTTTTCCCATTTTTTTATACAAAGTTGGCATTTGACCAAGATATTTTTCTCACCCAGCATGGGTATATGTAAAATGACACCCCAAAACACATTGCCCAACTTCTCCTGAGTACGGCGATACCAGATGTGTAACACTTTTTTGCTGCCAAGGTGGGCAAAGGGGCACATATTCCAAAGTGCACCTTTCGGATTTTGCAGGGCATTTTTTACACATTTTGATTGCAAAGTTCTTCTCACACATTTGGGCCCCTAAATTGCCAGGGCAGTATAACTACCCCACAAGTGACCCCATTTTGGAAAGAATACACCCCAAGGTATTCCGTGAGGGGCATGGCGAGTTCCTAGAATTTTTTATTTTTTGTCGCAAGTTAGTGGAATATGAGACTTTGTAAGGAAAAATGAAAAAAAAAGAAAAATCATCATTTTCCGCTAAATTGTGACAAAAAATAAAAAATTCTAGGAACTCGCCGTGCCCCCCACGGAATACCTTGGGGTGTCTTCTTTCCAAAATGGGGTTACTTGTGGCGTAGTTATACTGCCCTGGCAATTTAGGGGCCCAAATGTGTAAGAAGTACCTTGCAATCAAAATGTGTAAAAAATGGCCTGCGAAATCCGAAAGGTGCCCCTTTGCCCACCTTGGCTGCAAAAAAGTGTCACACATGTGGTATCGCCGTACTCAGGAGAAGTTGGGCAATGTGTTTTGGGGTGTCATTTTACATATACCCATGCTGGGTGAGAGAAATATCTTGGCAAAAGACAACTTTTCCCATTTTTTTATACAAAGTTGGCATTTGACCAAGATATTTTTCTCACCCAGCATGGGTATATGTAAAATGACACCCCAAAACACATTCCCCAACTTCTCCTGAGTACGGCGATACCACATGTGTGACACTTTTTTGCAGCCTAGATGCGCAAAGGGGCCCAAATTCCTTTTAGGTGGGCATTTTTAGACATTTGGATCCCAGACTTCTTCTCACACTTTCGGGCCCCTAAAAAGCCAGGGAAGTATAAATACCCCACATGTGACCCCACTTTGGAAAGAAGACACCCCAAGGTATTCAATGAGGGGCATGGCGAGTTCCTAGAATTTTTTTTTTTTTGCATAAGTTAGCGGATATTGATTTTTTTTTGTTTTTTTCTCACAAAGTCTCACTTTCCGCTAACTTAGGACAAAAATTTCAATCTTTCATGGACTCAATATGCCCCTCACGGAATACCTTGGGGTGTCTTCTTTCCGAAATGGGGTCACATGTGGGGTATTTATACTGCCCTGGCGATGGGCACACACTGTGCCACCAACGATATTCAAACTGGGGAGGGGGGGTCTGCCCCCTGCTGCCTGGCACCACCCGATCTCTTACAGGGGGATATGATAGCACAATTAACCTCTTCAGGTGCGGCACCTAAAGGGGTTAATTGTACTATCATATTCTCCTGTAAGAGATCAGGGCTGCCAGGCAGCAGGGGGCAGACCCCCCCTCCCCAGTTTGAATATCGTTGGTGGCACAGTGTGTGCCCATCGCCCCCCCCTTCCTCCCTCTATAGTTAAAAATCGTTGGTGGCACAGTGTGTGCCCATCGCCCCCCCCTTCCTCCCTCTATAGTTAAAAATCGTTGGTGGCACAGTGTGTGCCCATCGCCCCCCCCCTTCCTCCCTCTATATTTAAAAATCGTTGGTGGCACAGTGTGTGCCCATCGCCCCCCTCCATCTTCCCCCCCCCCATCATTGGTGGCAGCGGAGTTCCGATCGGAGTCCCAGTTTAATCGCTGGGGCTCCGATCGGTAACCATGGCAACCAGGAAGCTACTGCATCCCTGGTTGCCATGGTTACTTAGCAATAGTACAATTGTAGAAGATTCATACTTACCTGCCTGCTGCTGCGATGTCTGTGACCGGCCGGGAGCTCCACCTACTGGTAAGTGAAAGGTCTGTGCGGTGCATTGCTAAAGAACTGTCACTTACCAGTAGGAGGAGCTCCCGGCCGGTCACAGACATCGCAGCAGCAAGCAGGTAAGTATGAATCTTCTACTATTGTACTATTGCTAAGTAACCATGACAACCAGGGATGCAGTAGCTTCCTGGTTGCCATGGTTACCGATCGGAGCCCCAGCGATTAAACTGGGACTCCGATCGGAACTCCGCTGCCACCAATGATGGGGGGGGGGGGGGGAGATGGAGGGGGGCGATGGGCACACACTGTGCCACCAACGATTTTTAACTATAGAGGGAGGAAGGTGGGGCGATGGGCACACACTGTGCCACCAACGATTTTTAAATATAGAGGGAGGAAGGGGGGGGCGATGGGCACACACTGTGCCACCAACGATTTTTAACTATAGAGGGAGGAAGGGGGGGCGATGGGCACACACTGTGCCACCAACGATTTTTAACTATAGAGGGAGGAAGGGGGGGCGATGGGCACACACTGTGCCACCAACGATATTCAAACTGGGGAGGGGGGGGGGTCTGCCCCCTGCTGCCTGGCAGCCCTGATCTCTTACAGGAGAATATGATAGTACAATTAACCCCTTAAGGTGCCGCACCTGAAGAGGTTAATTGTGCTATCATATCCCCCTGTAAGAGATCGGGTGGTGCCAAGCAGCAGGGGGCAGTCTTGTACCAAGTTTGCAGTGTATTCTAACTAGAAGTGTCCCCATCACCATGGGAACGCTTCTGTGTTAGAATATACTGTCGGAAATGAGTTTTCACGAAGTGAAAACTTAGATCAGAAAAAGCTTTTATGCAGACGGATCTTCGGATCCGTCTGTATGAAAGCAACCTACGGCCACGGATCACGGACACGGATGCCAATCTTGTGTGCATCCGTGTTCTTTCACGGACCCATTGACTTGAATGGGTCCGTGAACCGTTGTCCGTCAAAAAAATAGGACAGGTCGTATTTTTTTGACGGACAGGATACACGGATCACGGCCTCGGCTGCAAAACGGTGCATTTTCCGATTTTTCCACGGACCCATTGAAAGTCAATGGGTCCGCGAAAAAAAACGGAAAACGGCACAACGGCCACGGATGCACACAACGGTCGTGTGCATGAGGCCTAACAGTAACATCCACAGTGAACGCCTCTTTAAAGGGAACCTGTCATCAACTTTATGCTGCCCATACTAACAGCAGAATAAAGTAGAGACAGGTGAGTTCATTTCAGCTGTCTGTTATTTATAAGTTAAAAGTAAATGGTTGCCGAGAACCAATATCACAATCATTGCAGATTAGGCCTGGAAAAGAGTCAGGGCCACCTGAGAAGACTCATGGTTATTTATTAATTCCTGCCCACCTGCTGAAGGCTGACAGTCTTCTACCTAGTTTTCTCCCTTTCTGTCTAGGAGAGAACTTCCAATAATCAGCAGATGGGTGGGGAGAGCAGGAGATTATGAATAACCATGACTCTTCTCAGGTAGATTTGACTCTTTTCCAGGCCCGGGCTGCCAGTATTATGATGCTGGTTCTCAGTAACCACTTACTTTTAGCTCATGAGTGACACGTCACTATTTTATGCTGCCCTCAGTGAGGTCTGCATAAAGTTGATGACAGGTTCCCTTTAAAGGGAACCTGTCATCGGGATTTTGTGTATAGAACTGAGGACATGGGTTGCTAGATGGCCACTAGCACATCCGCAATACCCAGTCCCCATAGCTCTGTGTGCTTTTATTGTGTCCAAAAAACGATTTGATACATATGCAAATTAACCTGAGATGAGTCCTGTATGTGAGATGTGTCAGGGACAGGACTTATCTCAGGTTAATTTGCATATATATAAAATATTTTTCTTTTTACACAATACACAGAGCTATGGGGACTGGGTATTGCGGATGTGCTAGTGGCGATCTAGCAGCCCATGTCCTCATCTCTATACACAAAATACCAGTGACAGGTTCCCTTTAACAGTGACCTCCACAGTGCCTGCCCCTTTACAGTGAGCTTCACAGCGCCCTGCCCCTTTAATGCTAGGGCTACACAATAACATATGTCGCACAACATTATGTCTCAACAAATTTTATAATGATAGGCTATGGTGTCGCACTGCGACATGTGACATGCTGCAAAAAATCCATCCAAGTTTTATTTTTCTGCGACTGTCGCATCACAGTCACAGCATGTCACATCTCGCAGTGCAACACCATAGACTATAATTATAAAAATTGTCACGTGACATTGGTGCAACATCAATGTCGCGCGACACATGTAGCAGTGTAGTTGTGCCCTATGTGTCATGCGTGACACATCTTGTCGTGTAGCCCTAGCCTAAAGCTGACCTACAGCAGTGAAGAAAAATGGCTGGGTTGTTATGGAAACCTGGAGTAAAACTGTGCATATGTGGAGACTAAGGGCCTGTGATCTTCTATTGGCTGATACGGGACATGTGACAGTGTCTATGGCAGTTGGGATATGCCAATAAAGATTTGCAAGCTTGTATTGGCAAATGCAGGTCATTTTATGGGAATTTCTCATGAATGGTAAGTCCTAGAGAGCTGTGACCCCCACAAGATTTCTTTCCAGGTAGCAAGGGATGTCTATACCAAGTTTCGTTGAAATCGATGGTTTCATTTTTTTGTGATCTCAGATCATACTTCTTTAAAGATATATATATATATATATATATTTATTATATTTGGGGTAAGCAGCGCAGCTACATCCCTGGGCCTAGCACCCACATTGTTTTTTTCTGGTGCCGCCATTTGCTTTATATATATATATATATATATATATAAACTTTCTCTCATGGGGTCGCAATAACAGACTTTTTTGCAGACAACAGGATTTAATGTCCAAACTGGTGCTAAATTTTGGCACTTCAGCACCCGCACAAGCATAAACATAAAAAATAAACACCTGCCCATCTGAGGTCTAACTAATACACAGTACTTTCCCTGACTCACCTCTAAGCACAGCTTATACACAGGGTTTCAGGCTCCAAACCTTAGCAGATTCACTCACCGAACACAAGTCCAGATAGGTAAGAGATCCGGATACTCGTAGCCTTGTGGCCACTCAGCCCTCCTGGCTCAGACCACCCAGAGCTTCTTTAGGCCTTCTGCTTCTAAGTTTTCTCTCCCCAGACTGACACACAGAGGGTTAGTTTTATCTCTCCATGATTACAGCAGGCCTCACCTGTGATCACCTTAGGTAAAAGACAACACCAGTACTGAAAGGGTGTGGACTGGTAGGTCCCACTAGCAAACCTATCCACCAGTCCAAATGATACTATTCTAATGCCCATCTCATCTAGGCACTCCCCCATCCCGTTTGAGTGACAGGACTAGACATCTCATCTAGCCCTGTATTCTCATGCATCTACCACCAATCCCAAGAGTGTAATATCAATTAGATGATAGACTATAAGATGGATGGCAGAGACGTGATGATACAGGAGAGGGGGAGTACCCAGTGGAAATGGGAATTAGAATAGCAGTGCTCTAAGACTTCTGGCCCATGAACGTATCCATGTCCTGCTGTTAAAGGGAATAGTAATTATTAATATTTTGTGTTAATATCAATAATTAATATTCATAAATAGGAGTGAGTCATCTATTGATGACTCTGCCTATTTATACTATAAATACAGATACTAACCTCCTTGTTGCACTTACGCTTTTCCTGAACTACGTGCAATTATTACTACTACAATATACTACGGAGTCTACAAAAAACACTATACACTGTATTATGAATAATAAAGTATATTTATTAAAACAAATACAAGTCTACAGTCAATTATTGCTATAAGTATATATATTTATATCAATGGACATATAAATATATATACTTATAGTCGCACACAGTAATACATTAACAACACTATAATACACTTAAACTACGCTACACATAGTACAGTATACAATCCCACCCTACAAATCTACCTAAAAATACACACGTTACTTACCAGTCCACCCTCCTGGCTCTATACTGTCTCTATGGGGAAACACAATAGTGGTACTGCAAGGGTGTCACGGACGGTGTACAGGAAACACGACAAAGCAACATGCATATATGACTCACTGGATCCAAAGCTAAGGAACCAAGGGGAGACCCCTGCACAAGACCTAGCACTTTCCCTGGCTGCTCAGCCTATGCAAAGATCCCTGAGGTGGATGGTTGCATAGCCACGTACCTCGACTATATAACTCCTGAACACCCTACAATAGTGAGGGGACACGACCACCGGCTCCCTACACCAGACACTGAGGGAGTCAGGGTCACCTGGGATCCAGCAAACAGAAAATAACAGATAAATGTACAGCACTTAACTTTGTAGCAGACAGGAAAACAAGATCAGCATGCACACACACTCCAGGAAGAAGTATAAGCCGCCCAGTAATGCATTATGGGGTGGAATTTAAAGGGATGCAATTAGTCCAACTACATGACAGCTGAGAGAGGCTAACGAGATTAGGAACTGAATACCACAACAAAGAGAACTCAAGGAGGAGGTTCTGAAAGGCTTCTGTCAGAGCTTCTCAGCTGTCTGGTTGTGACAAAGGGTTAATATACGATGCAGGCCAGGGATCTACTACAAAGAACACAATGCAGGCCAGGGGTGAATAGGGGTAAATCAGGGCAGGGGTATTATGGGTACCTCATTGGTTAAAATTGATGGCATCAGTAAATGGGTTACTGCAATGCTGCAGGGAAAGGGCTAATTGCAGACACAGGGTATGTGGCACTGTAATGCAGGAGGAAAAGGACACAGAGTATGTGGCACTGCAATGCAGGAGGGAAAGGGCATCTCAGCCATCTCCAGGGGCACCTGGAGCTGCTCTGCCTCTCTTAATGGCCTCTCTTCCTTCCTTCGCTGTTCGGTCCATCTTCCTTCATGGAGCTGCTCAGTTCATCTCTTTCTCTCCCATGTTTGTGGTCCAGTCCCAAAAAAGAGAGACACCCTTTGTCCTGGCTTGGCCTAATATAGGCCCAAAAGCAGACCACCTCCCACCTCCTCAACCTAAGGTGCAGTGATATGACTTAATCGTGTACGTGTGACGGAAGGCATGCACTCAGACTGTAACAGATAACTGCCAGTTGGCCCCCTGAAGCTCAGGAACTGTACAGATCAAAGGAATTCCTGCCCAAGGTGTAAATGAGAGCATGCCCACAGATACAGCATGGCACCACACACACTCATGTCAATAAATAATCCCTAAACAGAAGGTGGGAAAGAGCATCATATATTGGGCCCATACTAGCCATGCAAGGCCAATATACATATATTTAGTTGCAAGAAAAAGTATGTGAACCCTTTGGAATGATATGGATTTCTGCACAAATTGGTCATAAAATGTGATCTGATCTTCATCTAAGTCACAACAATAGACAATCACAGTCTGCTTAAACTAATAACACACAAAGAATGAAATGTTACCATGTTCTTATTGAACACACCATGTAAACATTCACAGTGCAGGTGGAAAAAGTATGTGAACCCTTGGATTTAATAACTGGTTAAACCTCCTTTGGCAGCAATAACTTTAAATAACAAATTAGGATACTAGAGGACGACCACCTGAATCAGACAGAAAATTATGTAATAAGTGGTCAAAATTATAACTTAACATTTAATAGGTATATTTAGAAAATTGGTCCCAAGATATAACGATACATTAACGTAAATCAGAAGCAACGCGGCGGGTTGCCACACGGGAAGGCTGGTACCCTGTACCAAGTCAAACACTGAAAAGAGATGCTCGGCGGCACCAAAATAATAACCGTATGGTCCTACCACTCAGATGAAAGGCTTCTGGATCCACAATTGTCTGGCTGGTGTTGATGGATGTGCACACCGTTGCTCTGGCAATTGCGTAATACAGGGTGGTCTGTAGTACTGGCTGGCCCTAGTAATGCCCTGGAGCCCTACACTGGCCTATGTGACCGGATAGCGGTGAACCGCCACCAGTCACCTACAGGAACCTCACCCTGGAATTTGTGCGCCCTAGAAGGCCCTCGCTTACCTGATCCCTACATGCACGTTTCGCTGAAAAAGATGAGTGACAGGCTCATCAGGGGAAACACGGTCTGCTTGGGTTGAACCTGTGCAGGGTGCACTGACAGAGATGTCAATGGTGCACTCTGCATAGAGATAAAGTAACACCACGATCCAGATATGGATCAAAGTGGGCTGGTTAGCTATGAGGGAAGAGGGGGTCAAGATGTAGAGCCCCTCTCCTACTAACTATCTAGACGCCTGGGCTGATGTAGCCTGAGGAGCACCTGAGAATCGCTACCTTTTGAAAAGCGAGCCAGCCTCAGAATGAGGCTTGGCTAAGACACGCCTCCCACATTCGGAATGAGCGGTGCACGCCCGCGCATGCGCGGAGCGATACATCGCATAGGAGGAGGAAGGCAAAGGGGCGGACATGAAATGACAACGATGAAGTCACCGCGTCCTATCACGCTGATACAGGCGTGATCACATAACGGTTGCCTGGCAAACGGGACGCATTCCCAGGCACCGTCCGGCATTGCAGCTCCTGGTGTGCAGCTGCGCACAGTTTAGATTTGGTATTTAATGGCACAAGATTAATATAGGAATCAAGACTGTATAGGTATCAAACGGACACATATAGGAGGCATAGGGAGAAATGGAAATAAAAAGAGGGGCAGGGAAGCAGTAAGTGGACGGGAAAAGGGAAAAGAATAATCATACAATGTCATAGGGAAAGCAGTACAATTATGAATGTCACCAGTGTACTAAATAAAGCAGCTGTAATTAAGCTGTTCATTAAGACCCGTGGGTGAGACTGTGGCCAGAGTGTAAATCCAGCGGGATTCTCTCTGTAATAACACACGGTCCCAGTCTCCACCACGGGCCGAACGCGCAACTTTCTCAATTCCAATAGCCCGAAGGCAGTTTGCGTTCCCCTGGTGGTAATCATGTACGTGCTTAGATACTGTTGTGTCCCTGTTATTGGCAATGTCGCCAAGATGCTCGCCAAGGCGCCTGCGCAGCTCACGTTTCGTTTTTCCCACGTACTCCAAACCGCACTCGCAGGTGATCTCATAGATGACGCCCTGCGTCTTACAATTAATAAAATCCCTGATGGGGAAGGTTTTTGACAAGTTCGAGCTGAACAAAAGTTTTGCAGGTTGGATGAAACCACAGGCCACACAGCCACTGCACCTGAAACAGCCCGTGGGCCTGCGATCGAGCCAGGTGCCTTGCCTAGGGACTGGTGTGTAGTGGCTGTGCACGAGAAGGTCCTTCAAATTACTACCCCTTCTAAATGTTATCTGGGGGTAGTCGTGCACGGCTTCCTTGATATCAGGGTCCATCAACAAGATGGGCCAGTGCTTATTAAGGATCCCTCGTATTCTATCGGCACAACCATCAAAGGTGCCTAACAATCGGACCAGAAGATCCGATTGTTAGGCACCTTTGATGGTTGTGCCGATAGAATACGAGGGATCCTTAATAAGCACTGGCCCATCTTGTTGATGGACCCTGATATCAAGGAAGCCGTGCACGACTACCCCCAGATAACATTTAGAAGGGGTAGTAATTTGAAGGACCTTCTCGTGCACAGCCACTTCACACCAGTCCCTAGGCAAGGCACCTGGCTCGATGGCACCTGGCGTCATCTATAAGATCACCTGCGAGTGCGGTTTGGAGTACGTGGGAAAAACGAAACGTGAGCTGCGCAGGCGCCTTGGCGAGCATCTTGGCGACATTGCCAATAACAGGGACACAACAGTATCTAAGCACGTACATGATTACCACCAGGGGAACGCAAACTGCCTTCGGGCTATTGGAATTGAGAAAGTTGCGCGTTCGGCCCGTGGTGGAGACTGGGACCGTGTGTTATTACAGAGAGAATCCCGCTGGATTTACACTCTGGCCACAGTCTCACCCACGGGTCTTAATGAACAGCTTAATTACAGCTGCTTTATTTAGTACACTGGTGACATTCATAATTGTACTGCTTTCCCTATGACATTGTATGATTATTCTTTTCCCTTTTCCCGTCCACTTACTGCTTCCCTGCCCCTCTTTTTATTTCCATTTCTCCCTATGCCTCCTATATGTGTCCGTTTGATACCTATACAGTCTTGATTCCTATATTAATCTTGTGCCATTAAATACCAAATCTAAACTGTGCGCAGCTGCACACCAGGAGCTGCAATGCCGGACGGTGCCTGGGAATGCGTCCCGTTTGCCAGGCAACCGTTATGTGATCACGCCTGTATCAGCGTGATAGGACGCGGTGACTTCATCGTTGTCATTTCATGTCCGCCCCTTTGCCTTCCTCCTCCTATGCGATGTATCGCTCCGCGCATGCGCGGGCGTGCACCGCTCATTCTGAATGTGGGAGGCGTGTCTTAGCCAAGCCTCATTCTGAGGCTGGCTCGCTTTTCAAAAGGTAGCGATTCTCAGGTGCTCCTCAGGCTACATCAGCCCAGGCGTCTAGATAGTTAGTAGGAGAGGGGCTCTACATCTTGACCCCCTCTTCCCTCATAGCTAACCAGCCCACTTTGATCCATATCTGGATCGTGGTGTTACTTTATCTCTATGCAGAGTGCACCATTGACATCTCTGTCAGTGCACCCTGCACAAGTTCAACCCAAGCAGACCGTGTTTCCCCTGATGAGCCTGTCACTCATCTTTTTCAGCGAAACGTGCATGTAGGGATCAGGTAAGCGAGGGCCTTCTAGGGCGCACAAATTCCAGGGTGAGGTTCCTGTAGGTGACTGGTGGCGGTTCACCGCTATCCGGTCACATAGGCCAGTGTAGGGCTCCAGGGCATTACTAGGGCCAGCCAGTACTACAGACCACCCTGTATTACGCAATTGCCAGAGCAACGGTGTGCACATCCATCAACACCAGCCAGACAATTGTGGATCCAGAAGCCTTTCATCTGAGTGGTAGGACCATACGGTTATTATTTTGGTGCCGCCAAGCATCTCTTTTCAGTGTTTGACTTGGTACAGGGTACCAGCCTTCCCGTGTGGCAACCCGCCGCGTTGCTTCTGATTTACGTTTATGTATCGTTATATCTTGGGACCAATTTTCTAAATATACCTATTAAATGTTAAGTTTTAATTTTGACCACTTATTACATAATTTTTCAGCAATAACTTGAACCAAACGTTTCCTGTAGTTGCAGATCAGACGTGCACAACGGTCAGGAGTAATTCTTGACCATTCCTCTTTACAGAACTGTTTCAGTTCAGCAATATTCTTGGGATGTCTGGTGTGAATCGCTTTCTTGAGGTCATGCCACAGCATGTCAATCGGGTTGAGGTCAGGACTCTGACTGGGCCACTCCAGAAGGTGTATTTTCTTCTGTTTAAGCCATTCTGTTGTTGATTTACTTCTATGCTTTGGGTCATTGTCCTGTTGCAACATCCATCTTCTGTTGAGCTTCAGCTGGTGGACAGATGGCTTTAAGTTCTCCTGCAAAATGTCTTGATAAACTTGGGAATTCATTTTTCCTTTGATGATAGCAATCCGTCCAGGCCCAGACGCCGCAAAGCAGCCCCAAACCAAACTCCTATGAAATCCATTCTTGTTTAGTGTTTTACGTATCGTTGATTTGCTAACAGGGATGTTAGCATATGCCAGAGACTTTTGTAAGTCTTTAGCTGACACTCTAGGATTCTATTTCACCTCATTGAGCAGTCTGTGCTGTGCTCTTGCAGTCATCTTTACAGGACGGCCAGTCAGAGGGACAGTAGCAGCAGTGCTGAACTTTTTCCATTTATAGACAATTTGTCTTACCGTGGACTGATGAACAGCAAGGCTTTTGGAGATACTTTTATAACCCTTTCCAGCTTTATGCAAGTCAACAATTCTTAATCGTAGGTCTTCTGAGAGCTCTTTTGTGCGAGGCATCATTCACTTCAGGCAATGCTTCTTGTAAAAAGCAAACCCAGAACTGGTGTGTGTTTTTTATAGGGAGGGCAGCTGTAACCAACAACTCCAATCTCATCTCATTGATTGGACTCCAGTTGGCTGACACCTCACTTCAATTAGCTCTTGGAGATGTCATTAGTCTAGGGCTTCACATACTTTTTCCACCTGCACTGTGAATGTTTACATGGTGTGTTCAATAGAAAACATGGTAACATTTAATTCGTTGTGTGTTATTAGCTTAAGCAGACTGTGATTGTCTATTGTTGTGACTTAGTTGAAGATCAGATCACATTTTATGACCAATTTGTGCAGAAATCCATATCATTACAAAGGGTTCACATATTTTTCTTGCAACTGTATGCTGTACAAAGGCACATGGGACCTTTATAGATGGAAGATATGCGTCACCGAGGTTCCTGACCTTGGTGAAGTATGAGCCAGTAGTGCATATGTTAGCTGCAGTTGCTGACAACTTAGTAGTTAGCATAGCTCTGAAAAGCTAATTCGGGACAGCTCTTACTGGGAGTAGCCATAGTGCTGGGCGGGTGGCTAACCCCCATGATCCAGGCCGGGTTTTGACAGGCTTACAAAAAGTCAGCTAGCTAGGACAAAGCAAGGTCCCCATCCACTCCGTGGGGAGTACGGTACTGTGCCCTAATCCTTCCTATGTGATTTGCTCAAATTCGGGGCTGACTTGTTTCTTCTTTAAGTGTCGGCTGAAGTAAGATGATTACTACCAACGGTTGAATTGTGGTGTGCCAACAATAAAATACATTTATTACTTTGATTTCCACCCCTAAAAGGCTACTGTGTATTTATCCGAAGGCTACCATTTGGGGAATCCCTACAATTGGTGGAGGATATGTGCATAACCAGTATTGGTTGGACTCTTAAAGGGCCAGTAGCCTAAATTACTGAATGGAATTTTTTTGGGGGGAAAGGAAGTTTTCCAATTGATGTCCTGGGTTAAAACAGCAGATGAGCTTCAACAATAGTCGGTGAAAATTGATGATCTTATCAAGCAGCAGCAACAGGCATTGGAGCAACAGCAAAAGGCTCATGTAGAGGCTTTGCAGGCTCAACAGCAGGCTAAGGCCCATCAGCAGGATACAAACCCCCTACTGTCAGAGAAAATTGCAACCCTAAGAGAGAGGGTGGCAACACAACCAGTGGGCTATGTGGTTGAACAAAATGTGGGCAGAAGAAAAAACATGCAATCTGCCTTACAAAAAATGACCGTAGAGGACGACATAGAAGCATTCCTCACCGTCTTTGTGTGGGTCACTGAGTGTGAGAGACTACCAGTTGAGCAATGGGCTGAGGTGCTGGCCCACTTTCTCTCAGGTGAACCCCAGAAGATGTATTATGACTTATCATTGTAGGATGCACGGGAATACTCCCGACTAAAGGCAGAAATATTGGCATATCTGGGGGTAACCAGTGGGGGTTTCATAGGGTGCAGCAGTGGGTGTTTCAGAGAAGCAAGCCTCCCAGGTCCCAAATGTTGTATCTACTGCACCTCGTCAAAAAATGGCTACAGCTGGATGTCTGTTCCAGCAGCCAAAATTGTGGAGCGGTTCGTAATGGACCGATTCATGCATGCTCTCTCTAAGCCGGTACAGTGCTGGGTTGCACAAGGAAATCCGCAGACTTCAGATGACTTAATAGGCTTGGTAGAGAGGTACTATGCCATAGGGCCGACCCTAGCTGCCTCAGGATCCTTAAACTCCCCCGACTGGAAGGCGCAGGTTGACTCTGAAGTGCAGAGAAAGGGACTAAAATCCCCCCGGGGTGGACGTTATGAGGCCAAGAGTCTACCATAACCAACGTCACAATCTTCCTTAAGAGAGGTCATCTGCTGGAGGTGCCATGGCCTGGGACATATGGCAGCCCAATGTCCCATCAGCCCAGAGCAAATGGACTGTTCTGTGGGGAGACAAACCTCAATGTTTGCATGTAGTGCGGTTCCTAATGTGGAGGAAGGGCTTCCTTTTTGTGCAATTATTGTGAATGGAAACCCCATAACGGGACTTCTGGACTTGGGGAGCCTGGTTACATTTGTAACGGCCCATATTCCTCATAAGTTGGTTCCTGGGAAGACCTTGGGAGTCACCTGTATTCATGGTGATACCAAGGTCTACCCAATAGCCCAGGTCACCTAAAAACAGAAGAGGGTACGGTGAACCACCAGGTAGGGGTCGTGCAGGGGTTGATGCACGAGATGATTATTGCTCGATACTGTCCTGTGTTCTGGGACCTGTGGGCTAAGGCAGTACTGCAACAATGCCCTGGGGCCGCAGACAGCCCCATGACCCTGAGATGGTCCCTGACTTTCCGTTCTTGGCCATGGTAGGCGAGAATGAGGAGGAGTCTGCCCTTGAGGAGACAGTCCCTGACTTAGAGGTGTCTCATGGAAACTTTGGGACTGCTCAGTTCCTAGATGAGACTCTAAAAGGGGCCTTAAACAATGTGGGGGTAGTCAATGGGGCACCTCAAGAGCCAGGGGCAGACGAAAGGTACCCTTACTTTCAATGAATAAAAACTTGTTGTATCAGGTGACTAAAATCCGGGAAGAATTAGTGGAACAGCTCATGGTTCCTAAACCATACCGACGCATTGTAATGGACCTGGCACATAGCCATGTATTAGGGGGACACTTAGGGGCTGATAAAACCCTTGAAAGGGTTTTGCAGAGGTCTTATTTGCCCGGGTGTTACAGAGAAATCAAGGATTACTGCCAATCCTGCCCTACATGCCAAGTAACCTCTCTAGTCGCAAACTTCCGCAGCCCTCTAATACCATTACCAATTATCGAGATACCATTTGAGAGAATTGCGATAGATTTAGTAGGGCCTTTGGTAAAATCAGCGAGGGGGCACAAATATATATTAGTCGTAATGGATTATGCTACCTGATACCCTTAGGCGGTGCTCTTGAGGAAAGCTACCTCTAAAGTTATAACCAGAGAACTGTTCCAAATTTTTTCCAGAACAGGGCTGCCCAAGGAGATCCTGACTGACCAGGGGACCCCCTTCATGTCCAGGGTCATGCAGGATCTCTGTAAGGTATTAAAAATTACCTAGTTGCATACCTCAGTGTACCATCCACAGACAGATGGTCTGGTGGAACGCTTCAATAAAACTTTGAAGGCCATGTTAAAAAAAGTGGTTGAGAAAGATGTCCGAGATTGGGATTACCTGTTGCCTTATCTACTGTTCTCAATCCGAGAGGTACCCTAAGTGTCAACAGGTTTCTTGCCTTTTGAGTTGTTGTATGGAAGGCATCCATGAGGCCTGTTAGATATTGCTAAGAAGACCTGGGAGAGTGAGGTCATGCCTTACAAAAGTGTCATTGAACATGTTACTACATTGCAGGAGCGAATAGCTCAAATAACACCTATTGTGAAAGAGCATATGCTCCAAGCACAGGAGGCGCAAGCGAACATATACAACAGGATGGCCCATCTTAGACAGTTCAGTCCAGGGGACCGGGTTCTAGTCTTAGTTCCCACAGTGGAGAGAAAGTTTTTGGCCAAGTGGCAAGGGCACTATGAGATAACTGAGAGGGTGGGCGAAGTTAACTACTGGGTACATCAGCCAGGTAGGAGAAACCCTATAAAATCTACCACATCAACTTGCTAAAACCATGGAAGGATAGGGACCCCCCTGAGAGCCCATGTCTGTTGACCCAACCAGATGCCACCATCGACAATGTAAAAATTGCCAAAACCCTGTCCCCTTCCCAAAAATATCAATGCCAGCTCCTGTTACAGCAGAATAGGGACTTGTTTACAGAAACCCCTGGCATTGACAAGGTTGTGGAACATGAGATTCTAAGCGAGGTGTCCAAAGTAGATGCTTATCCCATGCCCCAGGTGGATGAGCTCATTCAGAGACTAGGGCCAGCTCGATACATAATGACCTTGGATCTTACAAAGGGATACTGGCAAATTCCGTTGTCGAGAGAAGCTAGGGAAAAAACTGTTTTTTACACTGGCAGGGTCCTTCCACTACGTTAGGATGCCGTTTGGGTTGCAAGGGGCCCCTGCCACCTTTCAGAGAGCTATGGACCAATTCTTACGCCCACACCGGGAATATACAGCCGCTTACTTGGATGATATAGTGATCTTCAGTCAAGATTGGGAGAGTCACCCCAGTAAAATTCAAAGCATCCTAGATGCGCTACGAAAGGCCGGATTCACTATAAATCCAAGTAAGTGTGCCATGGGGTTGGAAGAGGCTCGATACTTGGGATATAGAATAGGAAGAGGAATAATAAAATCTCAAGTAACTAAAGTGGAATCTATCCAAAAATGGCCCCACCCACTTACCAAGAAAGAGGTCAAACCCTTTCTCGGTATTGTGGGATACTGCAGGAGATTTGTTCCTAGGTTTGCAGAAATAGCAGTACCACTGACCAACCTTACAAAATGTGGAAAGTCTGCTGTGATCAAGTGGTCCCCGGAGCCTGAAGAGTCCTTGCAAAAACTTAAGTCCGCCCTCTGTAGACAGCCCATCTTGGTAGCCCCTGACTTCTCCCTGGAATTTATTGTTCAGACAGATGCATCAGAAGTAGGTCTTGGGACAGTAATATCTCAAGTCATAATTGAGGAGGAAGATCCCATGTGCTACCTAAGTAGAAAACTGTCCCCGGCAGAGTGGATTTACTCTATAATTGAAAGGGAATGCTTGGCCATTAAGTGGGCCCTTGATTATCTCTGATACCAATTCCTGGGATGGATATTTACACTGGTCTCGGATCATGCCCCTCTGCAATGGTTAAGAGAGAAAAAGGGTAAGAATGCCTTGTGTCACCCGTTGGTTTCTAGCCTTAGAGGTTTTTGGTAGAGCATAGGCCGGGCAGGCTACGAGGAAATGCGGATGCCCTGTCCAGAGTACGCTGCATCTTTGATGGAGTTGCCCAGACCCCCGGCTTTGGGCAGAAGGGAGGGGTATGTAGAAAGGCACAAGGAAGATGGAAGATATGTGTCACCGAGGTTCCTGGGATCGGTGAAGTGGGAGCCAGTAGTACATATGTCCGCAGCAGTTGCTGATGAACAATTTGGTAGTTAGCATAGCTGTGAAAAGTTAATCCGGGACGACTCTTACTGGGAGTAGCCATAGTGCTGGGCGGGTGGCTACTCCCCATGATCCAGGCCGGGTTTTGACAGGCTTACAAAAAGTCAGCCAGCAGGGTTAGGTGTGTGTGTGTGTGTGATTACCTGGCTGACGGTGGAGCTCTGTGTAGCTGTGTGTTTTTGGAGCAGAGTGAAAACTGCAGGGTCTCTGCCGAGAGACAAAGGACAAAGCAAGGTCTTCATCCACTCCGTGGGGAGTACGGTACTGTGCCCTAATCCTTCTTATGTAATTTTGTTCAGATTTGGGACTGAATAGTTTTTTCTTTAAGTGTTGGCTGAAGTTAGCTGATCACTGCCGCCTGTTGAATTGTGGTGTGCCAACAATAAAAGACATTCATTACTTTGATTTCCACCACTAAAAGGCTACTGTGTATTTAACCGAAGGCTACCATTTGGGAAATTCCTACAATGCATATATTAGACATATAGTGGATGTAAAAAGTCTACACGCTCCTGTTAAAATGTCAGGTTTGTGAGATGTAAAAAAAAATTAGACAAAGATAAATAATTTCAGAACTTTATCCACCTATAATGTGACATATAAACTGTATAACTCAATTGAAAAACAAACTGAAATCTTTTAGGTGGAGGGAAGAAAAAGTATAAAAATAAAATACAGTCCTGGTCAAAAGTTTAAGACCACTTGAAAAATGGCAAAAAATCAAATTTTACATTGTTGGATCTTAACAAGGTTCCAAGCAGAGCTTCAACATGCAACAAGAAGAAATTAGAGTGAGACAAAACATTTTTTGAGTATTCAATTTCAATTAATTAGATTCAATTAATTGAAAATAACGATTAAACTGAAACAGGCTGTTTTTCAGCTGATCCAAATTTTAGGACCACATGCCTTTTAAAGGCCAAATCTGTGAAAAGATGTGGATTCATTGTTATTTTCTGTCAGTTAGTCACACGTGATGGCAAAGGCAAAAAAACTCTCCCTTTTTGAACGTGGTCGGGTTGTTGAACTGCATAAGCAGGGTCTCTCACAGCGCACCATCGCTGCTGAGGTGGGACGCAGTAAGACAGTCATTTTGAATTTCTTAAATGATCCTGAGGGTTATGGAACAAAAAAGTCAAGTGGAAGACTGAAGGGCTTCAAAAACAAAAAACTTCTTCAAAGATCTCGTCACCTTGAACGCCACAGAACTGCTTGTTTGGACTTTGCAAGAGAGCACCAAACATGGGACATTCAAAGGTTGAAAGAAAGTTTTATTCTCTGATGAGATTTATTTTTTACCTTGATGGTCCTGATGGTTTCCAATGTTACTGGCATGACAAGCGGATCCCACTTAAGATGTTTTCTATGCGCCACAGTGGAGGGGGTGCCAAAATGGTCTGGGGGTACCTTTTCCTTCAGTGGAACAATGGACCTTCAGGAAGTGCAGGGGCGTCAAACGGCCACTGGCCTCTGTCCAGATGTTGCAGAGAGCGTTCCTCATGACTGAGGGCCCTCGTCTGTGTGGTAACGACTGGGTTTTTTAACAGGACAATGCTACAGTACACAATGCCTGCAGGACAAGGGACTACTTCCAGGAGAATAACATCACTCTTTTGGCCCATCCTGCATGTTCCTCTGATCTAAATCCAATTGAGAACCTTTGGGGATGGATGGCAAGGGAAGTTTACAAAAATAGACAACAGTTCCAGACAGTAGATGGCCTTTGTGCGGCCGTCTTCACCACTTGGAGAAATGTTCCCACTCACCTCATGGAAACGCTTGCATCAAGCATGCTGAAACAAATTTTTGAAGTGATAAACAATAATGGCGGAGCTACTCATTACTGAGTTCGTGTTTGGAAGTTGGATTTCTGTTTTGGGGGGGTTTAGTTTTTTTGGAGGTGTGGTCCTAAAATTTTGATCAGCTGAAAAACAGCCTGTTTCAGTTTATTCGTTGTTTTCATTAAATTGAATGCTCAATTTTTTTTTGTCTCACTCCCATTTCTTGTTGTTGCATGTTGAAGCTCTACTTGGAACCTTGTTAAGATCCAGCCATGCTAAATATGATTTTTTGCCATTTTTCAAGTAGTCTTAAACTTTTGATGACTGTTATATGGTGGCATAAGTGTGCACACCCTTAAACTTCATTTAAAATACTTTGTTGAAGCACCTTTTGATTTTATTACAGCACTCCGTATTTTTGGGTATGAGTCTATCAGCATGGCACATTTTGACTTGGCAAGATTTGCCCACTCTTCTTTGCAAAAACACTCCAAATCTGTCAGAATGTGAGGGCATCTCCTGTGCACAGCCCTTTTTCAGATCACCCCAAAGATTTTCAATCGGATTCAGGTCTGGGCCCCAGCTGGGCCATTCCAAAACTTTAATCTTCTTCTGTTGAAGCCATTCCTTTGTTGATTTGGATGTATGCTTTGGGTCGTTGTCATGCTGAAAGATGAAGTTCCTCTTCATGTTCAGCTTTCTAGCAGAAGCCTGAAGGTTTTGTGCCAATATTGACTGGTATTTGGAATTGTTCATAATTCCCTGCAGCTTAACTAATGCCCCAGTTCCAGCTGAAGAAAAACAGCCCCAAAGCATGATGCTGCCACACCATGCTTCATTATGGTGTTCTTTTGGTGATGTGCAGTGTTGTTTTTGTGCCAAACATATCCTTTGGAATTATGGCCAAAAAGTTCAATCTTGGTTGGTTAACACCTTTTCTCACACGCTTTTGGGAGACTTCAGATGTGTTTTTGCAAAATGTAGCCTGGCTTGGATATTTTTCTTCGTAAGAAAAGGCTTTCGCCTTGCCACTCTACCCCATAGCCCAGACATATGAAGAATAGGGATGAGCGAACTCGAACTGTATAGTTCGGGTTCGTACCGAATTTTGGGGTGTCCGTGACACGGACCCGAACCCGGACATTTTCGTAAAAGTCCGGGTTCGGGTTCGGTGTTCGTCGCTTTCTTGGCGCTTTTGTGACGCTTTCTTGGCGCTTTTTGAAAGGCTGCAAAGCAGCCAATCAACAAGCGTCATACTACTTGCCCCAAGAGGCCATCACAGCCATGCCTACTATTGGCATGGCTGTGATTGGCCAGAGCACCATGTGACCCAGCCTCTATTTAAGCTGGAGTCACATAGCGCCGCCCGTCACTCTGCTCTGATTAGCGTAGGGAGAGGTTGCGGCTGCGACAGTAGGGCGAGATTAGGCAGATTAACTCCTCCAAAGGACTTGATTAACTGATCGATCTGCAGCTGTGGATCATTGAGCTGCTGATCCTCAATTGCTCACTGTTTTTAGGCTGCCCAGACCGTTTGTCAGTCACATTTTTCTGGGGTGATCGGCGGCCATTTTGTGTCTTGTGGTGCGCCAGCACAAGCTGCGACCAAGTGCATTTAACCCTCAATGGTGTGGTTGTTTTTTGGCTAAAGCCTACATCAGGGTGAAGCTGTCACACCAAGTGCATTTAACCAGCAATAGTCTGTTCATTTTTTGGCCATATACAAAATCAGGGGCAAGCTGCGCCTGTCACCAAGTGCATTTAACCCTCAATGGTGTGGTTGTTTTTTGGCTAAAGCCTACATCAGGGTGAAGCTGTCACACCAAGTGCATTTAACCAGCAATAGTCTGTTCATTTTTTGGCCATATACAAAATCAGGGGCAAGCTGCGCCTGTCACCAAGTGCATTTAACCCTCAATGGTGTGGTTGTTTTTTGGCTAAAGCCTACATCAGGGTGAAGCTGTCACACCAAGTGCATTTAACCAGCAATAGTCTGTTCATTTTTTGGCCATATACAAAATCAGGGGCAAGCTGCGCCTGTCACCAAGTGCATTTAACCCTCAATGGTGTGGTTGTTTTTTGGCTAAAGCCTACATCAGGGTGAAGCTGTCACACCAAGTGCATTTAACCAGCAATAGTCTGTTCATTTTTTGGCCATATACAAAATCAGGGGCAAGCTGCGCCTGTCACCAAGTGCATTTAACCCTCAATGGTGTGGTTGTTTTCTGGCTAAAGCCTACATCAGGGTGAAGCTGTCACACCAAGTGCATTTAACCAGCAATAGTCTGTTTATTTTTTGGCCATATACTACATCAGGGGCAAGCTGCGCCCGTCACCAAGTGCATTTAACCCTCAGTAGTGTGGTTGGTCAAGCTGTGACACCAAGTGCATTTAACCAGCAATAGTCTGTTCATTTTTTGGCCATATACTACATCAGGGGCAAGCTGCGCCCGTCACCAAGTGCATTTAACCAGCAATAGTGTGGTTATTTTTTGGCCATATCCCAGTCTAATTCTGTCACTAAATCCATACCGGTCACCCAGCGCCTAAATACTAGGCCTCAAATTTATATCCCGCTAAATCTCTCGTTACCGCTGTCCTGTTGTAGCTGGGAAAGTTATTTAGTGTCCGTCAAAGCACATTTTTTGTTCTGGGTTGAAGTACAATTCCCAATTTAGCAATTTCATAATTTAGTGGTTTCTGCTATATCAGAGCTATTTGAAATCTATCCCTAAAAGGGTATATAATATTCAAGGTGCACATTGGGTCATTCAGAATAACTTCACACACACCCGCTACTGTGTATTTTCAAGTCTAATTCTGTCACTAAACCCATACCTGTCACCCAGCGCCTAAATACTAGGCCTCAAATTTATATCCTGCTAAATCTCTCGTTACCGCTGTCCTGTTGTAGCTGGGAAAGTTATTTAGTGTCCGTCAAAGCACATTTTTTGTTCTGGGTTGAAGTACAATTCCCAATTTAGCAATTTCATAATTTAGTGGTTTCTGCTATATCAGAGCTATTTGAAATCTATCCCTAAAAGGGTATATAATATTCAAGGTGCACATTGGGTCATTCAGAATAACTTCACACACACCCGCTACTGTGTATTTCCAAGTCTAATTCTGTCACTAAACCCATACCTGTCACCCAGCGCCTAAATACTAGGCCTCAAATTTATATCCTGCTAAATCTCTCGTTACCGCTGTCCTGTTGTAGCTGGGAAAGTTATTTAGTGTCCGTCAAAGCACATTTTTTGTTCTGGGTTGAAGTACAATTCCCAATTTAGCAATTTCATAATTTAGTGGTTTCTGCTATATCAGAGCTATTTGAAATCTATCCCTAAAAGGGTATATAATATTCAAGGTGCACATTGGGTCATTCAGAATAACTTCACACACACCCGCTACTGTGTATTTCCAAGTCTAATTCTGTCACTAAACCCATACCTGTCACCCAGCGCCTAAATACTAGGCCTCAAATTTATATCCTGCTAAATCTCTCGTTACCGCTGTCCTGTTGTAGCTGGGAAAGTTATTTAGTGTCCGTCAAAGCACATTTTTTGTTCTGGGTTGAAATACAATTCCCAATTTAGCAATTTCATAATTTAGTGGTTTCTGCTATATCAGAGCTATTTGAAATCTATCCCTAAAAGGGTATATAATATTCAAGGTGCACATTGGGTCATTCAGAATAACTTCACACACACCCGCTACTGTGTATTTCCAAGTCTAATTCTGTCACTAAACCCATACCTGTCACCCAGCGCCTAAATACTAGGCCTCAAATTTATATCCTGCTAAATCTCTCGTTACCGCTGTCCTGTTGTAGCTGGGAAAGTTATTTAGTGTCCGTCAAAGCACATTTTTTGTTCTGGGTTGAAATACAATTCCCAATTTAGCAATTTCATAATTTAGTGGTTTCTGCTATATCAGAGCTATTTGAAATCTATCCCTAAAAGGGTATATAATATTCAAGGTGCACATTGGGTCATTCAGAATAACTTCACACACACCCGCTACTGTGTATTTCCAAGTCTAATTCTGTCACTAAACCCATACCTGTCACCCAGCGCCTAAATACTAGGCCTCAAATTTATATCCTGCTAAATCTCTCGTTACCGCTGTACTGTTGTTGCTTGGAAAGATATTTAGTGTCCGTCAAAGCACATTTTTTGTTCTGGGTTGAAATACAATTCCCAATTTAGCAATTTCATAATTTAGTGGTTCCTGCTATATCAGAGCTATTTGAAATCTATCCCAAAAAGGGTATATAATATTCAAGGTGCACATAGGGTCATTCAGAATAACTTCACACACACCCTCTACTGTGTATTTCCAAGTCTAATTCTGTCACTAAACCCATACCTGTCACCCAGCGCCTAAATACTAGGCCTCAAATTTATATCCTGCTAAATCTCTCGTTACCGCTGTACTGTTGTTGCTGGGCAAGATATTTAGTGTCCGTCAAAGCACATTTTTTGTTCTGGGTTGAAATACAATTCCCAATTTAGCAATTTCATAATTTAGTGGTTCCTGCTATATCAGAGCTATTTGAAATCTATCCCAAAAAGGGTATATAATATTCAAGGTGCACATAGGGTCATTCAGAATAACTTCACACACACGCTTCTGTGCATTTCCAAGTCTAATTCTGTCACTAAATCCATACCGGTCACCCAGCGCCTAAATACTAGGCCTCAAATTTATATCCCGCTGAATTTGAATACAATACATTGGGCCAAATAATATATTTGTTGTTGTGGTGAACCATAACAATGAGAAAAACATCTAGTAAGGGACGCGGACGTGGACATGGTCGTGGTGGTGTTAGTGGACCCTCTGGTGCTGGGAGAGGACGTGGCCGTTCTGCCACATCCACACGTCCTAGTGTACCAACTACCTCAGGTCCCAGTAGCCGCCAGAATTTACAGCGATATATGGTGGGGCCCAATGCCGTTCTAAGGATGGTAAGGCCTGAGCAGGTACAGGCATTAGTCAATTGGGTGGCCGACAGTGGATCCAGCACGTTCACATTATCTCCCACCCAGTCTTCTGCAGAAAGCGCACAGATGGCGCCTGAAAACCAACCCCATCAGTCTGTCACATCACCCCCATGCATACCAGGGAAACTGTCTCAGCCTCAAGTTATGCAGCAGTCTCTTATGCTGTTTGAAGACTCCGCTGGCAGGGTTTCCCAAGGGCATCCACCTAGCCCTTCCCCAGCGGTGAAAGACATAGAATGCACTGACGCACAACCACTTATGTTTCCTGATGATGAGGACATGGGAATACCACCTCAGCATGTCTCTGATGATGACGAAACACAGGTGCCAACTGCTGCGTCTTTCTGCAGTGTGCAGACTGAACAGGAGGTCAGGGATCAAGACTGGGTGGAAGACGATGCAGGGGACGATGAGGTCCTAGACCCCACATGGAATGAAGGTCGTGCCACTGACTTTCACAGTTCGGAGGAAGAGGCAGTGGTGAGACCGAGCCAACAGCGTAGCAAAAGAGGGAGCAGTGGGCAAAAGCAGAACACCCGCCGCCAAGAGACTCCGCCTGCTACTGACCGCCGCCATCTGGGACCGAGCACCCCAAAGGCAGCTTCAAGGAGTTCCCTGGCATGGCACTTCTTCAAACAATGTGCTGACGACAAGACCCGAGTGGTTTGCACGCTGTGCCATCAGAGCCTGAAGCGAGGCATTAACGTTCTGAACCTGAGCACAACCTGCATGACCAGGCACCTGCATGCAAAGCATGAACTGCAGTGGAGTAAACACCTTAAAACCAAGGAAGTCACTCAGGCTCCCCCTGCTACCTCTTCTGCTGCTGCCGCCTCGGCCTATTCTGCTGCTGCCGCCTCGGCCTCTTCCTCCGCCTCTGGAGGAACGTTGGCACCTGCCGCCCAGCAAACAGGGGATGTACCACCAACACCACCACCACCACCTCCGTCACCAAGCGTCTCAACCATGTCACACGCCAGCGTTCAGCTCTCCATCTCACAAACATTTGATAGAAAGCGTAAATTCCCACCTAGCCACCCTCGATCCCTGGCCCTGAATGCCAGCATTTCTAAACTACTGGCCTATGAAATGCTGTCATTTAGGCTGGTGGACACAGACAGCTTCAAACAGCTCATGTCGCTTGCTGTCCCACAGTATGTTGTTCCCAGCCGGCACTACTTCTCCAAGAGAGCCGTGCCTTCCCTGCACAACCAAGTATCCGATAAAATCAAGTGTGCACTGCGCAACGCCATCTGTAGCAAGGTCCACCTAACCACAGATACGTGGACCAGTAAGCACGGCCAGGGACGCTATATCTCCCTAACTGCACACTGGGTAAATGTAGTGGCAGCTGGGCCCCAGGCGGAGAGCTGTTTGGCGCACGTCCTTCCGCCGCCAAGGATCGCAGGGCAACATTCTTTGCCTCCTGTTGCCACCTCCTCCTTCTCGGCTTCCTCCTCCTCTTCTTCCACCTGCTCATCCAGTCAGCCACACACCTTCACCACCAACTTCAGCACAGCCCGGGGTAAACGTCAGCAGGCCATTCTGAAACTCATATGTTTGGGGGACAGGCCCCACACCGCACAGGAGTTGTGGCGGGGTATTGAACAACAGACCGACGAGTGGTTGCTGCCGGTGAGCCTCAAGCCCGGCCTGGTGGTGTGTGATAATGGGCGAAATCTCGTTGCAGCTCTGGGACTAGCCAATTTGACGCACATCCCTTGCTTGGCGCATGTGCTGAATTTGGTGGTGCAGAAGTTCATTCACAACTACCCCGACATGTCAGAGCTGCTGCATAAAGTGCGGGCCGTCTGTTCGCGCTTCCGGCGTTCACATCCTGCTGCTGCTCGCCTGTCTGCGCTACAGCGTAACTTCGGCCTTCCCGCTCACCGCCTCATATGCGACGTGCCCACCAGGTGGAACTCCACCTTGCACATGCTGGACAGACTGTGCGAGCAGCAGCAGGCCATAGTGGAGTTTCAGCTGCAGCACGCACGGGTCAGTCGCACTACAGAACAGCACCACTTCACCACCAATGACTGGGCCTCCATGCGAGACCTGTGTGCCCTGTTGCGCTGTTTCGAGTACTCCACCAACATGGCCAGTGGCGATGACACCGTTATCAGCGTTACAATACCACTTCTATGTCTCCTTGAGAAAACACTTAGGGCGATGATGGAAGAGGAGGTGGCCCAGGAGGAGGAGGAGGAGGAGGAAGAGGGGTCATTTTTAGCACTTTCAGGCCAGTCTCTTCGAAGTGACTCAGAGGGAGGTTTTTGGCAACAGCAGAGGCCAGGTACAAATGTGGCCAGCCAGGGCCCACTACTGGAGGACGAGGAGGACGAGGATGAGGAGGAGGTGGAGGAGGATGAGGATGAAGCATGGTCACAGCGGGGTGGCACCCAACGCAGCTCGGGTCCATCACTGGTGCGTGGCTGGGGGGAAAGGCAGGACGATGACGATACGCCTCCCACAGAGGACAGCTTGTCCTTACCCCTGGGCAGCCTGGCACACATGAGCGACTACATGCTGCAGTGCCTGCGCAACGACAGCAGAGTTGCCCACATTTTAACCTGTGCGGACTACTGGGTTGCCACCCTGCTGGATCCACGCTACAAAGACAATGTGCCCACCTTACTTCCTGCACTGGAGCGTGATAGGAAGATGCGCGAGTACAAGCGCACGTTGGTAGACGCGCTACTGAGAGCATTCCCAAATGTCACAGGGGAACAAGTGGAAGCCCAAGGCCAAGGCAGAGGAGGAGCAAGAGGTCGCCAAGGCAGCTGTGTCACGGCCAGCTCCTCTGAGGGCAGGGTTAGCATGGCAGAGATGTGGAAAACTTTTGTCAACACGCCACAGCTAACTGCACCACCACCTGATACGCAACGTGTTAGCAGGAGGCAACATTTCACTAACATGGTGGAACAGTACGTGTGCACACCCCTCCACGTACTGACTGATGGTTCGGCCCCATTCAACTTCTGGGTCTCTAAATTGTCCACGTGGCCAGAGCTAGCCTTTTATGCCTTGGAGGTGCTGGCCTGCCCGGCAGCCAGCGTTTTGTCTGAACGTGTATTCAGCACGGCAGGGGGCGTCATTACAGACAAACGCAGCCGCCTGTCTACAGCCAATGTGGACAAGCTGACGTTCATAAAAATGAACCAGGCATGGATCCCACAGGACCTGTCCGTCCCTTGTCCAGATTAGACATTAACTACCTCCCCATAACCATATATTATTGGACTCCAGGGCACTTCCTCATTCAATCCTATTTTTATTTTCATTTTACCATTATATTGCAAGGCTACCCAAAGTTGAATGAACCTCTCCTCTGCCTGTGTGCTAGGCCTAAATATATGCCAATGGATTGTTGCAGTGGTGGCTGACGTGAAGCCTCATTCTCTGCTATGACATGCAGACTGATTCTCTGGTGACATGAAGCCAGATTGTCTGTTACGGGACCTCTCTCCTCTGCCTGGGTGCTGGGCCTGAATTTATGACAATGGACTGTTGCAGTGGTGGCTGACGTGAAGCCTGATTCTCTGCTATGACATGCAGACTGATTCTCTGCTGACATGAAGCCAGATCCTCTGTTACGGGACCTCTCTCCTCTGCCTGGGTGCTGGGCCTAAATTTATGAAAATGGACTGTTGCAGTGGTGGGTGACGTGAAGCCTCATTCTCTGCTATGACATGCAGACTGATTCTCTGCTGACATGAAGCCAGATTGTCTGTTACGGGACCTCTCTCCTCTGCCTGGGTGCTGGGCCTAAATATCTGACAATGGACTGTTGCATTGGTGGCTGACGTGAAGCCTGATTCTCTGCTATGATATGAAGACTGATTCTCTGCTGACATGAAGCCAGATTGTCTGTTACGGGACCTCTCTCCTCTGCCTGTGTGCTAGGCCTAAATATATGCCAATGGATTGTTGCAGTGGTGGCTGACGTGAAGCCTGATTCTCTGCTATGACATGCAGACTGATTCTCTGGTGACATGAAGCCAGATCCTCTGTTACGGGACCTCTCTCCTCTGCCTGGGTGCTGGGCCTAAATTTATGAAAATGGACTGTTGCAGTGGTGGGTGACGTGAAGCCTGATTCTCTGCTATGACATGCAGACTGATTCTCTGGTGACATGAAGCCAGATCCTCTGTTACGGGACCTCTCTCCTCTGCCTGGGTGCTGGGCCTAAATTTATGAAAATGGACTGTTGCAGTGGTGGGTGACGTGAAGCCTCATTCTCTGCTATGACATGCAGACTGATTCTCTGCTGACATGAAGCCAGATCGTCTGTTACGGGACCTCTCTCCTCTGCCTGGGTGCTGGGCCTAAATTTATGAAAATGGACTCTTACAGTGGTGGGTGACGTGAAGCCTGATTCTCTGCTATGACATGAAGACTGATTCTCTGCTGACATGAAGCCAGATCCTCTGTTACGGGACCTCTCTCCTCTGCCTGGGTGCTGGGCCTAAATATCTGACAATGGACTGTTGCATTGGTGGCTGACGTGAAGCCTGATTCTCTGCTATGATATGAAGACTGATTCTCTGCTGACATGAAGCCAGATTGTCTGTTACGGGACCTCTCTCCTCTGCCTGTGTGCTAGGCCTAAATATATGCCAATGGATTGTTGCAGTGGTGGCTGACGTGAAGCCTGATTCTCTGCTATGACATGCAGACTGATTCTCTGGTGACATGAAGCCAGATCCTCTGTTACGGGACCTCTCTCCTCTGCCTGGGTGCTGGGCCTAAATTTATGAAAATGGACTGTTGCAGTGGTGGGTGACGTGAAGCCTGATTCTCTGCTATGACATGCAGACTGATTCTCTGGTGACATGAAGCCAGATCCTCTGTTACGGGACCTCTCTCCTCTGCCTGGGTGCTGGGCCTAAATTTATGAAAATGGACTGTTGCAGTGGTGGGTGACGTGAAGCCTCATTCTCTGCTATGACATGCAGACTGATTCTCTGCTGACATGAAGCCAGATTGTCTGTTACGGGACCTCTCTCCTCTGCCTGGGTGCTGGGCCTGAATTTATGACAATGGACTGTTGCAGTGGTGGCTGACGTGAAGCCTGATTCTCTGCTATGATATGAAGACTGATTCTCTGCTGACATGAAGCCAGATTGTCTGTTACGGGACCTCTCTCCTCTGCCTGGGTGCCGGGGCCTAAATATCTGAGAATGGACTGTTCCAGTGGTGGGTAACGGGAAGCCAGATTCTCTGCTATGATATGAAGACTGATTCTCTGCTGACATGAAGCCAGATTGTCTGTTACGGGACCTCTCTCCTCTGCCTGGGTGCTGGGCCTAAATTTATGAAAATGGACTCTTACAGTGGTGGGTGACGTGAAGCCTGATTCTCTGCTATGACATGAAGACTGATTCTCTGCTGACATGAAGCCAGATTGTCTGTTACGGGACCTCTCTCCTCTGCCTGGGTGCCGGGGCCTAAATATCTGAGAATGGACTGTTCCAGTGGTGGGTGACGGGAAGCCAGATTCTCTGCTATGGAACCTCTCTCCAATTGATTTTGGTTAATTTTTATTTATTTAATTTTTATTTTAATTCATTTCCCTATCCACATTTGTTTGCAGGGGATTTACCTACATGTTGCTGCCTTTTGCAGCCCTCTAGCCCTTTCCTGGGCTGTTTTACAGCCGTTTTAGTGCCGAAAAGTTCGGGTCCCCATTGACTTCAATGGGGTTCGGGTTCGGGACGAAGTTCGGATCGGGTTCGGATCCCGAACCCGAACATTTCCGGGATGTTCGGCCGAACTTCTCGAACCCGAACATCCAGGTGTTCGCTCAACTCTAATGAAGAATACAGGAGATTGTTGTCACATGTACAACAGAGCAAGTGCTTGCCAGATATTCCTGCAGCTCCTTTAATGTTGCTGTAGGCCTCTTGGTAGCCTCCCAGATCAGAATGGTAAAGCAGCAAAAGAGGAGCCAAATTCATGTTAATGACCAGGTTTTGGGGTTATTTATTCAAAGAGTATATAAAGATGTGATCTACAGTACAAATGTTCCTGTCAAGCTCATGGCACAGACTGTAAATACTTTTAACAAATTGTTTGCTGGCTAATTTATATTTACGGGTTCTTATAAATTTTATTTATTTATTTAGCTCACTTATATAGCACTGACATATTCCACTGCACTTTACAGACATTAGCATCAAGCTGTCCCCAATGGGCCTCACAATCTAAGCTCCTTATTAGTATGTCTTTGGAGAGTGGTAGGAAAACGCAGGCAAACACGGGGAGAACATACAAACTCCTTGCAGATGTTTTCCTTTGTCGGATTTGAACCTAGGACTCTGGTGCCTCAAGGCACCAGTGCTAACCACTGAGCCACAGTGCTGCCGTTTTTTTTTTTTTTTTTTGCATTCTTTGTATTTGTCGTTTCTGTTGAGTTGGTGATGATATGTCATTATTTCATTTTTTCGCAAGAATTGTAAAAATCATTTGGTACATATGTTTTAAAACAGTAATATTGGCTTCGTAGTTCATAAAATAGTCATTTTGCTATGCTTCTTGCTAATTGAAATAGCTGTGCACGGATTACCATGGAAACACTCGTCGGATGGTCTCCAGTGACATGTAATTTGATAATCCATGGTAACGCATGGATACCCAGATATTACTCTCCTACCACCCTGGTTTCTATTATCTGTGAGTTATGATACACTTGTCCTTTACTTTGGTATTAAATGTGGTATGACTTACTCTACCCATAGGTTTCAGCCTGCTCCCTATGCTCATATAATCAGCCCCCACAGGAAGCAGCGACAATGTGGAAATTAAATGCATGATTCATACTTTAGCAATTTAAAGTTTAATTTAAGGAGCCGAAAAGTGGAAGTATATTTCTTCTACATTTCTTAATGCAACACATTAGTAAGCTGAATATCAAGAAAAAAACATGGAGCAAAATACATTTTCTCAGGCAGATGTTTTGTGTTTGTACGAAAAACATGGTTGCAGCTCTTGAAATAAATATTGCCAGATCACAGCACCCTGAAGAAGAGATTTAAGTGTTCTCAAAGTACGCTGTCAAAGTAGATTCAGTTTACGAGATAGTTATGAAAGTATATTCCTGGTGAAAAACACAGCAGTTAAATAGAAAGAAAGGCTGGTGTCTGCTGCCATTCCAAACCAGAAGAATGTTTATAGTGACATAAATATGCAACTGAGAGTGGGATCAATATGCCAGTGGTAGCAACTGAAACGACATCTGAACATATCTTACATAAACCACTAAGGTTACACTATAACACATTCCTTGCATTTTTTATTATTATTGCATTTTACTCAATTTGGGCTAAAAAATAATGTTTTCCATTTTCAACAGCTTTTCCTGTACAGTTTTCCATTTTCTCTGTATTTGCAGACTAGGTGAGGGTATGAATTTTAGGAAAGGGGAGTAAGACCCAGAATTCACACATTTTCACAAGCATTGATGTTGTTTTTTATTTTCTTAATAAATCATCTAAGCCTTTTTTTTTTTTTTTTTTTCTTCCTGCTGTGACCACATCCTGAGGTAGACTATTCCACAAATTTACAGTTCTTATGGTAAAGAAGCCTTGAAGTCTCTGGCAACCGATCTATTTCTTCTGCAGATGGAGTCAGTGCACGCTTGTCTTTTGAGGGCATTTTACATGGAACAGCTTTTCACTATATTTTTTGTACAGATCATTTATATATTTCTGAAAGTTATTCATGCCCCCGTCCCTTACACGCCTCTTCTCAAGATTAAATACATTTAATTATGTTAATCTTTCTTCATAACTAAGACCCTCTCCTTTGTACTTTTTACAGCTCCAGAGCATCCTTTATATGAGCTGATGCCCAGAACTGAACTGTATATTCCAGATTAGGTTTTACGAACGCTTTGTAAAGTGGTAATATTATATCCCTGTCCCATGAGTCCATGCCTTGTTTAATGCATGACAATATCCTGGAAGCCTTAGAAACAGCTGATTGACATTGTATGCTGTTATTAAGTCTATGATCTACAAGAACACCCAAATCCTTCTCTACAAGTGACTCTCCCAGTGTTATGTCCCCTAGGACATATAATACACATCGATTATTACTACCTAGATGCATAACTTAACATTTATCCACATTTAACCTTATTTGCCAAGTGGATGACTAAACACTCAGTTTCCACATCAACTTTTAGTTTATGGACATCTTCCATAGACTGTACAGTACTACATAGCTTGGTGTCATCTTCAAAAATAGAAACAGTGCTAGTAATCCCATCCTCTTTATTATTTAAGGGGTTGTCTGCTTTTTTATATTGATAAGCTATCCTCAGGATAGGTTATCAATATCAGATCAGCGGGGCCAACTCCCGTCTCTCCCGCAAATCAGCTGTTTCAAGAAAAAGCTGTGCTCATACAATGGTTGCCAATCAAGCACAGTGATAACGTGGTTATTAAATCAGGTATTGGTACTTTTGGCAGTGAGACGGTTCCAAGTCCTGCTGGAAAATGAAATCAGCATTTCCAATAAAGCTTTTCAACAGAGGAAAGCATGAAGTGCTTTAACATTTCCTAGTAGTAGCGATGTGCTAATGTCAGCAGTACATAACAGTATGTTTATAACTCCCTGCCTGCCGCTGTTCTCTTAAAATAAAGAATGTTAAAATATGCTAATGAGCCTCTAGGTGCTATTAGGGCATTACTTCAGCACCTAGAGGCTCAGTCTACGCACCCTTTGGCACGCCCTGGTCCAGTTGATTGACATTCGAGTTCTCCTCAGTGTCCTGTAAATCCAGCGCATACGCCATCCCGTTTAGCATTCGGCGCAGGCTCATTGAGTGAAGGACGAGCTCCTGCTGCCGACTTTCTTTCTCCCGTGCAGGCGCAGTGAGGAAGCCGGCAGCAGGATCGCGTCCTTCACTCACTACGCCTGCACCGAATTCTAAATGTGACAGCGCAGGCGCAGGATTTACAGGATGATGAGGAGAGCTCGAAAGACCAAGTCTCTAGGTGCTGAACAAACGCCCTAATAGCACCTAGAGGCTCATTAGCATATTTTAAAAGTCTTTATTTTAAGAGAAAGGTGGCAGGCAGGGAGTTATAAAGCATAATGTTATGTACTGCTGACATTAGCACATAACATTCTCATGACAGAAACCCTTTAACACAGTGAACCAACTTCTGGCTCCCCAAACCATCACTGACTGTGGAAACGTCAAACCGGGCCTCAAGCAACTTGGATTGTGTGCCTCTTCCCCTTTCCTTCAGACTCAGGGACCTTGATTTCCAAATGAAATGCAACATTTACTTTTATCTGAAAACAGGACTTTGGACCACTGAGCAACAGTCTAGTCTTTTTTTCCTTAGCCCAGGTAAGACGTTTCTGATGTTATTCTTTGGGTCATGAGTGGCTTGACACAAGGAATGTGACAATTGTAGCCCATTTCCTGATTACGTCTGTGTGTGGTGGCTCTTGAAGCACTGACTCCAGCCACAGTACACTCCTTGTGAATATCTACCAAATTCTTGAATGGCATTTTCTTGACAATCCTTTCAATGTTGCGATTATACCTGCTGCTTCTGCACCTTTTTTCCCCCACATTTTTTCCTTCCAATCAACTTTCCATTAGTATGCTTGGATACAGTATGTTTTGAACAGCCACTCAGATGCCGTGATCCGCATTGAACGCGGCACCTGAGGGGTTAAATGACAACAGGCATAATCGTCATTCCCCATCATTGCGCCCACTCCATACAATGGAATGCAATTCTTTATGAAGTAATTTGTAACAAATCTAATTTCTTTTCGCAGTTCTTTAGCAATGACCTTTTGTGCCTTACTGTCCTTGAGGAGGGTTTCATTGTCTTCTGGACACCTCTTAAGTCAGCAGTCTTCCCAATGATTTTGTCGGATCTGAACCAGACTGAGGGACCATTTAAAGGCATAGGTGTTTTTTGTTGATTAGCTGCTTAGAGTGTGACACTATATATGAGTCTATAATATTTAACTTTTTCACAATATTCAAATTTTCTGAGATGCTGACTTTTGGGGTCTCATTAGCTTTAAGACACAGTCATTAACATTAAAAGAAACACATGATTGAAATAGATCACTCTGTGTTTAATGAATCTATATAATATATGAGTTCACTTTTTGAATTTAATTACTGAAATAAATACATTTTTTAGATATTCCAATTTATTGAGATTGACATGTCCTTCCAAAATATATCTAAAACTTGCTCTGCCGTTATACAACAGAAATGCAGACGATTCTAGACAATTTTTTTGCCACATTCTAGCCACCATCCTTACTAAATGAGGACCATTGTCCTAAATAGGAATTAGGAACTATAAAATATATAAAAAATGTTACCTGCAAATGGAGCACACCTGAGATAAGCAATGTAAATGAATATCACTTTACCACACAAAGCGTGACAAAAAAAGACAATATAAAAACAATTACATTGCGCAAAAACTATGAAAAATGCCTCGCAATATTATATACTGTAAGCAAGCATATCTCCATTTCCACAGTAGAAGATCCCTGGTAAGGCCATGCAAACCCATCTGCCCATATATTTGTTGTAATACTAATACAATCATATTCTTTTAAATTGCTTATCTCAGGCGTAATCCATTTACATTTTGTCTTTCTACTTCTTTCGCTACATTTTAAGCTTGTTCACATATGGAGGGCACCCTTATTGTTGTCCATGTGTTCACTATTTCTCTTTAGGAACTATGATTTTTTTTTTTTTTCAATTAATCAAAATAATATAAATTGGTAGTGTAAATACTAGAGATGAATGCATTTCTTGAAATCCATTTTGGATCAAATTCTAACGAGTGAATTCTACCCAAAACAAAAAGTTCCAATTGATCTGAATAAGGCTACTTTCCCACTAGCGTTTTACTTTTCCGGTATTGAGATCCGGGACTCAATATTGGAAAAAAACACTTCAATTTTGTCCCCATTAATTGTCAATGGGGACAAAACTGAACAGAACAGAGTCCTCCAAAATAAATTTTGTTCTGTTTATTTGCAATCCCATACCGGAGAGCAAATGATGCGGTTTTCTTTCCATCCTGGCATGCGGATCCGGCATGAACCCCAATGCAAGTCAATGTGGATTGATTCGTTTTCTCTAACACAATCTGCCACAATAGAAATCAGATCCGTCCTCCATTGACTTTCAGTTTTAAAGATAATACAACCGTATCCGTTCATAACAGTTACAGATGGTTGTATTGTCAGTAGAGATGAGTGAATCGAAGGTGACAAAATGGAATTTGATACGAATTTCATGAAAAATTAGATTTGCAAGCGAATGCGAATTTCCTCGCTCTTCGTGGTATTGAATTGCATTTTTCCTAAAATGGCTGCTGCACGTGTGGGAACATGGAGAAAGGAAGTCTGGGAAAGCAGGATCGCCCAGACTAACATGCATGCAGCCAATCAGCAGCCAGCCAGCCCTGTGATGTCGCAGCCCTATAAATACAGTGGCCATCTTAGAGTTCGACATTTTCCAGTATTCTGAGTGCAGGAAAAGACGTGAGAAGGCGCTAGGGACAGCCATTGGAAAAACCTCATTGTGAAAAAAATATGGAAAAACTATTTATAAGTGCAGGGAAAGGATAGGGAGGAATCATTTCACAGCATCTTAATGCAGGGAGAGACATCAGAAGGCGCTAGGGACAGTGCTAGAAAAGAGATTTACAAGTGCAGGGAAAGATTATTTGGGGATCCAAATAGCCATTATACAGCTCTGTCATTCCAGCAATTTGTTCTTGCAATTGGGGCGCATTTGCCATGTTGAAAAGCCTTTAGCGGCCTATTTCAGTGCAGAAAGAAAAATATATACACACTTCACTGTTACAGTTATTTGTGGCAAAAGCGTTTAGTGGCCTATTTCAGTACAGAAAGAAAAATATATATGCACGTCAATGTCGCAGTTATTTGTGGTGAAGGAGTTTAGTGGCCTATTTCAGTACAGAAATAAAATTATATTCTCAGTTCACTTCTGCAGTTATCTGTGTTGAAAGCGTTTAGTGGCCTATTTCAGTACAAAAAGAAAAATATATACATACTTCACTATTGCAGTTATTTGTGGCAAAAACATTTAGTGGCCTATTTCAGTACAAAATAAAAAATATATTCTCAGTTCACCTCTGCAGTTATATGTGGTAAAAGCGTTTAGCGACGTATTTCAGTACTAAAAGAAACATATATATGCACTACGCAGTTATTTGTGGTGAAAGCGTTTAGTGGCCTATTTCAGTACAAAAAAAAATTCTTCTCAGTTCACTTCTGCAGTTATATATGTTGAAAGCTGTAATATGGGGGAAGATCGCTCCAGTAAACCAGGTGCATGAGCCAGCCCAGGGTTAAAGATAACAGATGTTTATTTTCCAAAATGAAAATAGGTACAGCTTCCAGCAGCCAAAGGAAAAACAAACCAAAGTTAAAGTCTGCTTAGTTCAGCATAACATAATCAGTAAAACAGTCCATTAAAAAATAAAGGTATTTTTACCCTAGGTTCTTTTTAGTCTGTGGTAGATTTCAGTCGGCTTTCCTGCCAAACTTTCCACATGTCCTCAGTCCCCAGCTCTGTTCACAGCCAGCCACATCAGTGTGTCCACCACACCACACACTCCACACCACCCTTTCACTCACTTCATTTTCCTCTTATCAGGAGAGTCTTCACTGTTGCAGTTATTTGTGGCGAAAGCATTTAGTGGCCTATTTCAGTACAGAAATAAAAATAAATATGCATTTCACTGTTGCAGTTATTTGTGGTGAAAGCGTTTAGTGGCCTATTTCAGTACAGAAAGAAAAATATATATGCACTTCACTGTTGCAGTTATTTGTGGTGAAAGCGTTTAGTGGCCTATTTCAGTACAGAAAGAAAAATATATATGCACTTCACTGTCGCAGTTGTATGTGCTGAAAGCGTTTAGTGGCTTATCTTAGTACAAAAAGAAAAATATATACATACTTCACTGTTGCAGTTATTTGTGGCGAAAGCGTTTAATGGCCTATTTCAGTACAAAAAGCAAAATTTCTTCTCAGTTCACTTCTGCAGTTATATGTGTTGAAAGCGTTTAGTGGCCTATTTCAGTACAAAAAGAAAAACATATTTGTCGTTTTTAGGCGTGTTTTAATTTGCTTTTAATTTATTTAGTTCAGCTAAAAGTATGTTAGACAGAGAAGTTTCAGGCCATGCACAGAGGAGTGGCAGAGGCCTAAATGTTTCTGGCGCAGGCAGAAGTCACAGTAGAGTAAGGAGCGTGGCAGCAGGAGTCGCAGCAAGAGGCCTGAGCTCCCGGTGCCATCTAGCGGTCGTGTTTTGACCAGCATCCCAGCGGTTCTTGATTGGTTAACTCGGTCATCCACTTCATCCCAAGTGACAACAGTGACCCCCAGCCAACAGTCGGTGGGTTCGTCAGACACAACCCTTAGTTGGCATGATCACGGAGCAGGCTCTTTTCCCTCACCTGTCCTCTACCTGCCTCTGTCCTTTCCTCCACTAGGCGGTCAAGTAGTGATGAGAAGAGTGGCATTGGACCTGGTGTTGTGAGCGATGATAATGATGTAGCTGATCGCACTTGGGAGCCCTGTGACTAATGGGCTTTATTCTTTTTTTCTTTATATAATAATGTAATTTTATAAAATCCGGTGTCTCCATGATGAATCTGCAGCATGGGGGCCCGTGTGGCTTCTACACCCTTTTAAAATAATCCTTCAGCGGGGCGAATAGATGCCGGATGACCGGGACGCTCCATGACCTTCCTAGGAGCTTCTGTCGGGAGAAGCGGTTCATCTCTGAGACGTCCGTATAGTTCGGGGGGAAACCCTCTCCATCTCCGTGAACCACAGTATGTCCTCCTTACCATCCATGATGACTGGGAACTCGTGATTTTTTCTCTGATGAAGAGACCAGGGGGTGGTAGTTATGGTTTGAATCTTGATGAACTTCGCGACTTTTCCAGGCTCCAAGCAATCTTGAAGTTTTGTCTTCTCATTGTCTGTAGCTACTAGAGGCCTGTTCATGTCAGGCAGGTTCCCCAGAAGTATTTGGCTCGATGAACAGCCGATACCGCACTTGCATCAATCTTGACAGGATTCGTCTCTAGGTGGAGAGATATTGTTTTTTGGAATGCTTTCTCCATCGCAACCACGTCTTCGAATAACCAGAAGACTGGCCCATTCTCTCTCCATTCTCACCAAGCTACCATTCAGGCCTACACTGGAGATCTCAGCCTGAACATTTTACACTCGGTTAGTGCACACTTTGAATGGGACTTAAATCCTGAGCTCAGGTTCCTCCCTGCAATCAGGGTGAGGAGAATTGTTGGCGCCGTTGCAGCAGTTAAAGCTTTACTGCGACAGCAAGTGGATCCACATCCCGGCTCTGGAGTTACAAATAGCCACATGGGAGTTCAAGGGAGTCTAGCAGAGGTGGGGTGGTTGGCATTACCGACATCCGAGAGGTATAGTGTGGGATTTTTTTCTGTATTTGGCCTCTGTGAGCCACAGTGCCCCTCAGCTGAGATCCCAGGTACACAGACCCCAAATTTGGTGTTGATTCCTAGTGGCTTCGGTCTTCGGTGTTTGGTTAAGAAATCCTGCTGTATTTAGCGGCATTTAGGCAAAATATAAATCCTTAAATGTACAGTGCAAAAATTGAAATAAAGTGAGTCACTAGGTTTCAACGGTACTTGCGCTGCTGGTCTCCCGAAATGAAGTGGGTTCTTTTACAAATGCAAAGTGTTAATATAGTGGGACCGCGCTGCTCCTTATTCACACACAAAACGTTTTTTCCAGGAATGCAGGTAATCACTTTCTCTGGCTCAAGACAGACTCTCTTCAGTTGGATAGCAGTGTGCTTTCACACAGATTGAAACTCAGCAAATCTATGCTGGGTCGTTGAAAGATCTTCTGCAAGATGTCATAAATCACACAATGGTGAGAGTACCTCCAGCACAGTTTAAACTTTCTGTTTTATTATACTCACAGAACTAAAATGGTTATTCAACATATCAATATAGCAATATTCTTTCTGCACAGCCCGACCCGGGTTTCACATAAAGCTTCGTCATGGGCGAGATTCTTGCCAACCACCCCACATCTGCTAGACTCCCTTGAACTCCCATGTGGCTATTTGTAACTCCAGAGCCGGGATGTGGATCCACTTGCTGTCGCAGTAAAGCTTTAACTGCTGCAACGGCGCCAACAATTCTCCTCACCCTGATTGCAGGGAGGAACCTGAGCTCAGGATTTAAGTCCCATTCAAAGTGCGCACTAACAGAGTGGAAAATGTTTCAGGCTGAGATCTCCAGTGAAGGCCTGAATGGTAGCTTGGTTTTCTTGATTGACGATTCAACGCTGGCCTCAGGGCAGCCAGGCCTCGGGTCTCCTCACGCTTTGTGTGTGCATAAGGAGCAGCGCGGTCCCACTATATTAACACTTAAATGTACAGTACCTAAATTAGGGAATTCCAGGATGGGATCCCACTGTGGACAATCTTGGGTTGCTAGAAACCCAGAGAGATTGTACCACCACTTCAGTACACTGGAGCACACCTCACTCCTTGTGTTCCCGCTGGATCACGGTGTATATTATATTGTATATAGTTTTCTCCTCTAGAGTCAGTAAAGTTCTTTTGGTTCACACAGCTCACTGTCTGTGCATTGATTCTTGTGTGGTTCACTGTATCCCAAAGGACTCCCTCGGGTCCACCTCTTACAAGCACACAATGGCGTCTGTCCTTCAGACCTAACATAGAGCATTATAGACCAGCCAATACCCCTCCTGATTGCCTGTCAGGATGATTGCAAATCATTGAGGGGCAGCGTGTTTCTCTCGCTAGTGTACAGAATTTTTAAACTAACATGGCGGATACTGTTTTTCACGATTCACCTAAATTAAATCGGCAAAACTTTTGAAGAAATTTTTTTATGCAATTCAAAACAAATTAAATTAGTTTAGAATTTATTTATTCATCTTTAGTACATACTCTTTAATGTAAATATAATTTACAAGTATATCAATAGATTTTATTTTTCGAACGTAGTTATTATTCATATTCTTTCCTTGTGCTGTTCACATTTACATTCCTTTTCTTGTGCAGTTATTTCAGGCACGCTTGTAGATATCGGTGGAGAATCCACAGGATTAAAGCTTAGTTACTGATACATGAATGCATTACAGCAATTTAATTATGCCAGCACCTTAAATTAAATAGAAATGTGCTAAATCACTTTCATGGGCAAAGGAATCAGTATGTTCCTTTACTTGGAAGGGAGGGGAGACAAAGTAATTGGGTACAGCAGCGGTGTCTTTGTAGCGTAATGTCCCTAGACTAATTGAAGTTCATTTGCTGTTCATCGTCAGGGGAAAAAGTTATTTCAGCATATCCAGTTCATTAAGTCCTGTGTTCAATAACTGATTGATATGACTATGTTTTTGTTTGTTGCTCAGGTATTTTTCACATCATGATTCTGGATTATATTTTTTTTTTTTCAATTATCATAATATGTTTGCATGGTAGCGCTGAGCTCTGGTGGACATGCCAATCATCTATAATATGCTTGAAATAAATGAACGTCACAGCGTAAACAATGGATTTTAGAATAACTAGTGCTGTACAGTATCTATTTCAGTAAAGCACAACATACTTCTGATGTCCCCGGGGACATTGCTCTTGATACTCGGCCCAGTACAGCACTGGCATGTTTATTAGTGCTGTAACCTCATTAATTAGCTTCATTTTATCTAGCTCAGTATCCATCCAATTAATATTATTTGCCAGTGTATTTTCTATCTCTGTCACTGGCTTGATTCTCAGTCTTCGTGTTGAGTTTGCCCTTGTGAATCTATCCGTCAATGATATACCCTGTAGCTAGAATACAGCACTGTCAGAGCTCATATGCGGGAGGAAGCTAATGAAAACTGTTTAGGAAGAGACATGTTAAAGATACTAGTGATGTTAGCTTTATGTGCTATAGCCTTATTATACATATTTTTTTATTTTATTTTAATGGGGATGAGGAAAGGTTGTTTTATATCTGCATCCCTCTAGAAGATCTCTCTCTATGGAGATTCTTGGTAATTTTAATTGACTAGCCAGCTTAAAATAGAAGTTGACTTATAAAAAAGCTACAGTAGCAAAACATTTTCACATTTCCATGTAAAGTTTTATGGATATTTAATATAATGTTGTATTTCCTTTGGAAGCATTTCTTAGAAAGGGCACTTTAGACCGTCTCTTTTTGTATGACTGTATGAAACATATGGCACACACATGTGTGATAGCACATCTTGGTATGTTTCTATGTTCCATGTGCCTGGCCTATGTAAACAGAGAAAAGCTATTTTTGTCGAGCAGTTTTTCCCATTAACTCCTTTTTTGTTCACGGACAATATATACACAGGTCTGATTTAAAATTCGTCATTGACTCCTTTGAGAAAAAATTGCCATCCATATGGCTTCTCAAGGAGCATGCTAAAAAAGTTTCATACAGCAGTCTACAGGCTGCATATAAAAGAGAAACATTGTGGCATCACATGAAATATGAAAACCTCAACAATATGATATGCCTATGCTGAAACACTCACACGTAGAGAAACCTCAACAGTATGATATGCCTATGCTGAAACACTCACACGTAGAGTAGCTGGTTAAAGGTTTTTACCCATATCAGTAGGGGTAAAACATCTGGCACCACCACCGATTTGTTGTATGAAGAGGCACATAATGGAATATCAAGCATAGTGCTGTACATTGAATAGTGGCTGCACTTGGTACTACAGCACAGGCCAATTCACTTAAATGAGCCTGAGATGTACACAGGTCATTTCACCAAGGAATGTGACATCACTTGCCCAGGAAAAGGCTGCAGTGCTCATCAAAACACTGCTACCTCTTCAAACAGGTGATTGGTGGGGCTGCAAGGGGTGGGGCCCTTCACTGATCAGATATTGATGTCCAAGGTGTGACTTCCTTGTGCAGCAATAACTGCAAATAAACTTTTCCAGTAATTGTAGCAGTAATTGACTTGGAAGAGAGCTTCACCTCTATTATGTTAGTGGGTTTCCTCCCATGAACTGCTCACTTCAGGTCCTTAAACAACATTTCTATTTGATTAAGGTCTTAAGGTCACGACTTTGACTTGGCCATTTCAAAACTTAAACTATTTTTCTTCAGCCATTCTTTGATAGAACCCCTTATGTTCTTAGGTTCGATGTCTTGCTGCAAGACCCACGATCTCATGAAATCCACCTTGCCGACGACATTCTGACATTTTCCTTTAGAATTACCTAGTATAATTCAGAAATTATTATTCCATCAATGAAGGCAAGCCATCATAACCTGGATCCAGCAAAATAGGCCTAAACCATAATAACTGCCACCACTGTGTTATAATGATGGGATGAGGTTTTTATGCTGGAATACCAAATATAACACTTCACATTTATACCAAAAAGTCCAAATTTGGTATCATGCATTCACAAAACATTCTTTCATTAGTCAAGGTGATCTTTAGCAAAATACAGATGGACAGCATTGTTTTGTTTGGAGAGCATCAGCTTTCTCCTTGCTATCCTGCCATTCACACTATTGTTGTTCAGTGTCCTCCTAATGGTAGACCCATAAACATTAAGGCTAGTTTCACATTTGCAGCATGAATTCAGGCAGGCTATTCAGATATGAACAGGATGCCCATCGGACCCCATTACAGTTAAGATCCGGCCACATTCCAGCAAAACCGCAGAGAATTGGCTGGACACAAACCGTTGCACGCTGCAGTTTGTGTCCAGCTGATTCCCGGTATTGTCTGCCGGATCAGGGGGCCAGATCTACATATTGGTGTGATCTTTGTTGGTTGACCACTCTTGGGGAGGGTAATAATGATCTTGAATGTCCTCCATTTTACCCTGTCTACCTGAGGAGAGGAGGGTACAAATTCTGTAGTATCACAGCGGCATGTTAAATTCACCTGGAGGTTCAAACCCAACTCCTGGTCCCATTCTCCAGGCAGGCCCAGTCGCCAAGCCCAGTCTTTAACTCAACCCACAATGAGGCTTGTTTGGCAAAACCTTTCCATTACTGCCTGTAGAGTATGTGGCCATGCTTTCTCCGGCTCTTAAAGGGAAAGTATGTGCGACCTAATCTTCATCTGCCAGTGGCTCACAGTCAAGTATATAAGGCACCTTCCATCATGGGTAGGTGGCTGAGTAATAAGGTTCCTTAGTGTGCTAAGCCCTCTGTAAATGTGTTTTGATCTGCTGTCGTATTGACCCTTCCCTACCTTACTTGAGCTTGTTACCCCTATTGATCCTATGCTGCCTGTTCTGACCTCTGACCTATTACTATATTATGCATACTCTGCCAGCTTCGACCTCAGCCTGTCCCTGACTAGGATTTTGCCTGACCTATCTGTGCACTACAACAGTGTCTCTGACCCCACCCTGGGTCAGCTGTTAACCACACAAAGACTGTTCCAGGAGGTAGAGCCATGGTAGCTCCCCTGCAGCAAAGTCAAGATCCCTGTATAGGGTTTAATCCATCTAATGTATGTTTATATACACAAGATGATATCAGCAGAAGCTTTGACGTCTTAACAAGCATTCCAAAACATATCCTTTTTAAGGCTACTTTCACACTAGCGTTCGTCGGTCCGCTCGTGAGCTCCGTTTGAAGGAGCTCACGAGCGGACCCGAACGCTTCCGTCCAGCCCTGATGCAGTCTGAATGGATGTGGATCCGCTCAGACTGCATCAGTCTGGCGGCGTTCAGCCTCCGCTCCGCTCGCCTCCGCACGGACAAGCGGACAGCTGAACGCTGCTTGCAGCGTTCGGGTGTCCGCCTGGCCGTGCGGAGGCGTGCGGATCCGTCCAGACTTACAATGTAAGTCAATGGGGACGGATCCGTTTGAAGAGGCCACAATATGGCTCAATCTTCAAGCGGATCCGTCCCCCATTGACTTTACATTGAAAGTCTGGACGGATCCGTCCGAGGCTATTTTCACACTTAGCTTTTATATGCCCATATAATGCAGACGGATCCGTTCTGAACGGAGCCTCCGTCTGCATTATTATGATCGGATCCGTTCAGAACGGATCCGATCGAACGCTAGTGTGAAAGTAGCCTAAGGGAGAAGGGTGGAGATGTGTGGCTATGTAGGGTAACAACAGCAGGGGTAGTAGTTGATGGTAGTAGAAGTAGTATATGGTCAAAAAATGGTCATTTGTCAATTGGTCAAGGTCTATTAGACAGAGTCCACTATAATATACTGTGATCCATCTCTCATTGAAGTAATTATAAATCTAACTACTGCAGCTATGGTCTTCTCCTGACTGTGAAATAACTCTTTTGAGCCTAGATATGCTGTGATCAGTGCTTTAAAGGGCTTCTGTCAGCCCACTAAACCGTTTTTTTTTGTTTACTAATAATCCTTATACTGCGAGCTCTGCATACATAAGTTAAATAATCATTTTGGTTCAGTAGAATTTGATAAAAAGCTATTTTTAAAATATGCAAATTACCTTGCTACCAGCAAGAAGGGGGGCAACTTGCTGGTAGCAGCCGCATCCTCCGATCCTAATGACGCCCCCTCCGCATTGTGATTGACAGGGCCAGGGAACGGAATCGTTCTCTGCTGGCCCTGCCTGTTTGCATTCAAAATCCGGCGCCTGCGCCGCGGCCGTACCTATGTTCAATCTGCGCAGGCGCACTGAGAGGCAGCCGCTCGCTCGGCCGCTCCATCCTCAATGCGCCTGCGCCGATGACATCGCATCTAAACCCGGCGCAGGCGCATTGAGGATGGAGCGGCCGAGCGAGCGGCTGCCTCTCAGTGCGCCTGCGCAGATTGAACATAGGTACGGCCGCGGTGCAGGCGCCGGATTTTGATTGCAAACATGCAGGGCCAGCAGAGAACGATTCCGTTCCCTGGCCCTGTCAATCACAATGCGGAGGGGGCGTCATTAGGATCGGAGGATGCGGCTGCTACCAGCAAGTTGCCCCCCTTCTTGCTGGTAGCAAGGTAATTTGCATATTTTAAAAATAGCTTTTTATCAAATTCTACTGAACCAAAATGATTATTTAACTTATGTATGCAGAGCTCGCAGTATAGGGATTATTCGTAAACAAAAAAAAAAAAAAAACGGTTTAGTGGGCTGACAGAAGCCCTTTAAGGTCTCTTTCCTCTGTATTGTAGATATCCTGTCCCTCCAAGGTACGTATAAGCTCACAAAACGTATGCAGGTCCTGTCTGGTATGTTATATAGTGCCTATAACATGTCCACTGACAATGAAAGGCATTATGGGCAAGCCCATTTGAAAAAAAGGTCATGTGAACCTCCTTCATTTTCTTATCTTTCCTGAATTCTGATATGTAAAATAGCAGAGAGCAATTCATGCAAGACAAATCTTCAAAACTTCAGATTCACTAGTAACCAACTTTTCTAGGAGACATTTAACAAACTTGATTTGTGTAGAATCAATGAATTCATCTGTACCCTCTATTTTAGCATTCACAATTAAAAATGGGAGAAAGCAATTCGGGCAGAACAGATTATAGATAAAGCACGCTGCATCTTGCAATGCCAGAAATCTAGGACTATCTCACTGAATTAGGGCTCATTCACACGACTGTATGAATGGGTCCGCATCCGTTCCGCAATTTTGTGGAACAGGTGCAGACTCATTCATTTCAATGGGGTCACAAAAGATGCAGACAGCATCCATTGCTCTATTTCGTGGCCCTGCAAAAAAGCTAGAACATGTCCTATTCTTGTCCGTTTTGTGGACAACAATAGGCATTTCTATAATGGGATCCCGTTCCGTTCTGCAAATTTGGAACGCACACCGGCGGCATCTGTATTTTGCGGATCCGCAACTTGTGGACTGCAAAACACGGCATGGTCATGTAAATGTGGTCTTATGGTCACATTTTTAGCATGTAGTTGAGAAGTTGGGACTGAGTTACAGTACATAAAAGAGGATTTTTGAGTGTATAAAACTTGCCACCCTGGATATACCAGAAAATGTATGTTTAACTATTTAAGGTCCTGTCTATATTTATACAGAACAGTGCCCCATATCATCTATGAGTTTCCTCAAGTTGCCTTATTCCATTAAAGCTGCAACTCTTCTATATGTATTTACATGAAAAATAGCAGTTTAGGCTACTTTCACACTTGCGGCAGAGTGATCCGGCAAGAAGTTCCGTCGCCGGAACTGCCTGCCGGATCCGGCAAAACGTATGCCGACTGATGGCATTTGTAAAACTGATCAGGATCCTGATAAGTCTTAAAAATGCCTGATCCGTCTTTCTGGTGTCATCCGGCAAAACGGATCCGGCATTAATTTTTTTCACCTTTTTTCGGCCTGCGCATGCACAGACCGGAAGGACAGATCCTGTATTCCGGTATTTTGAATGCCGGATCCGGCACTAATACATTCAGGCAAGTCTTCAGTTTTTTTGTCCGGAGATAAAACCGTAGCATGCTGCAGACATCCCGATGCATCCTGAACAGATTGCTCTCCATTCAGAATGCATGGGGATATAATTGATCAGTTGTTTTCCAGCATTGAGCCCTTTTGAGGGAACTCAGTGCCGGAAAAGAAAATCTTTAGTGTGAAAGTACCCTTAAAGAGTATTTGTTAATATTTAAGGCTTGATAGTCATGCTTGTCATTGATGGGACTTTACAGGCACAATGTGACCCACACAAAGTGTGCTTTCTAATGTTTCTCCTCCAGTTTTGAAGGGATTCATTGTGTGGAGATAAAAATCACATATTAAGTATATTTTCAGCTAGAAAGAGAAAAGGGATTATACTTTTGTACTTGTTTTCTTTATATTTCTGGCAGCCTTACTTCTTGGTATTCATTGAAATCTAACATACTTCTATTTCACCTCTGATTCAAAGCTAGTAAAGACATCGAAAGCTGCTTTGTATCTCAAAGATAGAGATGTTTTGAAGATATCTCTGGCTCTGATGGGAGTTCCTTTTCAAGGTTATCCTGGCTGGAACTGACATCAAATAACAAAATGTAGACACTTTTCTTTACCCAATTCTGTAATTAATTATTTTAACTTATTTAGTATTTTGGAGAATCTATTTAGTCAAAATTATTCTGAATGTATGCAATGATCATCCTCAAATTTCATATGCATTTATATTTAATTTTATTTTATAGAACATGTACAAAATGTACCCATAAATGACATACAAGTGTTTATGGTGACTTCTAGTATTGAACAAATTGAAGTGAAATGTATTGACTTTTATTGAAAAATGTAATTCACCACATATCCGAATTTCCTTGTGCTTCAAGGTAATGAATTGTTTTTTTCCTAAAATGGCGGCTACACATGTTACAAATTAAGAAGCCAGGTGACGCAATAGGACCCATAATGCTGTGCATCCATCCAATAAGCAGGTAGCCATCTCCTGTGATGTCACATCCCTATAAAAGTCTTATCCAGTGTGGTTGCTGCCATTTCACTGTGAACTGAGCATAGGGAGAAACGTGGCAAAAGCTAGGGACAGTGTTTTAGCAAGTTTATAACTCTAGAATATTGGATAGGGACAGTGTAGGGAGATTGTAGGGAGAGTTTTTTTCACATTGTACGGAGATCATAGGGAGACTGCAGGGACAGTGAAGGCTGAGTATAATCATCCTGTGCATCTTGTTCACCTGCTGCGCCATTCATACTTAGTCTTTTCTGTTATACATAGACTTACTGTGTGTCAGACTCATTGTCTTCAGCTGGTAAAATATATAGTAGGCACATTTATCTAGTTCAACTGCTTCGCCATTCATACATAATCTGTTTTGTTATACATAGACTTACTGTGCATCAACCTTATTGTCAACAGGTGATCTATTAGGCGCATTTATATAGTTAACTTGCTGTACCATTAATACTTAATCTGTACTGTTATAGATAGACACATTGATTTAATAGATAAGCAATTCTATTAGGCCCTGATTCACAAAGTGGGATGATACCCCTATCTCATTCTACTGTTTGTGGTGTGTCCTCATTGATTAATAGATAAGCAATTCTATTAGGCCCTGATTCACAAAGTGGGGTGATACACCTGTCTCATTCTACTGCTTGCGGCATGTTCACATTGATATTTCACCGCAGTTACTGTGACTTAGTGTTACAGAGTCTTATTTATCACCCTGTTGGCAGAGCATATAAATTGATTCTTCACACAGCAGAATGCCCAAGAGTTGATCATAGTTGTCTTTTACTGTCACGACCCTTGGTCATGGTCGTGACTCCTTGGGAGCCGCATGCAGTTACCCGCGGTTTTGGTGTTGTGTCAACCGCAGCTGGGGGCACTTAGTGGTTTGCCTCAGGTGCGGTTGCCACGGATAACAGGCATGCGTGCGGTTGCCCTTGGCAACGTGTTTTATGTGCACTCCCTTTGTCTGTTTGTGGTGCACTAGGTTGTGTTGGTTGTATGCACTTGGACACCTCCCTTCACCTGCGGTTGTCCGCGGCAACGTCTGGTGTTGTGTGCATGTGGTGGCAGGGTCTCGGCCTGCTGGTGGTTCTTCAGGACACGGTTGCCACGCATGCCGTTGCCAGCGGTAACAGGTGAGTGAGTGTGTGTGCTATTCCCCTTTAAGTTGGTGTTTTCCCTTCCCTTCTGTGGTGTAGGAAGGGTTAACTCCCTTCCCAGTGTGTGTGATGTCACTGGGTGTGTTCTGACCGGTGGGTGTGGCCACTCAGGCCTATAAAGCTTCTGTCTCTGGCTTGGCTCAGTAGGTTGCTCTCAGCCAGGCATAGCTGGAGCAGCCTCCTGTATATTACCATCTACCAGTGGGGGCCTCCCTTCTGGTTATACTGTCACGGCTGGAGGTGGGGGAAACCCCCAGCCGTGCGGTGCCAGGAGATGGTAAGGTTACCACTTGGCCAAACAACACAGAATTAGGGAGCAGGTCACCTCCTGTTGCCTCCCTAACTCTGACCCTGTCTCCTACCTGCATGGGCCGACCTTGATGGTAGGAGGGCCCATACTCAGGAACCTCGGATCCCTGCTGACCCTCCGCAGATCCCTGACCTAGGAGCTGGGTGAGACGACCTACTCCTCCTTGGCACGGAGGAGCAGGAGTCTCAATGGCCAAGCAACAAGGGGAAACAGAAAACACCTTATGGCAGTGACAGGCAAACGCAATCAACACAACACTCATCTGCCACAGAACAACACAACCAGGAACCCATGTGCAGGTGCTGTTTGTTCAGGACACCAACAATGACAGCACACACAGACATCACACAGGGACCCGGACCATAAGCTGCAATGATACAGAAACCCCACACACACCTAGATAACACCGAATAACAAAGTTTTATGACCAGAAGGGAGGCCCCCACTGGTAGATGGTAATATACAGGAGGCTGCTCCAGCTATGCCTGGCTGAGAGCAACCTACTGAGCCAAGCCAGAGACAGAGGCTTTATAGGCCTGAGTGGCCACACCCACCGGTCAGAACACACCCAGTGACATCACACACACTGGGAAGGGAGTTAACCCTTCCTACACCACAGAAGGGAAGGGAAAACACCAACTTAAAGGGGAATAGCACACACACTCACTCACCTGTTACCGCTGGCAACGGCATGCGTGGCAACCGTGTCCTGAAGAACCACCAGCAGGCCGAGACCCTGCCACCACATGCACACAACACCAGACGTTGCCGCGGACAACCGCAGGTGAAGGGAGGTGTCCAAGTGCATACAACCAACACAACCTAGTGCACCACAAACAGACAAAGGGAGTGCACATAAAACACGTTGCCAAGGGCAACCGCAGGCATGCCTGTTATCCGCGGCAACCGCACCTGAGGCAAACCACTAAGTGCCCCCAGCTGCGGTTGACACAACACCAAAACCGCGGGTAACTGCATGCGGCTCCCAAGGAGTCACGACCATGACCAAGGGTCATGACATTTACCAAATAAATTCGTCTGCTCCAGTATTCCCAATCCTCAATCCCTATAATGAACGATGCTAAGCGCTGAGTGCAGACACACAGCGAGTGCAGCCCCGGCCCCGAACATGTAAGGACATCACAGAACAGTTAGTGCTGAACGCCACTTTGCCCTCCAGGAAGTTAGATGTGGAACACCTGGGTTCAAATAATTCCTTGTATTTGGGTTGAAAACAGATGGGCCGAACTTGCTGAATGGATCAAATATGGCAGCTTGATTATTATCACACAAGACAATAAATTAGACCTGATGCTTTTATTGAACTGTAATACTGACGCACAGTAATTCCATAGCTAACAGAGGGGATTAGCATCTTGGTGCTCTGCACAGTGATGTAGACGGTGCTAAATCACAACTGCCTGTAATGCTGATGGCACAGTACCTACAGAAGCTTTAACATATTTTTTAAAGTATGTAACATACAACCTATACATATGTGGTATCGTTTTAATCGTATTGACCCAGAGAATGAAGGATAATGAACAGTTGCCACAAAGAGAACGCTACTTTTTTTTCCAGTACCACCCCATTTGTAAAAAAAAAAAATCCAGCTTCCCACTACATTGTATGCCATATTAAATTATGGCATTAAAAAGTAAACCTTGTCCCGCAAAAAACAAGCCCTCATATGGATATATGAACAGAAAAATAAAAAAAAGTTATGGCTCCAGGAAGACAAGGAACAAAAAATGAAAATGCAAAAAAGAAAAAAAATCTCTGGGATCCTAAAGGTTCGTCAGATGAACCACAGCTGTGTATATGCAAACAGTTAGATAGGAGGGGATCACTGTTAACAGATTCCCTGTAAGCTTTCATTTCTGAACCTTATGTTCTTCCTGGACTCATACTAATCTTTGCTTTCTGGCCATCGTCTGTGTCCAAAATTTGTTTGTGTTCAATCATTTTTTTTAACCTAATTATAGTTATATTAAAGGGATTGTCAAACTTCAGCACATCTCATTTATCATGTAATACAAGGCACTTACTAATGTATTGTTAATGTCCATATTGCCTCCTTTGCTGACTTGATAAAATTTTTCCCATTGCATTATTCACTGCTCATTTCCAGAGGTTTCAACCATCCTACAATCCAGCAACAGTGGTCATGCTTTCACACTATTGGAAAAAGCATTGGCTTCCCTGATGGATGGGACTGTGAGGCTGCCCATAGGCACACATGCGTAGCAGCTTCCATTCCAGCCAACTTGTTTCTGCTCTGTAGCGATGGCCATGAACCGTGGAAACGAGCAGTGTATAATGCGATGGAAAATTAAATCTTGCCAGCAAAGGAGGCAATATGGATAATCACAATACATTAGTAAGTGCCTTGTATTACCAATTGTTGAAGTAAGACAACCCCTTTTATACTTATATAAGAGAAAACACATCCCAGCTCTATAGTAAGGGTCAACAGATATTGTACTAGTCACCCCTGGCAATGGCATACTCCCCACTTAAGTTCATAGATATATGATGCATGCTTATTATTACCTCTTTGTCTCCTTTAAAAAAAATATATCTATATATTACATACAGTGGATAGTGGTTCTCCCGTTTTCTGTATCATTGGAGAATCATGTCAGGAAAAAAAAGAATGCAAAGCCTATGCTGCTTTATTATTTAAAGGACATAGAATGTCTATCATCCTCTTTGTCCTAAATATAAGGTTTGGATCAAATATGGTTATAATAACTTAAAATCAATGGCAAAATAATCATTCTAAATGGGCTTGAAACTTTGCCAGCTTCCATTTTCATTTTTCAATGGGATAAATATAGTAATGCGTTTATTATTTTCTAGCATAATCACATTGAAAAATATAGTGTTTATACAGTGATTACATATAGTATTTTTTCACAAATCCAAATGTTTTGAAAAATTTGCATGAAGCATCAATATTTATAAATATTTATAAATATTTATCAATATTTTTACATATTTTGTGCATTAGAAAAAGTGCAGAAACCACAACAGACTTTTAACTTATCATTAGTGCATGCTCTGTTGATGAATACTGAGTGCTCACTGCATGGGGAGGAATACTGGCACATGGTGTGATATTAGTAAATTCTCCTTATTGTTTCTATTCTAGTTTTCATTTAACTTGTGGCTGTTCATTTTCCTGCTTTGCCTGTGTACCGCAACACTACTGCTTAAGATGGAGAAATTAGAGTATAAAAAGATTTTAGTGTTATGTTATAGCAATCAATCTAATGTAAGACTGCAAATGAAAATGATTGTTGTAGCCAGAACTTAGAAAAAACTAAACTTGTGAGTTACTTAAAAGGGCTTGCCCCACAAACTAAACTATTTGCAGGAAAATGTATAAAGGTATGATCACTGGGAATCAGAGAGCTAAATCCACATAGATAAAAAAAAAAAATAAGTGATTCTCTGATTCCAGTACGTTTTCTGTATCTGTTTCTTTAGTATTCTAAATACGTGTAAGTCCAGAATTCTGTTCTGTTTTAATTTTTTTTTTATATCATTATAATGTTTGGCATTACTTTTTCCTGAGGGAGAGCTCCCACTCCCTTCTTTTCTCACTATCATATTTTAAAAGATAACATACTAGCTGTCTGCCTTTATCAATAGAGGGAGCATAGGGTGCAATTTGTGGTCCCTATGTGCACCATTAGTAAGTAAAATCCATGTCATGTCCATGATTATGATACCTGACACTTCTAGCAATGGTGTTATAATTTTAATGCAGTCATCATTGGTTTTGTTGCTACTATAGATGAACAAATCAGTTTGTAACAAACTAGGTTGTACGCCTGGTTTAAGATTTGCTAAAGTTGGGTTGTTTGTTGACTATTCCCGGGCTGTTTCCTGTTTAACCAAGGTGCCAAAATTGTAGTATGTTTATGGTGTTTTCTGAGTTCCCAGTGGGAAACCCTTTTCAAGCCTTGCCAGGTCATTACCTTTAATCAACCAATGCACGTATGTAGGTGCCACTTCCGACTTCCAGTTAGTTGCTATAATTAATCTCGCTGAAGCAAACAAGATTCTAATCAGAGCTTTAGTGTTTGTTGATAATTCCTCTGGTAGTAGAGAAACTAGTGCTAACTCCGGTTGCCATTGGAGTTGTTTGTCTGTTAGCTTGAATAAAGTCTTGGTCTGTTTGAATATGTCATTTCAGAATTCCGCTAGTCTAGGACAAGAGCACCATATATGGATGAAGTTGCTTACTTGGGTTTGACATTTGCAGCATTTGTCAGAGATTGTCCCATACATTTTTATTTATTTATCGGGAGTAAGGTATCAATTGGTAAGAACCTTGTACACATTTTCTTGAATTGTGATACACCTTTTTTGGGCATTTAGTGCAGTTTTGATGTCATTGTCTGTAAAGGTGGTGTTAAAATCTCTTTCCCATTCCCTAATATAGTATAGGGAGGATGATATTTCTAGTTCTAATAGATTCTGGTTGATCTTCGATAGGATTTTGGTGGGGTATTTGTCTTGAGACAGTAATTTCTCAAACCAGGTAAGATTGTCAGTTTTTTCTCTTTTTATTATGCTTTTCTTAACTATATCTTTAATGTATTCGTATTGTAATACATTTAGGAAGGGTAAGTGTAGTTTGGACTGTATGAGCGCAAGGTTGTGGAAAGAAACATTTTGATCTAGTAGATCATCTAGACCTGCATTACTCTTTTTTAGTTGAGATAGCAGGGATTAATAACCTATGTCTGAAGGATGGAAACAGTCCTTTATCTGTAACAGCGGAGATGGGAATTTGGAGCAGTTATTTCTAATGTCTCTAATTTTCCATATCCCTAGAGTAGTTGCTGCTAATGATTAGTCCGTGGTTAACAGAGTAACTTTCTCCAGATCAGAGAAGACCAGATGTCTCAGGGGCAATTTTGTTATTTCTTATTCTATTTTTATCCATTGTTTGTGATGTGGCTTCCTAATCCAGTCTACTACTCTAGCTAATTGTACCGTTTTATAGAGTCTTGGTATGGAAGGCAATCCCATTCCTCCACGGGAAAGTTGTAAAATTTTTATAAAATATATAAATTTATAAAATATACTTGGAACATATATTCCGGAGATGCGTGAAGAACTTGTTTGGTAACTTAATCTGTAACACTTGAAGGAGGTAAGTGATTTTTGGAATGACTATGGAGTTGAAAATGTTCTTGTTATCCATCCATGAAATAAAGGTCGGCGACCAGGCGCTAAGTAATCCTAGTATTTCTTTCAACAATGGTTGGTAGTTTAACTTGTATAAGTGGTCTAAACTGGGGGTGATATTTATACCCAAGAATTTAATCGAATTGAGTCCCACTTAAAGGGGGAGTTTTCTTTTGAGTCCTTCATCACATGACTGGGTATGTTAATCCCTATCGCTTGCGATTTGGATGGGTTTATTTTGTAATTTGTTATATAACCAAATAACTGTTGTTAGTTTAGGAATGGTTTGTTTGGGGTTAGAATCTGAGAGACAGATTATCAGTAGAGTTGAGCGAACACCTGGATGTTCGGGTTCGAGAAGTTCGGCCGAACCCGATCCGAACTTCGTCCCGAACCCGAACCCCATTGAAGTCAATGGGGACCCGAACTTTTCGGCACTAAAAAGGCTGTAAAACAGCCCAGGAAAGAGCTAGAGGGCTGCAAAAGGCAGCAACATGTAGGTAAATCCCCTGAAAACAAATGTGGATAGGGAAATGAATTAAAATAAAAATTAAATAAATAAAAATTAACCAAAATCAATTGGAGAGAGGTCCCATAGCAGAGAATCTGGCTTCACGTCACCCACCACTGTAAGAGTCCATTTTCATAAATTTAGGCCCAGCACCCAGGCAGAGGAGAGAGGTCCCGTAACAGAAAATCTGGCTTCATGTCAGCAGAGAATCAGTCTGCATGTCATAGCAGAGAATGAGGCTTCACGTCAGCCACCACTGCAACAGTCCATTGGCATATATTTAGGCCCAGCACCCAGGCAGAGGAGGGAGGTCCCGCAACAGAGAATCTGTCTTCATGTCAGCAGAGAATCAGTCTGCATGTCATAGCAGAGAATGAGGCTTCACGTCAGCCACCACTGCAACAGTCCATTGGCATATATTTAGGCCCAGCACCCAGGCAGAGGAGGGAGGTCCCGTAACAGAGAATCTGTCTTCATGTCAGCAGAGAATCAGTCTGCATGTCATAGCAGAGAATGAGGCTTCACGTCAGCCACCACTTCAACAGTCCATTGGCATATATTTAGGCCCAGCACACACACAGGCAGAGGAGAGAGGTCCCGTAACAGAGAATCTGTCTTCATGTCAGCAGAGAATTAGTCTGCATGTCATAGCAGAGAATGAGGCTTCACGTCAGCCACCACTGCAACAGTCCATTGGCATATATTTAGGCCCAGCACCCAGGCAGAGGAGGGAGGTCCCGTAACAGAGAATCTGGCTTCATGTCAGCAGAGAATCAGTCTGTATGTCATAGCAGAGAATGAGGCTTCACGTCAGCCACCACTGCAACAGTCCATTGGCATATATTTAGGCCCAGCACCCAGGCAGAGGAGGGAGGTCCCGTAACAGAGAATCTGGCTTCATGTCAGCAGAGAATCATTCTGCATGTCATAGCAGAGAATGAGGCTTCACGTCAGCCACCACTGCAACAGTCCATTGGCATATATTTAGGCCCAGCACACAGGCAGAGGAGAGAGGTCCCGTAACAGAGAATCTGTCTTCATGTCAGCAGAGAATTAGTCTGCATGTCATAGCAGAGAATGAGGCTTCACGTCAGCCACCACTGCAACAGTCCATTGGCATATATTTAGGCCCAGCACACACACAGGCAGAGGAGAGAGGTCCCGTAACAGAGAATCTGTCTTCATGTCAGCAGAGAATCAGTCTGCATGTCATAGGAGAGAATGAGGCTTCACGTCAGCCACCACTGCAACAGTCCATTGGCATATATTTAGGCCCAGCACCCAGGCAGAGGAGGGAGGTCCCGTAACAGAGAATCTGTCTTCATGTCAGCAGAGAATTAGTCTGCATGTCATAGCAGAGAATGAGGCTTCACGTCAGCCACCACTGCAACAGTCCATTGGCATATATTTAGGCCTAGCACACAGGCAGAGGAGAGAGGTCCCGTAACAGACAATCTGGCTTCATGTCAGCAGAGAATCAGTCTGCATGTCATAGCAGAGAATGAGGCTTCACGTCAGCCACCACTGCAACAGTCCATTGGCATATATTTAGGCCCAGCACACACACAGGCAGAGGAGAGAGGTCCCGTAACAGAGAATCTGTCTTCATGTCAGCAGAGAATTAGTCTGCATGTCATAGCAGAGAATGAGGCTTCACGTCAGCCACCACTGCAACAGTCCATTGGCATATATTTAGGCCCAGCACCCAGGCAGAGGAGGGAGGTCCCGTAACAGAGAATCTGGCTTCATGTCAGCAGAGAATCAGTCTGCATGTCATAGCAGAGAATGAGGCTTCACGTCAGCCACCACTGCAACAGTCCATTGGCATATATTTAGGCCCAGCACCCAGGCAGAGGAGGGAGGTCCCGTAACAGAGAATCTGGCTTCATGTCAGCAGAGAATCAGTCTGCATGTCATAGCAGAGAATGAGGCTTCACGTCAGCCACCACTGCAACAGTCCATTGGCATATATTTAGGCCCAGCACACAGGCAGAGGAGAGAGGTCCCGTAACAGAGAATCTGTCTTCATGTCAGCAGAGAATTAGTCTGCATGTCATAGCAGAGAATGAGGCTTCACGTCAGCCACCACTGCAACAGTCCATTGGCATATATTTAGGCCCAGCACACACACAGGCAGAGGAGAGAGGTCCCGTAACAGAGAATCTGTCTTCATGTCAGCAGAGAATCAGTCTGCATGTCATAGCAGAGAATGAGGCTTCACGTCAGCCACCACTGCAACAGTCCATTGGCATATATTTAGGCCCAGCACCCAGGCAGAGAAGGGAGGTCCCGTAACAGAGAATCTGGCTTCATGTCAGCAGAGAATCAGTCTGCATGTCATAGCAGAGAATGAGGCTTCACGTCAGCCACCACTGCAACAGTCCATTGGCATATATTTAGGCCCAGCACACAGGCAGAGGAGAGAGGTCCCGTAACAGAGAATCTGTCTTCATGTCAGCAGAGAATTAGTCTGCATGTCATAGCAGAGAATGAGGCTTCACGTCAGCCACCACTGCAACAGTCCATTGGCATATATTTAGGCCCAGCACACAGGCAGAGGAGAGAGGTCCCGTAACAGAGAATCTGTCTTCATGTCAGCAGAGAATTAGTCTGCATGTCATAGCAGAGAATGAGGCTTCACGTCAGCCACCACTGCAACAGTCCATTGGCATATATTTAGGCCCAGCACACAGGCAGAGGAGAGAGGTCCCGTAACAGACAATCTGGCTTCATGTCAGCAGAGAATCATTCTGCATGTCATAGCAGAGAATCAGGCTTCACGTCACCCAACATTGGAACAGTCCATTGGCATATATTTAGGCCCCGGCACCCAGACACAGGAGAGGTTCATTCAACTTTGGGTAGCCTCGCAATATAATGGTAAAATGAAAATAAAAATAGGATTGAATGAGGAAGTGCCCTGGAGTCCAATAATATATGGTTAAGGGGAGGTAGTTAATGTCTAATCTGGACAAGGGACGGACAGATCCTGTGGGATCCATGCCTGGTTCATTTTTATGAACGTCAGCTTGTCCACATTGGCTGTAGACAGGCGGCTGCGTTTGTCTGTAATGACGCCCCCTGCCGTGCTGAATACACGTTCAGACAAAACGCTGGCCGCCGGGCAGGCCAGCACCTCCAAGGCATAAAAGGCTAGCTCTGGCCACGTGGACAATTTAGAGACCCAGAAGTTGAATGGGGCCGAACCATCAGTCAGTACGTGGAGGGGTGTGCACACGTACTGTTCCACCATGTTAGTGAAATGTTGCCTCCTGCTAACACGTTGCGTATCAGGTGGTGGTGCAGTTAGCTGTGGCGTGTTGACAAAAGTTTTCCACATCTCTGCCATGCTAACCCTGCCCTCAAAGGAGCTGGCATTGACACAGCTGCCTTGGCGACCTCTTGCTCCTCCTCTGCCTTGGCCTTGGGCTTCCACTTGTTCCCCTGTGACATTTGGGAATGCTCTCAGTAGCGCGTCTACCAACGTGCGCTTGTACTCGCGCATCTTCCTATCACGCTCCAGTGCAGGAAGTAAGGTGGGCACATTGTCTTTGTAGCGTGGATCCAGCAGGGTGGCAACCCAGTAGTCCGCACAGGTTAAAATGTGGGCAACTCTGCTGTCGTTGCGCAGGCACTGCAGCATGTAGTCGCTCATGTGTGCCAGGCTGCCCAGGGGTAAGGACAAGCTGTCCTCTGTGGGAGGCGTATCGTCATCGTCCTGCCTTTCCCCCCAGCCACGCACCAGTGATGGACCCGAGCTGCGTTGGGTGCCACCCCGCTGTGACCATGCTTCATCCTCATCCTCCTCCACCTCCTCCTCATCCTCGTCCTCCTCGTCCTCCAGTAGTGGGCCCTGGCTGGCCACATTTGTACCTGGCCTCTGCTGTTGCCAAAAACCTCCCTCTGAGTCACTTCGAAGAGACTGGCCTGAAAGTGCTAAAAATGACCCCTCTTCCTCCTCCTCCTCCTCCTCCTGGGCCACCTCCTCTTGCATCATCGCCCTAAGTGTTTTCTCAAGGAGACATAGAAGTGGTATTGTAACGCTGATAACGGCGTCATCGCCACTGGCCATGTTGGTGGAGTACTCGAAACAGCGCAACAGGGCACACAGGTCTCGCATGGAGGCCCAGTCATTGGTGGTGAAGTGGTGCTGTTCTGTAGTGCGACTGACCCGTGCGTGCTGCAGCTGAAACTCCACTATGGCCTGCTGCTGCTCGCACAGTCTGTCCAGCATGTGCAAGGTGGAGTTCCACCTGGTGGGCACGTCGCATATGAGGCGGTGAGCGGGAAGGCCGAAGTTACGCTGTAGCGCAGACAGGCGAGCAGCAGCAGGATGTGAACGCCGGAAGCGCGAACAGACGGCCCGCACTTTATGCAGCAGCTCTGACATGTCGGGGTAGTTGTGAATGAACTTCTGCACCACCAAATTCAGCACATGCGCCAAGCAAGGGATGTGCGTCAAATTGGCTAGTCCCAGAGCTGCAACGAGATTTCGCCCATTATCGCACACCACCAGGCCGGGCTTGAGGCTCACCGGCAGCAACCACTCGTCGGTCTGTTGTTCTATACCCCGCCACAACTCCTGTGCGGTGTGGGGCCTGTCCCCCAAACATATGAGTTTCAGAATGGCCTGCTGACGTTTACCCCGGGCTGTGCTGAAGGTGTGTGGCTGACTGGATGAGCAGGTGGAAGAAGAGGAGGAGGAAGCCGAGAAGGAGGAGGTGGCAACAGGAGGCAAAGAATGTTGCCCTGCGATCCTTGGCGGCGGAAGGACGTGCGCCAAACAGCTCTCCGCCTGGGGCCCAGCTGCCACTACATTTACCCAGTGTGCAGTTAGGAGATATAGCGTCCCTGGCCGTGCTTACTGGTCCACGTATCTGTGGTTAGGTGGACCTTGCTACAGATGGCGTTGCGCAGTGCACACTTGATTTTATCGGATACTTGGTTGTGCAGGGAAGGCACGGCTCTCTTGGAGAAGTAGTGGCGGCTGGGAACAACATACTGTGGGACAGCAAGCGACATGAGCTGTTTGAAGCTGTCTGTGTCCACCAGCCTAAATGACAGCATTTTATAGGCCAGTAGTTTAGAAATGCTGGCATTCAGGGCCAGGGATCGAGGGTGGCTAGGTGGGAATTTACGCTTTCTCTCAAATGTTTGTGAGATGGAGAGCTGAACGCTGCCGTGTGACATGGTTGAGACGCTTGGTGACGGAGGTGGTGGTGGTGGTGTTGGTGGTACATCCCCTGTTTGCTGGGCGGCAGGTGTCAACGTTCCTCCAGAGGCGGAGGAAGAGGCCGAGGCGGCAGCAGCAGAAGAGGCCGAGGCGGCAGCAGCAGAAGAGGTAGCAGGGGGAGCCTGAGTGACTTCCTTGGTTTTAAGGTGTTTACTCCACTGCAGTTCATGCTTTGCATGCAGGTGCCTGGTCATGCAGGTTGTGCTCAGGTTCAGAACGTTAATGCCTCGCTTAAGGCTCTGATGGCACAGCGTGCAAACCACTCGGGTCTTGTCGTCAGCACATTGTTTGAAGAAGTGCCATGCCAGGGAACTCCTTGAAGCTGCCTTTGGGGTGCTCGGTCCCAGATGGCGGCGGGCAGTAGCAGGCAGAGTCTCTTGGCGGCGGGTGTTCTGCTTTTGCCCACTGCTCCCTCTTTTGCTACGCTGTTGGCTCGGTCTCACCACTGCCTCTTCCTCCGAACTGTGAAAGTCAGTGGCACGACCTTCATTCCATGTGGGGTCTAGGACCTCATCATCCTCTGCATCGTCTTCCACCCAGTCTTGATCCCTGACCTCCTGTTCAGTCTGCACACTGCAGAAAGACGCAGCAGTTGGCACCTGTGTTTCGTCATCATCAGAGACATGCTGAGGTGGTATTCCCATGTCCTCATCATCAGGAAACATAAGTGGTTGTGCGTCAGATGGATGCCCTTGGGAAACCCTGCCAGCGGAGTCTTCAAACAGCATAAGAGACTGCTGCATAACTTGAGGCTGAGACAGTTTCCCTGGTATGCATGGGGGTGATGTGACAGACTGATGGGGTTGGTTTTCAGGCGCCATCTGTGCGCTTTCTGCAGAAGACTGGGTGGGAGATAATGTGAACGTGCTGGATCCACTGTCGGCCACCCAATTGACTAATGCCTGTACCTGCTCAGGCCTTACCATCCTTAGAACGGCATTGGGCCCCACCATATATCGCTGTAAATTCTGGCGGCTACTGGGACCTGAGGTAGTTGGTACACTAGGACGTGTGGATGTGGCAGAACGGCCACGTCCTCTCCCAGCACCAGAGGGTCCACTAACACCACCACGACCATGTCCACGTCCGCGTCCCTTACTAGATGTTTTTCTCATTGTTATGGTTCACCACAACAACAAAAATATTATTTGGCCCAATGTATTGTATTCAAATTCAGCGGGATATAAATTTGAGGCCTAGTATTTAGGCGCTGGGTGACCGGTATGGATTTACTAACAGAATTAGACTTGGAAATGCACAGTAGCGTGTGTGTGAAGTTATTCTGAATGACCCTATGTGCACCTTGAATATTATATACCCTTTTAGGGATAGATTTCAAATAGCTCTGATATAGCAGAAACCACTAAATTATGAAATTGCTAAATTGGGAATTGTATTTCAACCCAGAACAAAAAATGTGCTTTGACGGACACTAAATAACTTTCCCAGCCACAACAGGACAGCGGTAACGAGAGATTTAGCGGGATATAAATTTGAGGCCTAGTATTTAGGCGCTGGGTGACCGGTATGGATTTAGCGACAGAATTAGACTTGGAAATGCACAGTAGCGTGTGTGTGAAGTTATTCTGAATGACCCTATGTGCACCTTGAATATTATATACCCTTTTAGGGATAGATTTCAAATAGCTCTGATATAGCAGAAACCACTAAATTATGAAATTGCTAAATTGGGAATTGTATTTCAACCCAGAACAAAAAATGTGCTTTGACGGACACTAAATAACTTTCCCAGCCACAACAGGACAGCGGTAACGAGAGATTTAGCGGGATATAAATTTGAGGCCTAGTATTTAGGCGCTGGGTGACCGGTATGGATTTAGCGACAGAATTAGACTTGGAAATGCACAGTAGCGTGTGTGTGAAGTTATTCTGAATGACCCTATGTGCACCTTGAATATTATATACCCTTTTAGGGATAGATTTCAAATAGCTCTGATATAGCAGGAACCACTAAATTATGAAATTGCTAAATTGGGAATTGTACTTCAACCCAGAACAAAAAATGTGCTTTGACGGACACTAAATAACTTTCCCAGCCACAACAGGACAGCAGTAACGAGAGATTTAGCGGGATATAAATTTGAGGCCTAGTATTTAGGCGCTGGGTGACCGGTATGGATTTAGTGACAGAATTAGACTGGGATATGGCCAAAAAATAACCACACTATTGCTGGTTAAATGCACTTGGTGACGGGCGCAGCTTGCCCCTGATGTAGTATATGGCCAAAAAATGAACAGACTATTGCTGGTTAAATGCACTTGGTGTCACAGCTTGACGAACCACACTACTGAGGGTTAAATGCACTTGGTGACGGGCGCAGCTTGCCCCTGATGTAGTATATGGCCAAAAAATGAACAGACTATTGCTGGTTAAATGCACTTGGTGACGGGCGCAGCTTGCCCCTGATTTATTATTTGGCCAAAAAATGAACAGACTATTGCTGGTTAAATGCACTTGGTGTGATAGCTTGACCAACCACACTACTGAGGGTTAAATGCACTTGGTGACGGGCGCAGCTTGCCCCTGATGTAGTATATGGCCAAAAAATGAACAGACTATTGCTGGTTAAATGCACTTGGTGTGATAGCTTGACGAACCACACTACTGAGGGTTAAATGCACTTGGTGACGGGCGCAGCTTGCCCCTGATGTAGTATATGGCCAAAAAATGAACAGACTATTGCTGGTTAAATGCACTTGGTGACGGGCGCAGCTTGCCCCTGATTTAGTATATGGCCAAAAAATTAACAGACTATTGCTGGTTAAATGCACTTGGTGTGATAGCTTGACCAACCACACTACTGAGGGTTAAATGCACTTGGTGACGGGCGCAGCTTGCCCCTGATGTAGTATATGGCCAAAAAATGAACAGACTATTGCTGGTTAAATGCACTTGGTGACGGGCGCAGCTTGCCCCTGATTTAGTATATGGCCAAAAAAATGAACAGACTATTGCTGGTTAAATGCACTTGGTGTGATAGCTTGACCAACCACACTACTGAGGGTTAAATGCACTTGGTGACGGGCGCAGCTTGCCCCTGATGTAGTATATGGCCAAAAAATGAACAGACTATTGCTGGTTAAATGCACTTGGTGTCACAGCTTGACGAACCACACTACTGAGGGTTAAATGCACTTGGTGACGGGCGCAGCTTGCCCCTGATGTAGTATATGGCCAAAAAATAAACAGACTATTGCTGGTTAAATGCACTTGGTGTGACAGCTTCACCCTGATGTAGGCTTTAGCCAAAAAACAACCACACCATTGAGGGTTAAATGCACTTGGTCGCAGCTTGGATGCAATTGGTCGCAGCACCGCACAAGACACAAAATGGCCGCCGATCACCCCAGAAAAAAGTGACTGACAAACGGTCTGGGCAGCCTAAAAACAGTGAGTGAGCATTTGAATTTAAGCAGCTCAATGATGCACAGCTGCAGATCGATCGATTAATCAAGTGAAGTCCTTTGGAGGAGTTAATCTGCCTAATCTCGCCCTACTGTCGCATCCGCAACCTCTCCCTACGCTAATCAGAGCAGAGTGACGGGCGGCGCTATGTGACTCCAGCTTAAATAGAGGCTGGGTCACATGGTGCTCTGGCCAATCACAGCCATGCCAATAGTAGGCATGGCTGTGACGGCCTCTTGGGGCAAGTAGTATGACACTTGTTGATTGGCTGCTTTGCAGCCTTTCAAAAAGCGCCAAGAAAGCGCCACAAAAGCGCCAAGAAAGCGACGAACACCGAACCCGAACCCGGACTTTTACGAAAATGTCCGGGTTCGGGTCCGTGTCACGGACACCCCAAAATTCGGTACGAACCCGAACTATACAGTTCGAGTTCGCTCATCCCTAATTATCAGCATACGCTGCTTGCTTTATTTCTAGATCTTTGCAAATCAGGCCTCTTATTTTTGGAGATTGTCTGATTTGTTGAAGCAGGGGTTCAATAGTTAATATGAACAATATAGGTGAAAGGGGGCATCCCTGTCTAGTCCCAAAATTAATTTGGATGTAGATGATATGATATTTATTTTTATATAAGCTCTGGGATATGCATAAATAGAGAAGATTGAATTAATGAATGGTTGAGGGAATCCAAATCTTGATAGGACCAATCGTATTAAGGGCCAGGCTACTCTGTCAAAGGCCTTTTCAGTGTCTGTATTCAATAGGGCCAATGGTCTATTATTTTGTTTTGTGAGGGTAATTTTGTTTATTATTTTAGATGTGTTGTCTTTACCTTCTCGACCTGGGATTAATCCACACTCGTCTGAGTGTACAATCTCTTGAAGGAGAGTTTTAATTCTAGAGGCTCGAATTTTTGCAAAGATCTTGATGTCTAAGTTTAGCAGGGAGATGTGGCGATAATTAGAGCATAACGTGGGTTCTTTTTGTGGTTTATGTATCAGCGTTATATGCGCATTTAAGGTCTGGGGCAGGAAAAGGGGCTCCATTTAGTGAGGAGTTGTATGCTTTAAGTATGTATGGGGATAATGTTTCAATAAAAGTTTTATAGTAAAATAATGGAAGGTCGTCCAGACCTGGAGCTTTTCCTTTGGCCATGGATTTTATTGCTAATGACAATTCCTGTTGATATATTGGTTCACATAAAAGAGAAGCTTGTTCCGGTGTGATAACTTTTCTAAAAAGGAAGTTGATAGTTTTTCTTTTCTTGCTTTAATTGTTTCTGAGTCTGATTTGTTTATATTATAGAGGGCTAAATAGTAGGAGTGAAAGGCCTTAGCTATGCTGACATCATCTGTTGATATTTTATCTCCATACTTAATAATGGATATCCTTGATTTCCGTCTCCGCTGTTTTAGCATAGCTATCATGAATTTAGTGGGTTTATTTCCATGGGCAAAGAATTTCTGCCTCATGGAGAGTTAGAACTTTGCAGATTGGGCGTTCAGGATATTCTGCAACTCTTCTCTCGATCACATCAGTTCTGCCAAACACTCTTTTGTTTGCGTGCGTTTATGGTCTGTTTCTAGACTGCTGATTGTTTTACAGAGAGTATTTATCTTTACTCTTGTTTATGCGGGCAGCTAAGGATATGAATTCTCCTCTTACAGAGGCTTTATGTGTCTCCCACAACAGGTGCGGTGTAATGTCTTCTGAGTCGTTTAAAGAGGACCTTTTACCGATTTTTACACTGTGAACTAAGTATACAGACATGTAGAGCAGCGCCCGGGGATCTCACTGCACTTACTATTATCCCTGGGCGCCGCTCCGTTCTCCTGCTATTCCCTCCGGTATCTCCGCTCACTAAGTTATAGTAGGCGGAGATTTCAGTCACAAAGTTATGGTAGGCGGAATCTGCCCTTGTTCTGCTCTAGTGCTGGCCAATCACAGCGCAGAGCTCACAGCCTGGGAGGTTATTTTCTCCCAGGCTGTGAGCTCTGCAATGCGATTGGCCAGCGCTACAGAAGAACAAGGGCAGACTCCGCCTACCATAACTTTGTGACCGGAGATACCGGAGGGCATAGCGGGAGAACGGAGCGGCGCCCGGGGATAATAGTAAGTGCAGTGAGATCCCCAGGTGCCAATCTACATGTCTGTATACTTAGTTCACAGTGTAATAATCGGTGAAAGGTCCTCTTTAAAAGGAAGAATTATTTTAAGCTGCTATTAATTTTATTTTTGGTATCCAAGCTATCTAGGGGTGTTTCATTTAATCTCCATAAAAACACTTTTGGATTGGAGTTTGGAATCTTGAAGGAGATGTAGACTGGAAAATGGTCTGAGTATATCATGGACCCAATTGACACCTCTGTACATAAATGTATATTTGTTGCAGGGAAGAACACATAGTCTAATCTATGATATGAGTTATAAGGGGCAGAATAATGAGTGTTGTCCTTTGTGGTAGGGTGGAAGGATTGCCACACATCTATTAATCTGCTTTTTTGGAATAATTTCTTTATAATCTTTAGAGTGCCTAGGGGGATTGCAGATTTGCCTGTGGAGGAATCTAGTATAGGGTTAAGAGATATATTTAAGTCACCCACTACTATGGTAATGCCTTCTCTGAATGCCTCCAATAATGGCATTACTTTAGAAAACCATAACGTATGGGCTGAATTAGGGGCATAAAAATTTGCAAATGTGTAAGTTTGAGCATCATTAATTAATAGGTATCTGCCCTCTTTGTCTTTTTTAATCTCTTTTAGTGAAAAGGAGGTATGCTTATGCACCCCTATTCTAACTCCTAGTCTATTTACTATGGTAAATTATAGGTAGAGCGCAATAGGTCGGGAACTTTGTCATGTTTTAAAATGTGTTTCGTGAATAAACACTATTTGTGCTTTTTATTTGTTAAAGTGTCTTAAAACCTGATTTCTTTTAGCTGGGGATTATAGACCTCTAACGTTATAAATACTAGTCTCACATCTGCCATATTATGGGTGTGAGTGTGTTTGTATTGTAATGTTGTTGTACATACCCATTTACATGCAGTGCTTTTATTGAAAGGACTGGTGTGTTGACCGCAACATTCCGGGAAGTATTGGTGGGAAAGAGGGTTAGGAAAACTGTACAGTACAAAAAGAACAGGTCAATTAACAAGAAAACATAATTCCTCCAGTTGGGTGAATCCAAATAGAGATTTACAATCCCTAGGGAAAACCATTGATGGTTCAGACACCTCCACTGTGTTGCGGGGTGTAGGAGGAGGAGTGATCTGTGAGTGGTTTAGGGATACATCTCTTGTTTAATGTTGCTTGCGCCAGGACTTTGAGTATCAGAATTTTTGATCCTTCGTACTTAATGTTTGTGCTTTGTCTAGCTTTCTTCAATATTAACTCCTTTTGAAAGTATTTAAGTAACTTGCATATAGTGTCTCATGGTGGGTCTGTTGGCTTCAGCTTAGGGCGTAGAGCTCTATGTGCCTGTTCAATTATTATAGGTTCTGTATTATCTTCACCTAGTAATAATTCACACATTTCTATTACTGCTTTATGGATTGCATCTGGGGCTACTGATTCCGGTATCCCTCTGAAGCGTATGTTGTTTCTTCTTCCCCTGTTGTCTTGATCTTCAAGATGTTCATACGTCTGTATTCTTTTTAGTGCAATCTACAATAACTGAATGGGTTGCTTCCAGAATATCCACTCTTTGACCTACGGTATTTGCCTTACTTCTTTTTTTTATCTCGGCAAGCTTGTCCAATACTGGATTTAATGCCTTTGATGAGTGAAATATGAAAGATCTTGATATGGGAAGGTCATTAGAAATGTCTATAGCCTCATCACTGTCTCTTTCTCTGTCTGATTGATTTGACATGGAGCAATTGGATGTTTCTTTAGCAGACAGTGCTGGTGCATTGGCTGCAGCTTGTGTTTTTTTCATTATGTATTTGTCTACGTCCGTTTGACATAGAAGTGGAGTGATGCTGTTTGAGGAGGTCAGGCTCTGATCCTTTGCATTTGCCTATGTTCACCATAGGCGCTTGACCTTGAACTCTATTAAGCTTAAAAGTTCTCTTTCACATATTCTTAATGAACTCATAGGTGAGGTTGCGATGAAATTTCTGTGTTATGGTCTTGAAGACCTTTAAATTCAAGCTGTGTTAATCGTAGCTATGGTCTTGTCTATTGATCTGGCTCCTTATTTTGCTATAGCCTTGTGCTGCTACCTTCTGAAATGTATTTTTTCCCTTTCCAGCAGGCTTCTCTAGTCTCTTGCTGATTTTGTGTGTCACTTGCTTTCCCATGTGCTTTAATCGGCTAAGAAGGGTTCGGCTATAATAAGGCTATGCCCCAGGCCTCTATTTGGTGCTGAAAAGGGTTTAAAGAAGCCTTCTAGTGGAGTAGGGATTTAGGGCCCTTTCTGCCAATTTGGCTTTATGTAGCTATATACGGTAAGTGATATGGGAGCTTAGGTGGCTTTATAAGTAGAGGTAAGATGGTGTTGTACCCCTACCTGTTCTGGTATCAGAGTCTGTTGTTCTGGTTGCGCCTCAGTACTCCTGTGCCTTTCTCCCTCTGAGCTTGGCGCTTAAGATGGCGCTTCTCTCCGGTGCTGGAGGTGGGAGTCCAGAGTGGTGGTAAGTCTGGTTAATCCTCTTGGATTGTCTCTTGTCTCCCTCAGGTCCCCTGGCAGCTTCTAAATGTCAGGCCGATATCCAGTGTGAGGGTGGAGAGCCTCCGTTAATAGTAAAAGACCCGCTCCTATGCGAACGCTGCATCCCGTCCGGAACTCTAGGCCGGGGATTTGCCCAGAGGCTAGGCCGCAGATGACTCTTGGGCCTCCGGCCGTCCAGGAACTCCGGAGTGGGGTCTTTTTGATGCTGTCAGGGTGTAAAGCCCAAATTTTAAGTGCAGAGAGTTAGGCTGGGATCATAACGGGCCGGATAGGCTTGGATTCACTTTGCTGGACTGAGCTATGGTAAAAGACGTCCTCCCTGATCCGTGGCCAGTCACGCCCCTCATGTATTGCCATTTTACTGCACATGTCAGGGAGTAAAACCATGATGGTGGAATAAGAAGGATACTCACAAGATCCTGAGAGGAGTGAGAAGAGAGAAACTGAGGCTGGGAATGCAGGGAACAGGAAGTGCCTTCTACTTGCAGTTACTGCCTTATAATACAGATACGACATGGAAGAGGTTTGTGTCGGGTGAGGGAGCACATCGAGTCCCCGCGCTGCTGTGGCGGGGACTCGATGTGTCGGAAGGCAGCCTGATGCATTGCAGAGGCTTCCCAATGCCTTGCACAACATTGGGACCTGCTTTCTATGGGTGCACAGGAGCTCTAAATTAAGGCTGGGTCTCCTGGGCAACCTGTTAGTGTACTACTCACTGTAGTACACGAACAGGCAATGCATTAAAATAACATCCCCAAAAAATAAAATGTAATTTTCAAAATGATCCAAACATAAAGTATACATATGGGAAATGTAAAGTAATGACAATTATATGAGGTATCACTATCTATTTTAAAAGTAGAGAAATAGAAATTTGGAAATTTGGGAATTTTTCCAAATTTGGGAATTTTTCACAAATAAAGGTGAAATAAATATATTGACTCAAATTTATGACTATCATGAAGTACAATGTGTCATGAGAAAACAATCTCAGAATGGCTTGGATAAGTAAAAGTGTTCCAAAGCTGTTACTACATAAAGTGACACATGTCAGATTTGCAAAAAATGGCCTGGGCAGAAGAACGAAAACTGGCCCGGGGTAGAAGGGGTTAAACAGAATTGTAGTGTACCAAAAGCAATAATTACATTTTTCTACCAGCGATATTGAACATAAATGACACCATATACAAAGAATCAAACCTCCTTCCCTGCACATTTCAAGTGTTGGTGTGGGGAGAGTAAGCTCAATACATCTGTCCAACACATATTTTCGAATCCAAAGAGTACCATCTTAAATCTGAAAACCGGAAATAGTAGTCCGAAATCTGTGACAGGACATCTGCAGACAGTACACATATGTTGGTTAGGTTTGCAAAAATAGCAATACAACTGTACAATGCGTGTTTTACAATCCAGGGGGTATCATTTTAAATCTCTGAATGAAAACACTGGAAATAGTAGGCTGAAATCTGTAACAAGGCATCTTCAAAGATTTCAAGTGTTGGTGTGAGTTGTTAAAATATGCATGTTTTACAAAACAGAGGGTAGTGTTTTTAATCTCTGAGTGAAAACACCAGAAAACACTAAAATCTGTGACAGGGCATCTTCATACAATTCAAGTGTTGGTGTGGGTTAGAAAAATAACAATACAAGTGTACAATGCATGTTCTGGTCAAAATCCAGAAGGTACCATTTTAAATCTGAGTGAAAACACCAGAAATAGTAGACTGTCTCAAGTTCAAGTGTTGATGTAGGAGGAATAAACTCATAGGAGGTTGACAACTTTTGTTTTACACTAGGCCCAAATCTGTTAGTCAATTTTTACAGAGGACCCTGTTATTATCCATAACAACACTGATGAAACGTGTATTTGCAGGCGGGGGTGCACTGGCCCGCACTGTCTTTCAAGACAACCCTGCTGCATTTGCTAAGGTATAACACTGTGCTTGATATCTAATTTCTCCCACAATTGGGGTGTAAATTGTGGAACAAGCCTGTTCACACTCAATGTTATTGCATCAAGCACACTGATTTCAGTCTATTAACAGAGAAGTACTGCAAATTAAAACCTAGATTCCGCCCATCACTCCATCACCCCTGATGAAGCCAGATTAGCTGGCGAAACATGTTGGGGGGCGGAATCTAGGTTTTAATTTGCTGTACTCCTCTGTTAATAGACTGAAATCGGTGTGCTTAATGCAATAACATTGAGTGTGAACAGGCTTGTTCCACAATTTACACCCCAATTGTGGGAGAAATTAGATATCAAGCACAGTGTTATACCCTAGTGAATGCAGCAGGGTTGTGTTGAAAGGCAGTGCACCCCCGCCTGCATATACACATTTCATATCAGTCATTAATAGCATCTTTAGATGGGGTATAGCTAGTTTTAATCTCTCAGCTAGCTCACTTGTTATATTCTTTCACTTGTTTTCATAAAGAAGTTAAAGTTAAGTTTTAGTGTCAGGGACAAGAGTGGTTAGTGGCCAGTTAGGCAAATTTTCAATAGCAGTGTCTTCAATGTTTTTGTGGAAAAGGGAAAGACATATTATTGCACATCTTTGTCTTTGAAATCAAGCAAAAACCGACTTTCAAACAAAACACCCTGGGCAAGTGTTTGTCCTCCCACAACCAGAATGTGGGTAGTAGCAGCACCAGCTATCCAGCCAGGAGTGGAAGAATTAGTAGTGGTAGTAGTAGTAGTAGGCCACAGTTCACCCCACCATGCCCTATGGCAGATAGTCAAGGGAGTCTAACTGTTGATGACTTGTGTGAGAGTAGTCAGTGTTTGGACTCCCCTGAGGAGGCGGTTTAGGGGAAGGTGGAGGACCCCATGCATAGCTATGTTGGTAGTATTAAAAGTGGCACCATAGTCACATTATTAGAGTTGGGGGCAGTGACTGTGGCAGTTGGGGTAAATACAAAGTATGGAATCGAGAGGTAGGCCAAGCAACCCACCATAACATATCACAGTCTGATGAAAGAGGCAGGGAAGGTAAGGACTCCAATGATGATTATGTGGTGGACAGGACCTGGGAGCCAGATTGAGGTGCTGAAGAGGAAGTAACATCAGAGGTGAAGGGTGGTGGTGGCAGTGGAAGCAATAAAGAGCAGAGGTGACATTCATACACCCATAACCTCTCAAAGAACTGCCAGGCCAGATCTGCTTTAGAAGAGGTGATGCTGCTGTCATTGTGGATGCATTAGGCACCAAACATGCCAAGTCGAGCTTGGCTGCCTCTCACTTTGCGTGATTATCTCCCATCTGACAGTTTTTCTCCACTATGCTGGAAGACAGCAGCATTGCCCTGTGCAAGAGTAAAATAAGCCATTGGCAGTGAAACACAAACATAGGCACCACAGTTCTATTGAAGTGCATGAAGCGACATCACCCCATCCCATGGGCAAACAGAGATGGCAGCAAGCTACTGCCACAAGAGTTTCCTTCTTCTACCGGTCTCCCTTTCTACAGCCAGGCCGCATCTACTCCTTATCTGCTATGTTGCCAGTAATGTTGAGCGAATTAAAGTGTCCGATTGGACCTGTCTCCATTAGCAGCAGGGCACGGCGTCATTCCCACTCCCCCTCCTTCCAACTACATATGTCAAGTTTGACATATGTTTCAAGTGTTGTCATGCTGTTTTGGAGCCGATTGGCCTGGGATCTGGCCTTGTTTCTGGGGTGCTGCCTCGCAGTGGGCACAAAAAACATTGACCCTGTGGGCATTTTTGGCTTTTAGGAAACAATAACGACAGCTAGGTTTCTTCCAGCTAGGCTGAGCGTACACCATCTGCTCCTTAAAGGCAGCAGACTCTACTAAGTGGTATGGCAGTGACTGCACCTCAAGCAACTTGGCCAGGTAGTAGTTAATCTTTTACACCATCTGATTGCTTGGCTTTTAAAGTTTTTTCCTGGCCACACATTCCATTATCAATGGCTGATGATGTGCATTCTGCCATCTCCAGTTAAGGCATCATTTTTGGATGCCTGGTTCCAACAATCCACACTTTATTCTGACAAATAGCACTTGGACAAGTCATATGGGCAGGCATTTTGACTCCATCAAGGCATAATTTTTGAATGCTTGGTCCCCAAGCATCTTTCCCATAACACCTTGTGTGTTTAAACACCACCTGCCCCAATTAGGGACAATTTTTTGAAGCTTTGGAATATGAAAAAGCAGAGCACATGCAACAACAAGGTATAAACATCAAACATGCATTTACCCATAGCTATGTATGTCAGTGTTACTCTGGCATGATTTACGATTGTTGTTCTCGTGTTTAAGATCTTAGGGTGGGGGAGAGAAAATACAAAAATTTGAAAAAAAGTAATGAAAAGAGATAGCATATTTTCCTAAATATTATATAAGTCCTATGAGACTAGAGGATGGTATATACCAATTTCCAGGGCAATTGGAGCCACCTTGTTTGGGTAGAAGCAATTCGGATCCAAACTGAACTTTTTTAAAAAAAATTGGCAAACTGGAACCAAACCAAACCTTAAAAAGTTTGCTCATCTCTAATTGATACCTATAAGATATGCTGAGAAGGTAATTTCAAGAAGCGATGAATTCTGCAACAAAAGGTCAAGCAGAAAAGGGGAATCCTGGGGACCAGGCATATTACGTTTTTTTAAGTCTGACAGTAAGCACAACTTGTGTGTATGATTCTCATTATTAATTTCATAGTTTTTTATTCAACTTTTGTTAATGTAGTCTAAGGTCTGTTTCACTGGCAGTCAGAATATGTATAATAAGCATACTGTATGCTGAGGCTGGCTACTTGTTATTCTGGCAGCAGAATTCTGCAATGATGTGATAAAGATTCAGTCACTATAATGAAAAAACGTGTATTGCTAATGCTTGGTTGAACAAGTGTATTTTGAACATACTTTTATATGTTGTTCCTCAGGAGAGTGGATCTCAATGAGTTATAATTTGTTTCTACAAACTTAGATGAAGCTGTCACTAAATATGTCTGTGGAGACTTCTCCACTGCGCCATTTCTTCAAATATAGCTAGATTATGCATTCATTGGGGAATCGTGTTGGGAAAAGGAATGTAAAGCCTATGCTTCTTCAGGATTTAAAGAACATAGAATGTCTATCATCCTCTTTATCCTAAACATAAAGTTTTGGATCAAATAAGGTTATAATACTTTTCTTCATGGATATTTTTTACTTCAAATCAGCAGCAAAATAATCATTCTAAATGGGTTTAAAGCTTTGACAATTTCCATTTTAATTTCCAATGGGATAAATATAACAATATGTTAACTGTTTGCTGACATGAGCACATTCAAATATAGTAATTTTTCAGTGATTATATATAGTGATTTTTTGACAAATCCAAATGTGTTGGACAAATTGCTTATGGCAATGATATTTCTAAATATTTCTTAGTGTTTATATATAATTTTGCCACTTTGCACAATAGAAAAGTGGCAGAAAACAGATTTTTAGCCTATCTTTAGTGCATGTCCTTTTGATGGGAGGAATACTGGGGGATGGTGCGCTATCAATAAATTCCCCTTATTGTTTTTATTATAGTTTTCCTTTAACTTGTGGCTGTTCATTTTCCTTCTTTACCAGTGTAAGCAACACAACTGTTTAAGAACACATGAAGAAATTAGAGTATAAGCAGACTTGTGTTATGTTATAGTAATCAATCTAATGTAAGCCTTAAATGAAAATGATTTCTGTAGCCAAAAATTACAAAAATAAAACTTGTGAGTTACATAAAGTGGTTGGCCCACAAACGAATATATTCACAGGCAAGATGATCACTGGGAATTAGACTGCTGAGTCTCCACCGATCATGAAAATGGGAGTCTCTAATTTCCTTCTGTTAATAGATAGTTATGAGCGGCAGGGATCATATTCGAATTTGCAATATTTTGCAAATATTTTATAATCAATTGAAGTTGAATATGGATTATTCACATGTAATCACTCACATAAATCTTAGAAATCGTATTTTAGTGATCTGGATAAATTAAAACTTAGCTTTTATTATAGCTCTATAAGATAAATGAGATTTTGTTCCTCAAATTGAAAAAAGGTAGGTAATCACAGATTGCTCGCAGTGTCCCATGGTCTGACGGGACTTTTACTGAGGGCAACGATAAGATGTCCACGATGACAAGGAATGATGCAACTGATGTACTCCTACAGTGATGCCCCAAGGCCTAGGCAACCAGAGAGGTGTACATCAGCATCCAAACCGCAGGATAGTCAAGACGTTGGCACACATTTGTGCCAGCATCTAACGCATCAAAGGTGGACATATGACAAGTGTTTCACAACAAAAAACATATGCACAACGACAAACACAACACAAAAAATGACATGGATAACATGTATTTGCCCTTGTCTATCTTTGGCAAATAAAGCTGTATCTTCTGGCCCATAGAAATCATATCCCCTGATGAGAGGAGGGGTTTACTCCCCTACCCCAGAAACGTGCATGTAGGGATCCTTTTAGGGCCTTATAGGGACCACAATTTCAGGGTTAGGTTCCGGACGGGGGCCCAAATAGTGGGACACCTCGTGGCTAGATTTGGAGGTTTATTCTAGGGCTGCGAGGGCCAATTAGGGATAAGAAAGAAAATCTTCATTTCTATTCCCTTTACAGTATCCTCCAACTGCCGCAACGGACCACCCTGCCTGATAAAGACCCAAGAAAAGAGGTGTCCCGAGTACCTAAAACCTGTACGGTAGGACACCTGGTGGTGTTTTTTTCAAGCGGTGCCGCCGTGCACCTTTATGCTGTGGATGCATCAGTGTACAATGTGTAACACGGATTTTCTTGCATCCATGTCATTTTTTGTGTTGTGTTTGTCGTTGTGCATATGTTTTTTGTTGTGAAACACTTGTCATATGTCCACCTTTGATGCGTTAGATGCTGGCGCAAATGTGTGCCAACGTCTTGACTATCCTGCGGTTTGGATGCTGATGTACACCGCTCTGGTTGCCTAGGCCTTGGGGCATCACTGTAGGAGTACATCAGTTGCATCATTCCTTGTCATCGTGGACATCTTATCGTTGCCCTCAGTAAAAGTCCCGTCAGACCATGGGACACTGCGAGCAATCTGTGATTACCTACCTTTTTTCAATTTGAGGAACAAAATCTCATTTATCTTATAGAGCTATAATAATAGCAAATATTTTATAGAATATTTTGTTGAATATTCGAGAATTTGAATATTCGTTATATTCTAAAAAAAGAATATATTCAATATATTGCTATATATTCGTTTTTTAGAATATTCTTCAAGCAACTTAAGCAGGGAGGAAACATGACTTCAGATGGAAAAAAAAAATTACAATATTCTAAAAAACAAATATATAGCACTATATCGAGATTGTGAAAAATCAGATCCGATGGTACAGTCCTCATCAAAAGTTTAAGACCACTTGAAAAATGTTAAAAAATCATATTTAGCATGGCTGGATCTTAACAAGGTTCCAAGTAGAGCTTCAACATGCAACAACAAGAAATGGGAGTGAGACAAAACATTTTTTGAGCATTCAATTTAATGAAAACAACAAATAAACTGAAACAGGCTGTTTTTCAGATGATCAAAAGTTTAGGACCACACCTCTAAAAAAAAAAAACTAAACCACCTCAAAACAGAAATCCAACTTCCAAACATGAACTCAGTAATGAGTAGCTCCGCCGTTATTGTTGATCACTTCAAAAATTCGTTTCACAAATAACATTTCTCCAAGTGGTGAAGACAGCCGCATGAAGGCTATCTACTGTCTAGAAATGTTGTTCATTTTTGGAAACTTCCCTTGCCATCCATCCCCAAAGGTTCTCTGTTGGATTTATATCAGGGGAACACGCAGGATGGGCCAAAAGAGTGATGTTATTCTCCTGGAAGAAGTCCCTTGTCCTGCGGGCATTGTGTACTGTAGCATTGTTCTGTTGAAAAACCCAGTCGTTACCACACAGACGAGGGCCCTCAGTCATGAGGAATGCTCTCTGCAACATCTGGACATAGGCAGCGGCCGTTTGACGCCCCTGAACTTCCTGAAGCTTCATTGTTCCACTGAAGGAAAAAGCACCCCAGACCATTATGGAGCCACCTCCACTGTGGTGTGTAGAAAACATCTCAGGTGGGATCTGCTTGTCATGCCATTAACGTTGGAAACCATCAGGACCATCAAGGTTAAATTTTTTCTCAACAGAGAATAAAACTTTCTTCCACCTTTGTCCCATGTTTGGTGCTCTCTTGCAAAGTCCAAACGAGCAGTTCTGTGGCGTTCAAGGAGACGAGGTCTTTGAAGACGTTTTTTGTTTTTGAAGCCCTTCAGTCTCAGATGCCGTCTGATGGTTATGGGGCTGCAGTCAGCACCAGTAAGGGCCTTCATTTGGGTCGAGGATCGTCCAGTGTCTTGACGGACAGCATATTGGATCCTCCGGCTCAGTGCTAGTGAAATTCTTTTGGGTCTTCCACTTCACTTTTTTGTTCCATAACCCTCAGGATCATTTATGAAGGTCCAAATGTATATCTTAATGCGTCCCACCTCAGCAGCGTTGGCACGCTGTGAGAGACCCTGCTTATGCAGTTCAACTGTCACGGCTGTAAGTGAGCAACAAGAGCCTACACAGTGAAAAGCAACTGACCGGACCCAAACTAGGGAGGATAAATGTGACCCCTGTCAGACCCTAAAAGCTCTCCCTAAGCTGCTCAGCCTATGCAAACACCCCAATGGTGGATGATCGCATATCCTCGTACCTCAACTATATAACACCTGAACACCCTACAATAGTGAGATGACACGACCACCGGATCCCTACACTAGACACGGAGGGAGTCAGGGTCACCTGGGATCCAGCAAACAGAAAATCACAAATTAATGTACACTTAACTGAAGGAGCTGCAGGTGCAGTGAAAAAAGATCCAAAGTCAGCAGACAATATCCAAAGTACTTGCTTCAGCAGAACACAGATCCAGTGAAAAGATATCACACAGGTGAAGATACTCAAGCGAGAGATACAGCTCAAATGAAAAGTATAATCCGCTACAAACCTCTACAAAGGAGAAGGGGTGATTTAAAGGCAACGAAATCAAACACAGGAGGGACAGCTGGGCGGAAGGAAACAGAAAGTAAAGACCTCATCACAGGGGCGGAGAAACAGGGCAGAGGGAACTCCTCCAAGCTCTAGTAGTGACATCATCACAGGGGTGGAGAAACAGAGCTGTGAGAACGTCTCAAAGCTCTGGTAGTGACAGTACCCCCCCCCCCTCTACGGGTGGACTCCGGACACCCAGGACCCACCTTCTCAGGATGAGCCCTATGAAATGCCCTGATGAGGCGAGTGGCTTTAATGTCCGACACCGGAACCCACATCCTCTCCTCAGGACCATAACCCTTCCAATGAACGAGGTACTGAAGAGAACCGCGGACAATGCGAGAGTCCACAATTCTGGAAACCTCAAACTCCAGATTGCCATCAACCAAAATCGGAGGAGGAGGCAAAGAGGAGGGCACCGTGGGCTGGACATATGGTTTTAAAAGAGCCCTGTGAAATACATTATGTATCTTCCAAACCCATGGAAGATCATGACGGAAGGCAACAGGATTGACGACTGACAAGATTTTATAAGGCCCAATAAACTTGGGACCCAATTTCCAGGAGGGAACCTTCAGTTTAATATTTCTTGTAGACAACCACACCAGATCACCCACATTCAGGTCCGGACCAGGCATACGTCTCTTATCAGCCACACGCTTATATTTCTCACTCATCTTTCTAAGATTACTCTGAATCTTTTGCCAAATGGTAGACAAAGACAAGGAAAATCTCTCCTCCTCAGGCAAACCAGAGGGAGCCCCTCCCGAGAATGTCCCAAACTGCGGATGGAACCCATATGCACCAAAGAATGGTGACTTATCAGAAGATTCCTGACGACGGTTGTTCAGAGCAAACTCAGCAAGAGGGAGAAGTGAACACCAATCCTCCTGGTTCTCTGCCACAAAACAGCGCAAATGTCTCCAGATTCTGGTTGACGCGTTCAGTCTGACCATTCGACTGCGGGTGAAAAGCAGAAGAGAAGGACAGCCGAACCCCCAGGCGAGAACAGAAAGCCTTCCAGAATCTGGACACAAACTGCGTGCCTCTATCGGAAACAATATCCGAGGGAATGCCATGCAATTTAACAATATGGTCGACAAAAGCTTGCGCCAACGTTTTAGCACTGGGTAAACCAGGGAATGGTACAAAATGGGCCATCTTGCTTAAACGGTCCACCACCACCAGGATCACCGACTTCCCTGAGGAACGAGGAAGATCCGTGATAAAGTCCATGGAGAGGTGTGTCCAATGACGGGAAGGTATGGGTAACGGGAGAAGGGGACCTGAAGGCCGTGAACGAGGGACCTTAGCGCGAGCGCAAGTCTCACAAGCAGCCACAAAACCCTCCACTGACTTACGAAGAGCCGGCCACCAAAATCTCCAAGCAATGAGATCTACCGTGGCTCTACTCCCGGGGTGACCAGCAAGAACAGTATCCTGATGCTCCTTGAAGAGTTTGTGACGTAACTCAGGAGGCACAAACAACTTCCCAGGAGTACAACGGGCAGGTACCTCAGTCTGGGCAGCCTGGACCTCCGCCTCCAAATCAGAATACAGAGCAGAAACAACCACCCCCTCCGCCAAAATGGGACCCAGGTCCTCAGAGTTTCCTCCTCCCGGAAAACAGCGAGAGAGTGCATCAGCCTTCACATTTTTGATCCAGGGCGGGATGTAACGACAAAATTGAATCTGGAGAAGAACAGAGACCATCTGGCCTGTCTCGGATTCATACGCCTGGCCGACTCCAAGTACGCCAGATTCTTATGGTTGGTAAAAACGGTGACAGGGTGCCTGGCCCCCTCCAACCAATGGCGCCATTCCTCGAAAGCCAACTTGATGGCCAACAACTCCCTATCTCCCACATCATAGTTTCTCTCTGCCGGGGAGAGTTTTTTAGAGAAAAAGGCACAGGGTCGCCACTTGGCAGGAGAAGGGCCCTGGGACAAAACCGCACCCACACCCACCTCGGAAGCATCCACCTCAACAATAAAAGGTAAGGAAACATCGGGATGCACCAAGACGGGAGCAGACGCAAAACTCTCTTTAATCTTAGAAAAAGCTGCAAGCGCCTCCTCCGACCAAGAGGAAAAATCCACCCCCTTTTTTGTCATGTCAGTGAGGGGTTTGACAACAGAGGAATAATTCAAAATGAACTTTCTGTAATAGTTCGCAAAACCCAGAAAGCGCATCAATGCCTTCTGATTCTCAGGAAGCTCCCACTCCAGCACAGCACGGACCTTCTCCGGATCCATGCGAAAACCAGAAGCAGAGAGGAGAAAACCCAGAAATTGAATCTCCGATACCATAAAAACACATTTCTCCAGCTTGGCGTACAATTTATTCTCCCGCAGAATCCGCAGAACCTGAAAAAGATGATCCTGATGGGTCTGAACATCAGGGGAAAAAATCAAAATATCATCAAGATACACCAATACAAATTTCCCCATTAAATGGTAGAAAATACTGTTAACAAAATGCTGAAAGACGGCCGGAGCATTCATCAGGCCGAAAGGCATAACGAGATTCTCAAAATGCCCGTTAGGGGTATTAAAGGCCGTTTTCCATTCATCCCCCTCTCTGACCCTGACCAGGTTGTACGCGCCTCTCAAATCCAATTTGGAAAAAACCTTGGCCCCAACAATTTGGTTGAAGAGGTCCGGGATCAGAGGAAGGGGATAGGGATCGCGAATCGTAATACGGTTCAGCTCCCTAAAATTTAGGCAAGGTCTCAGAGAGCCATCTTTCTTTTTAACAAAAAAAAAAAAACAGCGGCAACAGGTGATTTTGAGGGACGAATATGCCTCTTATCGAGACTCTCAGAGATATAAGTTTGCATTGCGATTCTTTCCGGTTGTGAGAGATTGTAGAGGCGTGCTTTTGGCAGCTTGGCGCCGGGAATGAGGTTAATGGGACAGTCAGACTCCCGGTGAGGAGGTAGCTCCTGAACACCGCTCTCGTAAAACACGTCCGAGAAATCAGAGAGAAATGATGGCACCGTTTTAGTAGACACCTCTGCAAAAATCGCTGTGAGACAATTCTCTTTACAAAACTCACTCCACTCATTTATTTGCCTTCCTTGCCAATCAATAGTGGGGTTATGTCTAGTGAGCCAGGGTAACCCCAAAACTAGAGGAGAAGGCAATCCGTTAAGGACAAAACAAGATATATCCTCCACATGAGTGTCACCTACCGCTAACCGGATATTGTGAACAATGCCCTTCAGGGATCTCTGTGAGAGTGGAGCAGAGTCAATAGCAAAAACAGGTATATCCTTTTCTAATGTGCAAACCTGAAAACAATGCATGGCTACAAATTGAGTATCAATAAGATTGACGGCCGCTCCACTATCGACAAAAATTTCACAAGAAATGACTTTGCTCCCTAGCGCTACCCTGGCAGAAAGGAGAAAACGGGAACTGCAGGTCAGAGGAAAAGCATCAATTCCTACATCAACTTTGCCCAAAGTAGCAGATGAAGCAGAGTTTGATGATTTACCTTTTGAGGTTTTTCTCTTATTATAACTCTTTGTACAGTTCAAGAATTTCCTAGACGGACAAATATTTGCCAAATGACCTATGCCCCCACAACAAAAACACACCATTCTCTTAGGACTAAATCCTCCTTTATCAGGGGCAAGTCGACCTAACTGCATGGGCTCCTCCACAGAGGGAACCGAGAGAGGATGAGGCCCCTGTACACTGAATGAGTCCGCACCACTGCCCCAAGACTGAAAATGACTGGACAGAGAGGTCTCGTTTCTTTCTCTTAGACGCCTGTCAAGGCGTACCGCCAACAACATGGCAGACTCTAAGGACGTTGGTCTCTCATGGAAAGCAAACGCATCTTTCAATCTCTCTGAGAGACCACGAGAGAACTGACTCCAGAGTGCAGCATCATTCCATCCTGAATCAGCTGCCCATCTCCGAAATTCAGAACAATAAAGCTTTGCAGACAGTTTGTTCTGGCACAAAAAACGTAAGTTAGATTCGGCCAGAGCAACACGATCCGGGTCATCATATATCTGCACCAGGGCCACAAAAAATCTTTCCACGGATCGAAGGGAGGGATCCCCCAATGGCAACGAAAAAGCCCAAGTCTGAGCACTACCCCTGAGCAGGGAGATGACAATCCTCACCCTCTGTTCCTCATTACCAGAGGAATGGGGACACAAGCAAAAATGGAGTTTGCATGCCTCTCTGAAACGAACAAAATTCTCACTGCCCCCGGAGAACGTTTCCGGAAGTGAGACCTTTGGCTCGCAACAGACTCCATGGGCCGGAGCAGAGCCCAATGCATGAAGCTGAGTCATAGATTGACGGAGATCCGCTACCTCCAAAGAAAGACCCTGCATGCAGTCAACCAGGTCAGAAAGCGGATCCATGTAAAAAAAGGACGGTTTGGCGGATTATAATGTCACGGCGTTAAGTGAGCAACAAGAGCCTACACAGTGAAAAGCAACTGACCGGACCCAAACTAGGGAGGATAAAAGATGACCCCTGTCAGACCCTAAAAGCTCTCCCTAAGCTGCTCAGCCTATGCGAACACCCCAATGGTGGATGATCGCATATCCTCGTACCTCGACTATATAACACCTTAACACCCTACAATAGTGAGGGGACACGACCACCGGCTCCCTACACTAGACACAGAGGGAGTCAGGGTCACCTGGGATCCAGCAAACAGAAAATCACAAATGAATGTACACTTAACTGAAGGAGCTGCAGGTGCAGTGAAAAAAGATCCAAAGTCAGCAGACAATATCTGAAGTACTTGCTTCAGCAGAACACAGATCCAGTGAAAAGATATCACACAGGTGAAGATACTCAAGCGAGAGATACAGCTCAAATGAAAAGTATAATCCGCACCTCTACAAAGGAGGAGGGGTGATTTAAAGGAAACAAAATCAAACACAGGAGGGACAGCTGGGAGGAAGGAAACAGAAAGTAAAGACCTCATCACAGGGGTGGAGAAACAGAGCTGTGAGAACGTCTCAAAGCTCTGGTAGTGACATCAACAACCCGGCCACGTTCAAAAAGGGAGAGTTTTTTTGCCTTTGCCATCACAACGTGTGACTACCTGACAGAAAATGACAATGAATCCACATCTTTGCACAGATTTGGCATGTGGTCCTAAAATTTGGATCAGCTGAAAAACAGCCTGTTGCAGTTTAATCGTTATTTTCAATTAATTGAATGCTCAAAAAATGTTTTGTTTTGTTAAGATCCAACAATGTAAAATTTGATTTTTTGCCATTTTCAAGTGGTCTTAAACTTTTGATCAGGACTGTATATTCTAACCCCCAGGCATTCCCATGGTGACAGGGAAGCTTGTCGGGGATGAGTATGCCGAAGTGGAACAACTGTACAGATTTTTTTTTTTTAAGACAAATATTCTAAAAAAACTAATATATTCGATATAGTGCTACAGTCAGGTCCATAAATATTGGGACATCGACATGCTAACCTTTTTGGGCTCTATACACCACCACAATGGATTTGAAATGAAATTAACAAGATGTGCTTTAACTGCAGACTGTCAGCTTTAATTTGAGGGTATTTACATCCAAAGCAGGTGAACGGTGTAGGAATTACAACAGTTATGTGCATATGTGCCTCCCACTTATTAAGGTACCAAAATGAATGGGACAATTGGCTTCTCAGCTGTTTCGTGGCCAGGTGTGTGTTATTCCCTCATTATCCCAATTACAATGAGCAGATAAAAGGTCCAGAGTTCATTTCAAGTATGCTATTTGCATTTGGAATTTGTTGCTGTCAACTCTCAAGATGAGATCCAAAGAGCTGTCACTATTAGTGAAGCAAGCAATTATTAGGCTGAAAAACAAAACAAACCCATCAGAGAGATAGCAAAAACATTAGGCATGGCCAAAACAAGTGTTTGGAACATTCTAAAAAGAAGGAACGCACCCGTGAGCTAAACAACATTAAAAGACCCAGAAGACCACGGAAAACAACTGTGGTGGGTGACCGAAGAATTCTTTCCCTGGTGAAGAAAACACCCTTCACAAAACTTGGCCAGATCAAGAAAACTCTCCAGGAGGTAGGTGTATGTGTGTCAAAGTCAACAATCAAGAGAAGACTTTACCAGAGTGAATACAGAGGGTTCACCACAAGATGTAAACCATTGGTGAACCTCAAAAACAGGAAGGCCAGATTAGAGTTTGCCAAACAACATCTAAAAAAGCCTTCACAGTTCTGGAACAACATCCTATGGACAGATGAGACCAAGATCAACTTGTAACAGAGTGATGGGAAGAGAAGAGTATGGAGAAGGAAAGGAACTGCTCATGATCCTAAGCATACCACCTCATCAGTGAAGCATGGTGGTGGTAGTGTCATGGCGTGGGCATGTATATCTGCCAATGGAACTGGTTCTCTTGCATTTATTGATGATGTGACTGCTGACAAAAGCAGCAGGATGAATTCTGAAGTGTTTCGGGCAATATTATCTGCTCATATTCAGCCAAATGCTTCAGAACTCATTGGACGGCGCAGAGCAGATGGACAATGACCCAAAGCATACTGCAAAAGCAACAAAAGAGTTTTTTAAGGGAAAGAAGTGGAATGTTATGCAATGGCCAAGTCAATCACCTGACCTGAATCTGATTGAGCATGCATTTCACTTGCGGAAGACAAAACTGAAGGGAAAATGCCCCAAGAACAAGCAGGAACTGAAGACAGAGCATCACCAGGGATGAAACCTAGCGTCTGATGATGTCTATGCATTCCAGACTTCAGGCTGTAATTGACTTCAAAGGATTTGCAACCAAGTATTAAAAAGTGAAAGTTTGATTTATGATTATTATTGTGTCCCATTACTTTTGGTCCATTAACAAGTGGGAGGCACATATGCAAACTGTATTAATTCCTACACCGTTCACCTGATGGAAGTAAATACCCTCAAATTAAAGCTGACACTCTGCAGTTAAAGCACATCTTGTTTGTTTAATTTTAAATCCATTGTGGTGGTGTATAGAGCCAAAAATGTTAGAATTGTGTCGATGTCCCAATATTTATGAACCGGACTGTATATATTCTTTTTTTTAAATATTGGTCATTTTTTCCATCTGAAGTCATGATTCCTCCCTGCTTAAGTTGCTTGTGGGCCAATGACTCATTGGCCCACAACTAAGAAGCAGGGAGGAATCATGTGTTCAGATGGGCAAAAATGATGAATAATCGCTATAACTAATATATAAAATATTCAAAATATTTGCGAATTCTCAAAGTTGCAATATTCAAGAAAAAGTTTGCTATTCGAATATTTGCACTCAACACTATTAATAGAGTAGTGCACATAGAGCTACCTTTCAATTCACTTCTGTGGAGCCAACTGAGAAAGCCAAGTACTGTACTTCACAGTCCCATAGATGTGAATGGAGGTGATGGTTACGCATGATCAGTGGGGGTCCCAGCGGTCAGACCCTAGAAATCATACATTTTTCACCTATCTTGTGTATAAGTGAAAAATTTTGTTTGTGGGTTGGCCCCTTTAAGCTAAATGGTCAGAGATCTGTGTATTATGTCTTTCCTTGTTATTTGAATTAATATTTTGTAATTTTAAATCATTGTTCATTTAGCAATTTATTTTTTTTACTTTACAATTAGGTCAATATTGGTATCCTCATTGCAGTAACCAGGATCATCTCCAGGATTAGTGCTGATAACTACAAAGTCCACAGAGATGCCAACGCTTTCAAGTAAGTTTTCGATAATAATGATCACGAACGGACGGTCATGTTCTGGGATATGTAAAATACGACACATATACTGAGGTTTTCATCCTGGAGTGAGCATTTATTATCTGTTGTTCCATGATCAAATTTGCATGGGAATCAGGGTACTGATTATGTGGAATGCACCACTGTGTGGAAGAGAGAAGGAAAGAGGCCACACCAAAGTACACCAAAAATATCTGAAATATAATACATTAAATAAAGTTTGATACATATTTTTGATATTTTAGATACACTTGTTGTACATGTGGCCTTTTTTGCATCCATTTCCACAGAAAGCAAACACAACTTTGCAGGACAATCGTAATTTTAAGGCCCCATTCACACAATCGTATTTTTACTCCGCATCCAATCCGCATTTTTTGGGGATTGGATTCAGACCCATTTATTGCAATAGGGCCATAAAAAATGTCGACAGCACACCATGTACTCTATGCATCCATACTGTATGTCCGTTCTGCAGTCCCGAAAAAAAATACAGAACATGTCCTATTCTTGTCCATTTTGCGGCATTGTTGCAATGGGTCCACACAAAAAATGGATGCAACATGGAGGTTACACGGCCATCATCCATTATTTTTTTTGTGGATACATGTTTTGCATACCACAAAATATATACGGTCATGTCATGTGCACTCTAAAAGTGTAGGAGAACATCTACATTGCCTCCGACACAAAGATCGATCTTAAAAATATAAAATGTAATTTTTGCTGGAAAATATACAACCTCATCTGAATCTTATCAGTAGATTTTAAATAGTTAGAATTGATTTGCTCATTTCTAGTTCAAATAGTAGAAAAATGAAATTGGAAAGGTATGAAAGAAATTCTTTTTTTAGCCTTTGTCTGTCTTTCTGAGACTAGTGATTACTAAATCAGCTAGTTTCAATCCTGGCTGAGCTAATGGACATTGTTGCTGCCCTTGTGAGTCTACTATGAAGTACATGTACATGGTGGGGGGGGGGGGGGAGACTTTAAGGATAAAAAAAAATCAATAATCATTCAACATAAAAATATAAAACATACTGTAGATTACCATGCCCTCTCTCTACAGAGTTTTGGGTTGCACTTTCATGATGTATGATTTACATAAAGTCAATATCCTGTTCATATCTGCATTCGCTTTAGAAAATTAGAATCCCCCTCTGCTTATATGGCTTATTATGCTTCAAAAAATGTAAAATATTCTAAAGAAAATAGTTTCACAATGTCTTTTATGGCTATATCTTTGAACTGGAATATATTTGTAAAGGGATGCTGATATAATTGAATCCTTTGTAGGTAGCCTCTGAAGGCTATCCCTTGACCTTTACCTTCTAGCTTCCTTTAAGAAATGTCTTATTTAGTGTCAGCTCTATTTGGTTTGTTGATGAAAAGCAGAATCTGTCGAATAAAAGCGAGTAACTGCCGTGACGGCTGAACAATCACAGCACACAATAAAAAACTGAAGATGCGGGGAGGATACATTGCCTTATACAGAACAAATATGCCTTCTATTATCCGCTTTTAATAATTGTTTCCTTTCTAAATAGATGCTATTATTGTCAATCACAAGAGTGGCAGTGTATATACCGCTTTGTCTGCATGGAATTCAGTATGAGAAAGTGGATGTGCCGAAGATCATATAGAACTTTCTCAGTCACTCTGCTATATTGTTAAACGTGACCCTCTGTGCATATTTAAAGGGAACCTGTCACCGGGATTTTGGGTATAGAGCTGAGGACATGGGTAGCTAGATGGCCGCTAGCACATCCGCAATACCCAGTCCCCATAGCTCGGAGTGCTTTTATTGTGTAAAAAAAAAGTTTGATACATATGCAAATTAACCTGAGATGAGTCCTGTCCCTGACTCATCTCACATACAGGACTCATCTCAGTTTAATTTGCATATGTATCAAATCGTTTTTTTTACACAATAAAAGCCCACAGAGCTATGGGGACTGGTTATTGCGGATGTGCTAGTGGCCATCTAGCAAACCATGCCCTCAGCTCTATACCCAAAATCCCAGTGACAGGTTCCCTTTAAGTGGATGCAGTCACATTTTAATTTATTTTTTCGTAATGTGTATGGAGGTCTCCTGGCTCTACCCTGATGGCAGAAGTTGGAGTAGATAAGAACCGGACTGATGAATATCAACAAGACAAAACCTTTTCTTCTCGGACATATAAGCTGCCATCACCACAGGAGTCTGGCATCAGCTTTACTCCCTCTCCACCATTCAGTACACATTCATACTTGGCCAAGCCAAGAGTACATGTGTGTGAGGAGGAAAGATAGGTGAGAAAGTGCCCTGATACTGTATATAGAAAAGATTATTTTAAAAAAATTGCATCTAAATACATTTAAAAACATTCCTAAAATATAGCGTCCGATAATAATCGCAGATTGTCCTTAACTGAGATGGTTCAGTCTCTGAAATACAAACAAATAGAAAATAGGACAGCACAAAAGTGGAGCTGCCCCGTCCTTTTTTCTGTCAATTGCATCAAAGAGGCATAGATGCCCGTGATAAGAACATAGTCCTACCACTTTACAAATCATTAGTCAGACTACACATGGAGTACTGTACAGTTCTGGGCTTCTGTGAAGAAGGCAGACATAGCAGAGCTGGAGAGGGTTTAGAGAAGGGCAACTAAAGTAATAACTGGAATGGGTGGAATACAATATCCTGAAAGATTATCAACATTAGGGTTATCCACTTTAGAAAAATACGACTAAGGGAGGATCTAATTATGTATAAATATATCGGGATCAGTACAGAGATCTCTCCCATCATCTATGTGACTGTGACGAGGGGACTGTGACTTTGACGAGAGGACATCCTCTGCGTTTAGAGGAAAGAAGGTTTGTACACAAACATAGAAGAGGATTATTTACTGTAAGAGCAGTGAGACTATGGAACTCTCTGCCTGAGGAGGTGGTGAATTCACTAAAAGAGTTCAAGAGGGGCCTAGATGTATTTATGGAGTGTAAAAGTATTACAGGTCATAATTATAACTTTTTTGAAAAAGGGTTGTTGATTCAGGGAGCTATTTTGATTGCCTAATTAGTCAAGAAGGATTTTTCCCTCCCTAAAATTAGGAAAAGTAGCTGCAAAGGTGAGGCACCCTTAGGGGTGCAGAGAGGCTGAGAGTGACTGTGGTGGAAATGAATTAGTTTTTACTGGCTGATCTCATTCCGGCTCTCCCCTAGGCTGTAGCGGCAGTGGATGGAGGGGCACACCCTTCCTTCCCCTGAGGTCACACTCTGGGCTTGGGGCTCTTGTCTAATGGTCAGTCGGGTGTACTTGTTGGTGAATGGTTGGCAGGATGCAAGGCAGGAGGGCAGGTACAGGTGACAGCAGATGACGGAGGTAATACCAGGCCAGCTTGATAATGATAAATAACAGCCTCTTTACTGAGGATGATAGGAGGCATGGTACAAATATCAGCAGAAGGCACAGTTCTGAGGTGAATCATAAGGCAGTCTTTTTCCCAAAGGTTGTGTATAGGGACAGGCAGTTTGACAGTTCCCTCTAATTCTCTCTCTAAATACACAAGTCAATCATCCTAATTGACCACAGACTTGCAAGACATGTTGTCATATATCTGCAATGCCCAACTGCAGGATGCTGTCCTAGATCAGTTGTCCAGTCGGTCTCAGAAGTTTGGCAGTGCATTACCTTTACTGACTCAGTCCAAGCACAGCCTTGTGTCCTCAACCATCTGCAAAATTCAATGCTTCTTTCCCTCAGAGGTAAATACTTAGCAAAGTTAATTTTCTGACATCTTTCACTCACAGGAATAATGTTTTCCTGGAGCAAGATCTATCTTGGCCTACTTGGCAGGAGCACAAACCAAACAGGAGTTCACTGTAGCTTGACCTGTTAGAAACTCCCTACTACTCTACAAGAAAAAATGGGACCACCCCACTACCCAGCAACCATTACCAAGGCAGCGTAACAATTTCTTACCTATGTATAGCCTTTTTTAGGTTACATAGTGCATATAACATATTCAGTACGAGTATCACAGTGAACACTTTAGTAATTAACATGGTATTAACCCTTTAGGAGTGAATTGTTGGGTCACTGCATCAACTCTGTATTCAGTAAACCTTCCCTAGTACTGACTATATACAGACATTTTTCACTTATGCATCACATCATGGTGGCCATTATGGTTCCATTTTACCCACTATATTGAATTCACATATTTCCATGCGAAGAATCACATTTTAGACAAAGATTTCCCATAGAAGGACTACTATCAGTGCTTCTAAGAGAAACCTAGTCTGATATATGGAATCCAATGCTATGTTTTTTTTCTTCTACAGAATCTGCCTTTATAAAATTGTTATACACCACCATATTTTAATACAGGGTATTTTAATTATATTCTAAATCCATGTTTACGAGGCTTTACTCTATGGTTTTCTGAAAGGAAGAAAGAAATTTGGAGCTCAGTATAATAAAAACTGAGCTCTGACCCTTGTAAAGATATACAGTTTGTTGGAATGAATCAGCACAAAATGTTGACCTTAAAAACAAAACTATTTGCCCTAAATCATACTGAGGCTGCATTCCCACTCGCGTCTGGTCCGGATCCGTCTTGTATAATGCAAACGCTTGTATCCATTCATAATGGTTCCGTTTGCATTATGCTTTCAATTGCACCATATTGTGTCAGTGAAAAACGGATCAGTTCCCATTGACTTACATTGTAAGTCAGGACGGATCCGTTTGGCTCCGCATCGTCAGGCGGACACCAAAACGCTGCAAGTTGCGTGTTAGTGTCCGCCTCAAAAGCGGAATGGAGATCAAACTCAGCCAAATTGATGCATTCTTTTCTTTTCTGAACGGATCCTTATCCATTCAGAATGCATTGGGGCTGAACTGGTCCGTTTTGGGCCGCTTGTGAGAGCCCTGAAACAGATCTCATAAGCGGACCCAGAAACGCCAGTGTGAAAGTAGCACTTCGTAATGCTTCTACATCCCACAAAAAATAAATAAAGCCTTATTAGACCCAGTACTGTGAGTTCAGTACCTTGTGGTGGTAAGAGCTTCTATTATCACTCTCTGGTATAATTATACCATTCTGCAGCTTGGGTCCCTGACCAGCACCACTGGAACGATCGCCGCGATGAACAAGTGGAGAGAAAATAGACAGGAGAACCACTCTTTGGGCATTGTTGTCAACAGACTTGAGGTCAGGTAAGTATAATATGATATCTCTTTATTAATGACCATAGACTATTAACAAAGAGATATCATATTATACTTACCTGGCCTCAAGTCCGTTGAGGACAGTGCCCAAAGAGTGGTTCTCCTGCCTGTTTCCTCTCTGCAAGTACATTACATTGATATATCCATTCTTCTCACAGTTTCTGCACAGAAATCACAATTAGTGACCACAATTGGAATAGCCACAAAAATCTCTGAACATGCCCTAAGTCTCAGTTCTATAAAGCACTAGAGTGAACTGAACCTGTGTGATTGGAAGATGGAATTATGAGTCAGTGATGCTACAAGAATTATAGACTGGATATCCGATTTTTTTATATTTTTTATTAATGGGTCACATGATGTATACTACCTAGACATATATCACATTGTATGTGCATATATAAAAATGTAATTAGAGAACAAACTATCAGCTCAGAAATGAACCAGATTAAATAATTACAGTCCATATATACCCCAAATCCCTTACATCAATGGGACTCAGACAAGCAGTAAATTGAGCTGAAAATGCAAACATTGTGTAGTAATTAATGAGCATTATGGTCATTAATTCACACTAGTCAGGACTGCAATATTCTATTAAATTGTGTGTACAATCCCATAAGACATGTGGGTGTGCTTGCCCTCCTTTTTTTCTGTTCAGATTACCATAATTACTGTGCATACAGCAATGATCAGCAAAGAAAATCTTCTTGGGCATAATTGAAGTGTTAAACTGTAGATTTTTATTAAAAACTTAAAAGTATTTTGTAGTAGACTATCAATATCTAGGGTCATGCTGAAGAGTTTTTCCAGTATGAGTAATAGTATGTAAAAAGTGCTGGAGTTACTACCAGTAGACTGCATCACATAAACTCACTTTTGAAAGGAATGGAAGTTATTTTGTGGAATCAAGTGAACATTATGTCCCCTTGTTATTTTATTTCCCTAAATTGCTTAATTAAAAATATTAACCATATCCATAGCAATCATTAATTACTTATGGGAGAGGCTTAACTGTGATGAGTGGGTGAAGCGCTTCCCCTGACCTAGCTGGCTGTGTTGTGCCGGAAGCCAGGAGCGAGGGTAAGCCTAGTAGTGGGCATACCCTAAAAGGGAGTGTTTGAGAACAGGGGGGGTGGGTGGGTGTGAACAGAAGCGCCCTGAGGAGCTGGAGTCTGGGGCTTAAGAAGGTAATATGCCCCTCCCACAAATTCAGGCTGACTTTTCAGCCTTCCACTTATGGGAGAGGCTTAACTGTGATGAGTGGGTGAAGCGCTTCCCCTGACCTAGCTGGCTGTGTTGTGCCGGAAGCCAGGAGCGAGGGTAAGCCTAGTAGTGGGCAAAAATAAACGAGGAGAGCAGAGTAGTGACCAAAAGCCTACAAAACCACCCAGAGAGCAAGATTACAAAATGCCTGGGAAATCTCAACATGCGGGTTCGGGATGTATCTCGTGAAGCAAGAAGAGCGCCACCTACCCAAGCATTTAACCCGTGCGCCGAGACCCCGATTTCGATGCTGAGGGCGCAGCTCCAGTTCAGAGCGAGTGTCCCGTGGTGGCCAGCGGGTTACGACCGAGACCTGAGGCCAGCGTTATGATGTGGGCCACAAAACTGGATTGATGACAGGGGCCCCCAACGCCAAGGAAGCAGCGGGGCCTCTGGGGAGGCCATTGCAACGGGGCCAGCAATTGACGGGGGACCATGACTGGGCACCAATCGTTGGAGGTTTTAAAACCTGACCTCAGAGGATGGTCCATGCTGATTGGCCTTCGTGGAAGGGAGCCAGAGGCCACAAAGGTCATGGGCCCAGGACAACTGTCGCACCGGCAACCCCTAACGTTTAGGGGAGGTGCTGGTGAACTCACCTGGCCCGAGGAACCCGCAAAACCCGAGATACACGGCTGCCCTAACAATCAAACTAGGAGAGTGGCCAAAAAGGAAATCCATCCAGCGCGGACGAGAGTCGCCCAAACATCTCACCGGAGACAGGCTGCGCGCCACCTACCTGCATGGCGCAGTGCTGTCTCCCCGCTAGGTACAGCTTGATGGTGTTAAATGACAGCCTGAGATTTGCGGTGACAGTGGGCTATGAACGCCAGGGTGTAGGAGACATCGTTCAAGCCACCTGCGGGTGGGACCTTGAAAAACTTTGGAAACCTTGACGCCGGCTTGGTAGTTTCCTGATGGTACGGGAAAACCTCTGAGCGTTTCAGGCAAATATATTGGATCCTGACCGATTCAGGCAAATGCGAACAACCTGTGGGAAATAAGACCTGAGCGATTTCAGGGAAATACGTGACCTGAGTGAATCAGGAAAATACATAGTAACATAATAACATAGTACATAAGGCCGAAAAAGACATTTGTCCATCCAGTTCGGCCTGTCATCCTGCAAGTTGATCCAGAGGAAGGCAAAAAACCCCTGTGAGGTAGAAGCCAATTTTCCTCATTTCAGGGGAATAAAAAATTCCTTCCCAACTCCAATCAGGCAATCAGAATAACTCCCTGGATCAACGATCTCTCTAGTAGCTATAGCCTGTAAAATTAATACATACACCCTGGAAATACCGACAACCTGAAGAGACAGGAAAATACAAACCTGAGCGATTCAGGGAAATACATGACCTGAGTGATTTCAGGGAAAATACGTAAAACCTGAGCGATTCAGGGGAATACATAAAACCCAAGCGATTCAGGGAAATGAGACCTGGGGTGCGTCAGAAACCCCCCCCCCTCCCCGGAAACCCCCCCAAAAATATATACATATTTCCCCCTTTTTTTTATATATTTTTTTTTTTTTATGGAGGTGCGTAAAGCCGCCACCCGGCTCGACCTTACCTGAAACCTGGCACCGTGGAATAACCAGACACAGAGACGCCCTGTGACACAATTGAGGAAGGATCGAAATTCCGGTGGCCTGAGGCCCTGCTTACCTGAAATAAACTAGCGTTGGTACGAGACCCGGAGAGAGGTGTGATCTGGTGGCACTGGAATGAAGCGACGGAGAACCAGGATGCAGCCTGGGCATCATGGCCAACTGCTGGATGACCCTGAACTGCCAGAATCAGGGCCCGAAGTCACGCTGCATGCAACAAGACCTGTGGGAAACAGAAATCCAGACGTGCCGGACACGAACCGGGTAACCAGGAACCAGCCGGACCCTGCTGAGAAACCCCCGAGCGTTCCAGGCAGACGCATGGAACCTGAGCGATTCAGGCAAATACATTGAATCCTGAGCTTACCTACACCTTTCGGGGAGGATGACAGGCCTGGGTGAACCAGGAGACAGGTAGGTGTGAGCCTGGGCGATTCAGGAGGCAGAGATAGGAATGAGCCTGGGCGAACCAGGAGACAGAAGAAGGTGCGTGCCTGGGCGATCCAGGAGGCAGAGGTAGGTATGAGCCTGGACGAACCAGGAGACAGAGGTAGGTATGAGCCTGGACGAACCAGGAGACAGAGGTAGGTATGAGCCTGGACGAACCAGGAGACAGAGGTAGGTATGAGCCTGGACGAACCAGGAGACAGAGGTAGGTATGAGCCTGGACGAACCAGGAGACAGAGGTAGGTATGAGCCTGGACGAACCAGGAGACAGAGGTAGGTATGAGCCTGGACGAACCAGGAGACAGAGGTAGGTATGAGCCTGGACGAACCAGGAGACAGAGGCAGGTATGAGCCTGGACGAACCAGGAGACAGAGGCAGGTATGAGCCTGGACGAATCAGGAGACAGAGGCAGGTATGAGCCTGGACGAATCAGGAGACAGAGGTAGGTATGAGCCTGGACGAATCAGGAGACAGAGGCAGGTATGAGCCTGGACGAACCAGGAGACAGAGGCAGGTATGAGCCTGGACGAACCAGGAGACAGAGGCAGGTATGAGCCTGGACGAACCAGGAGACAGAGGCAGGTATGAGCCTGGACGAACCAGGAGACAGAGGCAGGTATGAGCCTGGACGAACCAGGAGACAGAGGCAGGTATGAGCCTGGACGAACCAGGAGACAGAGGCAGGTATGAGCCTGGACGAACCAGGAGACAGAGGCAGGTATGAGCCTGGACGAACCAGGAGACAGAGGCAGGTATGAGCCTGGACGAACCAGGAGACAGAGGCAGGTATGAGCCTGGACGAACCAGGAGACAGAGGCAGGTATGAGCCTGGACGAACCAGGAGACAGAGGCAGGTATGAGCCTGGACGAACCAGGAGACAGAGGCAGGTATGAGCCTGGACGAACCAGGAGACAGAGGCATGTATGAGCCTGGACGAACCAGGAGGCAGAGGCAGGTGCGTGCCTGGATGAACCAGGAGGCAGAGGTAGGTGCGTGCCTGGGCGATCCAGGAGGCAGAGGTAGGTGCGTGCCTGGGCGATCCAGGAGGCAGAGGTAGGTGCGTGCCTGGGCGATCCAGGAGGCAGAGGTAGGTGCGTGCCTGGGCGATCCAGGAGGCAGAGGTAGGTGCGTGCCTGGGCGATCCAGGAGGCAGAGGTAGGTGCGTGCCTGGGCGATCCAGGAGGCAGAGGTAGGTGCGTGCCTGGGCGATCCAGGAGGCAGAGGTAGGTGCGTGCCTGGGCGATCCAGGAGGCAGAGGTAGGTGCGTGCCTGGGCGATCCAGGAGGCAGAGGTAGGTGCGTGCCTGGGCGATCCAGGAGGCAGAGGTAGGTGCGTGCCTGGGCGATCCAGGAGGCAGAGGTAGGTGCGTGCCTGGGCGATCCAGGAGGCAGAGGTAGGTGCGTGCCTGGGCGATCCAGGAGGCAGAGGTAGGTGCGTGCCTGGGCGATCCAGGAGGCAGAGGTAGGTGCGTGCCTGGGCAATCCAGGAGGCAGAGGTAGGTATGAGCCTGGCGAGCCAGGAGACAGAAGTAGGTAGTAGATGAGACAGCAGTATATCACGTGAAGCATAGATATATAACATGTGGCACTGTCGCCCATAGAGTAGAAGACTGCGGTGAGCGTATGGTGACCGCTGAATGGGTATGGCGAGTAATGATGGCCTGGACTACTTGTGGTGAGACCCCCAATTTTTTTTTTTTTTTTTATTTTTTTTTAACCCGTGCTAACCTGGTCCCTTCCAGCCCAGCGGAATGAGGAACCAAGGATGACTGCCTCGCTCCCGCACGGCGGGAGTGCGTATGAAATGGCTGGAGATTGGAACCTACCGATTAACTTGTAGATCTATTTAAATTTCTTTATACAATAAAATAAAATTTAAAAAAAAAATTAAATTTCTCTTTTTTTTTTTTTATATAAATTTTTTTTTATTTTATATACATATATATATATATATATATATATATATTTTTTTTTTTTTTGAGGGCATGGCCTGACGTTGCCCGGGGGCTAGATACCCCTGCTTTGGCCGTAGACCTAATGGGAACACTAAATACAATAAAATATATTCACCAGGATCCAGATTTCAGCAGTATAGACACAAGCTTCTGTGACATCATTCTACACTATGAATATATATATACTATAAACAAACATCTGCTGATAGCCTGTCTATCATGAAGAAGGATCCACAGGAAAAATGACCCAACAATTAGAGCTTAATTCCCTTAACAAAAGTGTCATGGTGCATAGTGATTTTAACTTTGACAGGGTTTCTGATGTACATTTATGGGCCCAGGCCTGACGGAAGCACTCCGGCGTGCGCTCCAAGCTGGAACACACGCCGCACACGCGACCAGGCCCAGACCCGGCCGAAGGACTCCGGCGTGCGCTCCAAGCCGGAACGCACGCCGACCACGTGACCCGGCCCATGCCTTGCGGCGGATTTCCGGCGTGCGCTCCACGCTGGAACGCACGCCGGCTTGCAGTGGGGCCTGAGGTGAGGACGGGGAGGCCGTGTGGAGAGGGGGATCTGCGGGCCAGACCCTGCCCCCCCTGCTATCTCGGGAGGAAGTTGGAGGGGAACACAGGGAGGGAACCAAGGAAGGAGACAAGAAGCAATTTGGTGCGGACATGAGAATTGGCATGCGTTCCACGCTGGAACGCATGCCAACTCTGGGAGCCGGGAGTATGTGACCGCGGCTGATGGAGCCCTTGTGGCGCATTGTTTGCGCAAAATTACCTCTCCTGAAGACGTGACGGCAGCATATGAAAACGAAACCAAACGAACCGAACCGAACCGAACCAGATGAAAGCTACTCACAACATGCACAGATGCAGCACCAGAGCAGGCGACTCCCTATCCAGAATGTGAACAGAAGCGCCCTGAGGAGCTGGAGGCTGGGGCTTAAGAAGGTAATATGCCCCTCCCACAAATTCAGGCTGACTTTTCAGCCTTCCACTTGTTATTGCTAAAAATATTGACAAGTGTTATGATTTTTTTTTAAATAAATCCAAATAAATAATTCAGGGGGACATGATCTTCACTTGAGCCATTGTGGCCATGACCCTTTAAAGAGCATAAATGGTTCACAGAAGATATCATAGCAGCATGTCCAGTGTGACTTTTATTAGGGACCAGAGTGCACACACAAATACGACGTTTCGGCTACGCAGTAGCCTTTCTCAAGTAGCCGAAATGTCATATTTGTGTGTGCACTCTGGTCCCCAATAAAAGTCACACTGGACATGCTGCTATGATATTTTCTGTGAACCATTTATGTCTATGGGACGGCGTTGGATTGGCTGTCCCTCCACAGCTGGTGCATTCCAGACAGGCCAGAAGGTCCATTTTGTGCTGCTCTACAAACATTTTTATCACCTTTAAAGAGCATGTCACTGTCACCATGATAAACCCTATTAAACTAGACATATTGCCTTGTGGGGTTGATCATGGTGATCTCAATGTTATCTCACTTTCTGTAATCGAATGTTGCGTTGCAGAGAAATCCTAACTTTTAGTAATATGGTGGAGATGGGGGAAGACGGCATTACACAAGGTGATAGCCAGACCACCCTCCGTTCGTCTTCTCAGTGCAAATTGGACGAAGAAGATGAGGAGGAGAAAGAGGAGCAGGAGACGGTTGCCTCCCCTACAGAGGGCAGTACCCATGGAAGTTGAATTCCATCTGTTTAGCGTGGCTTGGCAGAAGAGGAGGAAGAGGATGAGGAGATTGAGAGTGATCCTCCTGATGACGACAGCGAAGTCTTGCCTGTTGGTACTCTGGCACACATGGCTGACTTCATGTTAGGTTGGCATTCCCGCGACCCGAGCGTTATACGCATGTTAGACAACACGGATTACTGTTTGTTCACCCTTCTCGACCCCCGCTACAAAGAGAACTTCTCATCTCTCATTCCTCAGGTGGAGAGGACGAGCAAAACGGTGCAATACCAGAAGGTCCTTGTTGAAAAATTGCCCGAAAAATTTTCATCTGGCAACGCTGGCGGCAGAGTCTCTACTTCCTTGGGCAACCGAGGAGGGGAGACAAGGGGAACACACAGCAGTTCCAACAGAGGCAGGACAACACTCTCCAAGGCCTGGGACAGTTTCATGACACCCCGCCAGCACCCTCACCCTGATGTGTGGCCTAGTGTCACTAGGAGGGAAAAGTGGAAGATGGTGAAGGAGTACATAGCAGACCGTGTCAGCATCCTCAGTAATCCTTCAGTGCCTTACAACTACTGGGTGTCCAAGCTAGACATGTGACACGAACTGCCGCTCTACGCCTTGGAGGTGCTGGCCTGCCCTGCAGCCTGCGTTTTGTCTGAGCAGGTATTTAGTTTTGCTGGTGGCATTATAACAGATAAGCATCCTTGTTGGTAATGTATTCAAAGTTGATAGGCCAGACATTCAAATGGATCGTCCCCGTCACGGAGACATGCAATCGTCTAGAAGTTATCTAGAGTCAACAAAGTGGCAGCAGGCCCTCACCTACAAGTCCAGTCTCAGTAGCCAAAATTCTGGTCGACACAATCCTCATCATAATGGCACACTAGGTGAACGTTGTGGAGGCCGGGAGCAAGTTGGCTGCTGGCACCAGACTTTCCCTCCAATAGATCCTCGTTAATGGAAAGTGTACTCATTCCAATAACAGGGCCACTTAGGAGTGCTGCATTGTTATTTATCGTCATTACATCCCTGAGTCGGGAGTGGGTAATTGCCACGAGCCTGCTGCTTTCCTTGGATGCTTGTGCTTTAATAACTGGACCTACCCTCTCTGGGTATTTCACAATTAAAAAAAAAAGGGGCAAATGCCCTTGCTCAGACTCCCTCTCCGGTATCGAACCCCGATTGCCCATTACCGTGATCACTATGTTAGGCGCAGAAAAGAACAGATAGTTGATAGGGCAGACATCTGAATGGATTGTCGCCGTCACGGGGACACGCAATCGCACAAAGGTTATCTAGAGTCACCAATGCGGCAGCAGGCCCTCGCCCAAATGTTTTAGATGGTCAGACTAGCAGGCCCTTGATCTAAATGTTTTTGAGGGCCACCAGCAATTTTTCAAGGGTGTGTATGATGCCCTCCTTTATGTGTAACAAAGGGTGTATTGGAGTGCCGGATCCTTGTAATTTTTGGCATAGCTTTCACTTAGTGTATAGGCTTTATGAGTGTAGGAGTCCCACTACCTGAACTATTGTACCACAATGTGAATGAGGCCCTCCATTATGTGATATACAGGTTGTATCGGAGTACCTCTTTTTGGCAGCACTTGCACTTTGTATACAAGTAAATATACAGGAAATAATGTTTCTTAACATGTTTCTGTAAAAGTGGCGTACTACTCAGACAACATGGTTGCCAGCAGCGACCTGGGAGTCCAAGATGCATCGAGATATCCTCCCCATGCTGTTCCCGAACCATTTCGGTGGTGTTCCCACACATTTCTGCCCTTTTTCTATGAACCAGGCACCCTCCCCTCTTCAGCGCAGGGGGTGACTGGTTTAATGCTCGGGTTCCCCCATTGACTTTCCTTATACTCAGATTGTGTAAACGGATTCATCCCCATTGACTTACATTGTGTGACCGGACAGATCTGTTTGGCTCAGTTTTATCAGACTGACACCAAAACGCTGCAAGCAGCTTTTTGGTGTCTGTCTGGAGTTACTGTCTGGTGTCTGTGCTGGAGTTACTACCAGTAGACTGCATCACATAAACTCACTTTTGAAAGGAATGGAAGTTATTTTGTGGAATCAAGTGGAATGGAGACTGAACTGATGCAAACTGATGCATTCTGAGCGGATCCTTTTCCATTCAGAATGCAATAGAATGCAAACTGATCTGTTTTGGACCGCTTGTGAGAGCCCTGAACGGATCTCACAAACGGAAAGCCAAAACGCAAGTGTGAAATACTTCAATTACTCTTACCTTATGTTTCAATTACTCTTACTCTTATGTTTTCCATGAGCCCATGACAGCACCTGTGAGAGATCCTCCCCCTTCCGGACAGGAAACAGGAACTTCCCAGATCTTTAAATTGGTCCACTGCCTTCCACCACTCAGTATTTGACAAGATTCCTTGGGACCAGCAATACACCTATATTGTCACGGACGGTGTACAGAAAGCAAGACAAAGCAACATGCATATATGACTCACTGGATCCAAAGCTAAGGAACCAAAAGGGAGACCCCTGCACAAGACCTGAGACTTTCCCTGGCTGCTCAGCCTATGCAAAGATCCCAGAGGTGGATGGTTGCATATCCACGTACCTCGACTGTATAACCCCTCAACACCCTACAATAGTGAGGGGACACGACCACCGGCTCCCTACACCAGACACGGAGGGAGTCAGGGTCACCTGGGATCCAGCAAACAGAAAATAACAGATAAAAGTTCAGCACTTAACTTTGTAGCAGACTGCAAAACAGGACCAGCATGCACACACACACCAGGAAGTAGTATAAGCCGCCCAGTAATGCATTATGGGGCGGAATTTAAAGGGATGCAATCAGTCCAACTACATGACAGCTGAGAGAGGCTAACGAGATGAGGAACTGAACCTCACAATAAAGAAAACTCAAGGAGGAGGTTCTGAAAGGCTTCTGTCAGAGCTTCTCAGCTGTCTGGTTGTGACATATATATAGTGAAACTAATAACACAGGCAAAAAACAAACCAGAAAAAACTGTGCCAAATATATGCCAGGCATATCTCTTCTTTGGCACAATACTAAAATATAGAAAAATACAGATTTCTCTCTTTTTCATCATTTTTTTATATATATTGTTTGCAATATGTATACATACTCTCCCTTTTTTAAATTATTTTTTATTCTTTAGGGAGGGAATTATGTAGGTGCTGTCATGGGCTCATGGAAAACATATTACCGGTAAGAGTAATTGAAGTATTTCCATTATGCCCCATGACAGCACCTGTGAGAGACTAGACTAGATAACTATTAGGGAGGGACTACAGCCTGCAGCACCTTTCTCCCAAAAGACATATCCTGCACAGATGAAAGGTCCAACCTGTAGTGCTTGTAAAACGTAGAGGGGGAACTCCACGTTGCTGCCCTACAGATTTGCTCAATAGTAGCGCACCATTTTTCTGCCCAGGAAGAGTCTACTGCCCTGGTGGAATGAGCTGAAAAATCTGAAGGAACCTGACAATCTGATTGTGAATATGCCAGATCTATCGCTCTCTTGATCCATCTGGCTAAAGTACGGCTTGTAACTTTCGAGCCCCTGTTCTGACCCTGAAACTGAACAAAGAGTTGCAAGTTTTTTCTAAAGCCCTTCGTAGACTCTAAATATGCACAGACACACCTTCTGACGTCTAAAGTATGAAAGGATTTTTCCCCTTCGTTCTTTGGGTCCTGACAAAAAGAAGGGAGAACTATTTCCTGAGATTTATGGAATACCAACACTACTTTGGGCAGGAATGCAGGATCCGGTTTGAATACAATTCTATCCTCCAGAATCTGAGTATATGGTGGGGAAGATGACAAAGCGGATAGTTCTCCTACTCATCTGGCGGATGTAATGGCCACTAAAAATACAGTCTTATATGACAGCATCTTTAAGGGGATGTCCCCAAGAGGCTCAAACTGAGCCTTGGTTAGAGCGGATAGAACCAGGTTAAGGTCCCATGGGGCTGATTTAGATTTAACTGTGGGACATAGTCTAGAGTATCCCTTAATTAACCTTTTGACCCAAGGATGAGTAGCTAATCTAAAGTCAAATAGGGCACTCAGTGCCGAGACCTGGGCCTTGAGAGTGCTGGGTTTAAGCTTTTTGTTAAGGCCTTCCTGTAAAAAAATTAAAATTAAAGGGATGTTGGGTGAGCTCAAGTCTAGGCCTGGCCCTGCAAACCGAAGGAAGGTCTTCCATACCCTCAGATAGATTTCGGAGGTGACTTTCTTCCTACTAGCTAGAAGAGTCCCAATTACTTGTTCTGATAGGCCTCTAGACTTGATGAATGCCCTCTCAAAATCCAAGCTGTCAGGTGGAGGTTCTTGACTTCCGGATGATGTAGAAGGCCCTGATATAATAGGTTTGTCTTTCTGGAAGTATCCAGGGATCGGCTATTGATAGTCTCCTCAGCCAAGCAAACCAGACTCTTCTTGGCCAAAACGGTGCTATTAGTATCACTGTTGTCTGCTCCCCCCTGATCTTCTGGATCACTCTGGGCAATAGGCTGATGGGAGGAAATGCATAGACTAGGCCCTTCCCCCATGGCTGTGAGAGTGCATCTGTGCCTATCGACTGATCCTCCCTGCTCAGAGAAAATAAACTTTCACACTTTTTGTTCTCTACCGAGGCAAATAGATTTATTGTGGGAGATCCCCATAGGGCCTCTATTTGGTGAAATACCTCCTGATTCAGACACCAATTCGCCTGACTGAATCTGTGTCTGCTGAGAAAGTGCGCCTGGTGATTCTCTGAGCCTTTCAAATGAACCGCCGAGAGAGAAAGAGCTTTCCCCTGTATTAGCAAGAAGATCCTGGATGCTAGCTGCATTAGTTGAGGAGATCTTGTTCCCCCTTGCTTGTTGATATAAGCTACCACCGAGGCGTTGTCGGATAGGATCCTGACATGTTTTTGAGGCAAAGATGGGAGACTTTCCTTTAATGCACACAGGACTGCTCTTAACTCCCTGGCATTTTAGGACTGAGCACTCTGAATTTTTGAATGGGCCCCCCATCCCCAAGGGCTTGCATCGGTGGTTATTATTAAGGGGTCGTGTCTCAACCACTCTACTCCCTGACTGAGGTTCGGAATTTTTAGCCACCAAGCTAGGGACCGGGTTACTGACCCCAGGACTACAATCTTGCGATCGAGGGATAGCAACCTCCCATCCCATTTGGACAAAATGTGCCATTGAAGTATTCTGGACCTGAATTGGGCCCACCTCACAGCAGGAATACAAGCCGTCATCAGACCCAGAATAGACATTGCTTTTCTTAGGGATACTTCCTTCGTTTTGCTGAAAGACCTGATTTTCTGTTGAATAACTTTCTTCTTGTCTACCGGAAGATAAGATTTCTGTATCTGAGAATCTAATAGGATGCCTAGGAAAACGCATTTGGAGGTTGGAATCGGGGACGATTTTTCCCACTTTATTAACCAGCCCAGGCTCATTAGGGTCCCCAGGACCTTCTGTATTTGAGATATCAACAGCTCTGGGGACTGCCCTACCAAGAGAAGGTCGTCCAGGTATGAGATTATAATGATGTCTGACCTTCTTATTTCTGCCATTACCTCCGCCATTAGCTTTGTAAAGAGCCTCGGCACCTGTGATATCCCAAAAGGAAGTGCTCTGAACTGCAAATGGATGATTGATTCTCCCATCTTCACTGCTACCCTCAGGTATCTCTGAGACAATGGATGAATGGGCATGTGATAGTAGGCATCTTTTATCTCTATTGAGGCCATCACGCAGTTTGGGAACAGATGGGGGAATGTGGAGGAGATGGATTCCATTCAGAATTTCTGGTAGGTCAGATATTGGTTGAGACTCTTCAAATTTATTATCAGCCTGAACGTACTGTTGGGCTTGGGAACCAGCTTAGACTTTGAAGCCACATCGCCCTTCCACCCCCTCAACCATAAGGACCTTCTGGCTGAATTGGACAGTGTGGCCGCTCTAGGGGAAAGCCTCAATGCATTAGTGGAGGCATCAGAGATAAAGTCCACTGCACTGGACATGATTGGTATAGCCTTCAGAAGCTGATCCCTAGGAGTCTTGTTCTCTATATGAGACTCTAGTTCCTCCAACCAGACATTTAATGACATTGCCACCAAAGTAGTCGCTATATTTGGTTTAAAGGCAGAAGTGGATGCCTCCCAATTCTTCCTTAAGTAGGCATCAGCCCTTTTGTCCATGGGATCTTTAAGGGACCCTAAATCTTTAAACGGGAGAGATGATTTTTTTTTTTTCTTAGCTACAGGGGCGTCTACCCTCGGTACCTCCTGCCAAGCTGATACTTCTTGATCGTCAAAGGGGTACTTTCTCTTGACCGCTCTAGGGAGAAATAATTTTTTGTCAGGCTTCTCCCCTTAATCAGGTCTTTGATACAGTCCCAAATTGGCTTTAGGCTCTCAAACATAAGTTCTGGCCTAGACCTGGACTCCTTTTCTTCTCCAGCTCCATCGTGGATCTAACCGCCTTTAATAGTAGATCCGTATCTTCTGCTCTGAATAACGGCTTCCCTGTCAAATCCTCAGAGGAGGAATCTGAGTTTGCAATAGCGCCCTCCTCAGACTCAGAATCCATAGTATCCTGCACTATCGTCTGAGCCTTCCTATGTCTGGATGAGCTAGGCAGGGACTTTTTAAGATCTTCCACAGAAGAACTAACTTCATTTTTAACTAACTCTTGGATACTTTGTAATAAAGATGGCGACTCATCTGCTACTAACTTATCCAGACATGGTTGGCAACATGCTTTGGGGTAAGACGGGCCCAATTTTCGCTTTGCAAATTCCACACTCCTTAGCTCTTGTTTTGTGGGTAGCTTTTCTTGGGGCTTCTTTGACCTGCATTTAATAAAACTGCCTAATCAGTCAAATTCTGACCATAATAATAACTCCCCAAAGGGAGATGGTGGGGATTAACCCCTCTCACCCCCAGGAGTACCATTCTGGATTCAGAAAGCTGCTCCTGTCTGTCAGTGTGCGGTTGCACTTCCCCTTCTTCCTGCATGATGATGCTGCTTCAACCGGGGGCAATGGAGGGAAGAACTGGCCGTCCGGTTGGTATCTGCCTGCTGCTGCTCCCTCCATGCTGGCTGGCCGGCGTTCCCTTTTTCAAATGGTCCACGCAACGCCCGCCATTTTAAGCTCCTCCCCTTCCGGCCGGTGGAACGCACGCGTCACTTCCGGTGTGACGCGCACGCCTAGACTCTGCCTGCCGCAATGAGAGGAGAATATCCACCTCCCCCCTCACGCCGAAACTTCACCGGCTAGGCAGGGACCACGAGGCAGCTACAGGCATCCCCCCATGGCTCTGAAGAAGGGAAGAAAAAATGCCGGGCTTCTCAGCGGCTCCTAGTGGAGACTTACGCTGACAGGTACCTCCACTAGGTTTCCATCGTTTTAACCCTAGAGGCCCTGCAGCCCAAAGATAGACCTGAAAAGAAATCCTCCTGTCCCTGGACAGGAAACAGGAAAGAACTGAGTGGTGGAAGGCAGTGGACCAATTTAAAGATCTGGGAAGTTCCTGTTTCCTGTCCGGAAGGGTGAGTATCTCTCACAGGTGCTGTCATGGAAAGTAGACTAATATGTCAATGCTTCTCTTACTCCGAGTGTGAATCAGAAACGAAACAGTTGTTTGCTAGCCACTGGATCAAGAGAGTAAGTACTGTATATGCAGTGTGTGGGATACATTACTGTACATGACTTGCTGGCACTTCAACTAACATAACCTAGTATCCAAGGATATTTAATACGTACATTTTGACACGTTATATAACCATGTGCACATTTAGTGCCTGGTATGTATGTGCAGTAGGCGATCATTAAGTTCTGACTTAGAGAAAAATGCTGAGAGAGGACTCCCCTGCATAACGGAAACGGGACGGATCCATTTTGCAGCCCATAGACTTCTATTATGACGGAATGAATAGCGCAATTCAGCTTTTACCACCAAACGATGTGTGAACGAATTTCAAAACATGAAATTCACTCATCGCTAATTGTGATTATCGATTTATTTATGCTGCTAAGACCATTGGGAAAGATGGACACAATTACTTTTTTCCTATTTCTCTTGATAATACAGACAGAATCTTATATGAGAAAATAACAGAAACATTCTCTATGGATTATGGATTTACTGTACAATTGACTGTGCATGGTACTAAAAGCAAAACACTGGATGGGATGATAACTTCTGTACATCTCAACATGCTTCCTGAAAGGGTATTGTAAGAAAATGAGGTCAAAACATACCCCATATTTTTTACGTATGTTATTTTGCATGAATATCTAAATTACCCTTGACCTCAGGTTATTAGTCTGCAAGCAATTTTTTTGTACACTCTCAATATGGTATACTGTAGTACACCGAACAAGTTGTATTACATTCATGCAGTGACGTATGACGTCATCAAGGCTGTGTGAGATTTCACGCTAGATCTTCAATCAAAGTGGCATTTATATATATTTTTTATTTTACACTATGTTATTACTGTCAGATGCTGCTTTCAGCTATGAACCCGGCATCTGAGGGGTACAATGATGAGGAGCGGCGCAATGACCGGTCCCTGTCATTGCACCCACTACTTACAAAGAAATGGGCTTTGTGATGAAGTAATTAGTCACAAAGCAAATTCTTTGGTAAAATTCGGCGAAGCATCCAAATCAAATTTTTTAATACTTTGCTCATCACATATGCCGCCTATTAGTGTAAACTGGATACTGCTTTGGTTTAGTTCTTTAATTCATTTTAGCCATGTAGATGTTGGTATTGTAATGCGATCACCTTGTTTCTTTGGGGTAAAATGATCCCTTAATGTGTTAGTTGTAATGAATATAAATGATGGATAAAAACTGAATCGGAAATGTAATTTGGTAATTTACGTTCTAATGCATGCTTCACTGAAGTATGTGAGTTAAGATGCTCTGAATATTACAAATAGCTACCTGTCAAGTATAACTTTATTTCACTAACTTGTCTCATTTTTCGTAACCTGTTCTTTCACTTCTGTGCTGTCCCCAAGGGCTGCAGACTTGCTGATGAAACACCTTTATTTAACAAACCATTTACTGTGGAAACAGCTGGGAGACACAGCCAGCCTTCACTAGCATTAAAAGTTCACATAATAGCTTCAATGTCTCCCTCCTGTCTTATACTCCTAGAGTAGATAGTGCCAGTGTTCTTGGCTAATCGAGTATAGAGATCAAAGGGAAGGTGAATATTACCTGAGGCTGGCTCCGAGAATGACAGACTAATGTCAGTGTCATCAATGTTATAGCAAAACCAAAGATAAAACCTAGGATTCTGCTTTATTTTTGCAGGATTCATTTTATAACCATCTTTTGTTCTGTCTTATAAATTCTGAACTATTGATATCCAGTGTGTTTTTTTATTTAGCTATTTTTATATTTCTACAGTCAATTACATGCGCTCTAGTTTTTAAGCAGGCTCCATATAAAGGAAGTATATGATGTAAACAGATTCTATTATTTGGTCCGTTAGCTTGTTTGTAAGTTGTGACAAGTTCTGTTTGGATAACATCATTAAGCATTGTAGATAAACAGTTCTGATAATGGCAGTTCTATAAAAGCCACAGGAGACAACCACTACAGTATCTACAGCCTAAAGTTCAATTATAGGCTGTCCAATAAATACTGAAAGAGTGAGATGAGCGAAGTTTTGAAAAACTGTATTTGGCCAATTTGCCAAACTTCGACAAGAAATGTGATTTTTTTTAATGAATTAGTTGGTCATGAATCACTATAAATCAGGTATACTCAAATGTCACGGTGGATGAGGGAATGTATAGAGCGGCCTGCTACTGTGAGCTTGCTCCACAGGAGACGGGTGCCAGCTGTATTATATTCCAAGCACCCGGCTGCAATGATGGGGAATGGCAGCCAAACCCCATCAATTAACCCCTCAGATGCTGTGATAATCATTGCATCAGTGAGGTAAGGCAGAGGGATGTGGCTCCCTCTGCCTTCCGATCGGAGCCCCTGTAGTGAAATTGCAGGGCTCTGATTGGTTACCATGGCAGCTAGACGCTTTTGAAGCTTCCCATGGCTGCCATGGTAATCTCCCTGCTAGTGATGGACAAACATCGGCCGGGACGGTTCGTGAACGTACGTTCGCGTTTAAATGTTCACAAACCGCAAGTTTGCGGCCGGACCCATTGACTTTAAATGCAGGCGAAGATGAAAAACCTTAAGGCCATATTTGCAGCCACCAAATACTTACTAAAAGTGCACAAATAGTCCCATAACATGGAAAGTGACATACCAGAGAGGAATCATTGACAAAAATTCCCACATAAAATATGTATTTTGATCAGGGGCCATTTTTATGCGTCTTAAAAGGAAACTCTCAAACATGTGCCCTGCTGGAGCCTAGAAGCATTTTATTTTAGGCCCTGGAGTACAGTCCCCCAAAATTAGGCATTCACCTGACAGAAAAGAACTTGTGATGATGTGACTGGAGATACAGTTGCAAGAAAAAGTATGTGAACCCTTTGGAATGATATGGATTTCTGCACAAATTGGTCATAAAATGTGATCTGATCTTCATCTAAGTCACAACAATAGACAATCACAATCTGCTTAAACTAATAACACACAAAGAGTTAAATGTTGTCATGTTTTTATTGAACACACCATGTAAACATTCACAGTGCAGGTGGAAAAAGTATGTGAACCCTTGGATTTAATAACTGGTTGAACCACCTTTGGCAGCAATAACTTCAACCAAATGTTTCCTGTAGTTGCAGATCAGACGTGCACAACGGTCAGGAGAAATTCTTGACCATTCCTCTTTACAGAACGGTTTCAGTTCAGCAATATTCTTGGGATGTCTGGTGTGAATCGCTTTCTTGAGGTCATGCCACAGCATCTCAATCGGGTTGAGGTCAGGACTCTGACTGGGCCACTCCAGAAGGCGGATTTTCTTCTGTTTAAGCCATTCTGTTGTTGATTTACTTCTATGCTTTGGGTCGTTGTCCTGTTGCAACACCCATCTTCTGTTGAGCTTCAGCTGGTGGACAGATGGCCTTAAGTTCTCCTTCAAAATGTCTTGATAAACTTGGGAATTCATTTTTCCTTCGATGATAGCAATCCGTCCAGGCCCTGACGCAGCAAAGCAGCCCCAAACCATGATGCCCCTACAACCATACTTCACGGTTGGGATGAGGTTTTGAGGTTGGTGTGCTGGGCCTCTTTTTCTCCACACATAGTGTTGTGTGTTTCTTCCAAACAACTCAACTTTGGTTTTATCTGTCCACAGAATATTTTGGCAGTACTGCTGTGGAACATCCAGGTGCTCTTGTGCAAAGTGTAAACGTGCAGCAATGTTTTTTTGGACAGCAGTGGCTTCTTCTGGGGTATCTTCCCATAGAATCCATTCTTGTTTAGCGTTTTACGTATGGTAGATTCGCTAACAGGGATGTCAGCATATGCCAGAGACTTTTGTAAGTCTTTAGCTGACACTCTAGGATTCTTCTTCACCTCATTGAGCAGTCTGCGCTTTTCTCTTGCAGTCATCTTTACAGGACGGCCACTCCTAGGGAGAGTAGCAGCAGTGCGGAACTTTCTCCATTTATAGACAATTTGTCTTACCGTGGACTGATTAACAGGAGGCTTTGGAGATACTTTTATAACACTTTCCAGCTTTGTGCAAGTCAACAACTCTTAATCGTAGGTCTTCTGAGAGCTCTTTGTGCGAGGCATCATTCACATCAGGCAATGCTTCTTGTGAAAAGCAAACCCAGGACTGGTGTGTGTTTTTTATATGGCAGGGCAGCTGTAACCAACACCTCCAATCTCATCTCATTGATTGGACTCCAGTTGGCTGACACCTCACTCCAATTAGCTCTTGGAGATGTCATTAGTCTAGGGGTTCACATACTTTTTCCAGCTGCACTGTGAATGTTTACATAGTGTGTTCAATAAAAACATGGCAACATTTAATTCTTTGTGTGTTATTAGTTTAAGCAGACTGTGATTGTCTATTGTTGTGACTTAGATGAAGATCAGATCACATTTTATGACCAATTTGTGCAGAAATCCAAATCATTCCAAAGGGTTCTCATACTTTTTCTTGCAACTGTACATTAGGCGGTCACTTGATAAAATTTTTACTGAGGCCCCAAAAATTTGGCATTCACCTGACAGAAAAGGCCTTTTATGCCGCTGTATATGCATAAGATAAGGACCATCTTTGTTCTGTGTGGTGGCAGATATGTGTGGGCTGGCATGAGGAAATTCAATTACACGTTGTCATTACATGTGTTGAATTCCTCCGAGATCCATGCCAAATTAATTTTTTGAAATGTGAGGTAGTCCATACTGTCGTGAGCCAGGTGAGTTCGCTTATCGGTCACGATCCCCCCTGCTGCACTGAACGTCCTTTCAGACAGGATACTCAACGAGGGGCAAGCCAAGAGTTCCATGGCAAATTGTGCCAGCTCTGGCCACAGGTCAACCCTGCACACCCAATAGTCCAGGGGTTTCTCGCTTCTCAGAGCATACACATTGGCCGTTAAGCCAATGTAGTTGGACACCTGTCAGTCTAGGCGTTCCCTTAAGCTGGATCCGAAGGACGGCTGTCGATGGGTTAGCTGCAAGAATGATCTCATATCCGAAGTGACCAACACATCTTCAAACCGCCCTCTTCTTGCAGGCGCGGTAGGATTGGTACCCGCAGCTGTTTTGCTATGGGTGGAAATTCCTCTGCCAGCGCCAGCAACAGGAGAATGCAGTATCTCTCGCGGCAAGGCTTGAAAATGCTGCATTCTGACAGCCCTCTGGTATCCTGGTAACATGTCCATCATTTTGTGTTTGTACTAGGGGTCTAAGTATGTTGCCACCCAGTATTGGTCTTGCCCTTTATGCTTTTATATGGTGGTCCCTCTAAAAACACTGGAGCGTGAAGGCCTCCGTTTGCACTAAATTGGAAGCGGTGGAGCGCCCTTGCTCCTGCTCATTGCCCAGGAGGGTGTCGTACTGTGTCTCCTCCCCCCAGCCACGGACAACACCAGGCATCCCCGAAAAGCTAAAAGTCCCCCTCAAAGCCTGCTCTTTATGCTCCTCCACCTCCCCCCAACAGCCATCCTCCTCTGACTCCTCTTCACACTCCTGCGAACTTCTCAGATGGAGTAAGCTCCCCGGGAATTCATTCAGCATTGCGAATTCCTCATCTTCCAGCTCCTGCTCCTTGATGGCTTGATAAATGACACGACACAATGCACGCTCCAGAAAGAAGGTACGATGTCACTGTTGGTGAAATGGCCGCAGAAGTCTGCATGCGTCGCACATGAGCAGCCAATGGCACGGTGAAGAGAAACCAAGCTCCCCAGAACCTGTCCTGCTTCCGAGTTAGTACAGGTAGTCGTTAATGGCACATTGTTGCTGGAAAAGCCTATCAAGCATATACAAGGTAGAGTTCCAGCGTGTCGGGCTGTAAAAAATCAGACGTCTGACGGGCAGGTGGTGTCGCTGCTGAACATCAGCAAGGAAAGCCATGGCCATGTAAGATCTTCTAAAATGGCCAGAGATTTTCCTGGCCTGCTGCGAGACGTCGTGGACCCTGGGGTATTTGGCAACGAATCGCTGCACGAATAAGTTCAGGACATGTGCCATGCATGGCACGCGTGTCATTTTGCCCTGTTTCAGCACGCTCAACAGATTGGTAGCGTTGTCGCACACCACTTTACCAACTGTCAAATTGAGTGGGTTTAGCCACTAAATCGCCTGTGACCAAAGAGCCGAGAGGATTGCAGGATCAGTGTGGCTCTTGGCTTTCAGGCACAACAGCCGCAGCACAGCATGGTAATGTCTCACCTGGAACGTCAAATAAATTCTGGGAAGCTTTGGGGGCGCAGCGGAAGACTCAGTAGCAGTTGAAAAGGAGGAGTCAGCTGAGGAGGAGATGGAGTAAGAGGAGAAGAAGAAGAGGCAGGCCTTTATGCAATCCTTGGCGGTTACATCAAATCCACAGGGAGCCACGGGTTACATGCTTGACAACCATCAAAAGGTTCACCCAGTGGGCATTAAAAGATATGTACCTTCTCTGCCCCTGTTTGCTAGAACACGTGTCTGTCTGTGGTCAGATGTATTTTGGCACTGACACTGTGTGCCAGAGATATATTCACTTGCACATGAACGTGGCCATATAGTTCTGGGAAGCCCATCTGGGAGAAATATTTCCTTCCGGGGACATTCCATTGCAGTGTGCCGATGGCCCAAAATTTTCTAAAGGCGTCAGAGTCCACCAGTTTATATGGCAGTAGTTGGCAGGCTAGCAGTTCCGACAAGCCAGTGATCAGCCATTGCGCGAGAAGGTTATCCGGTGTCATCAACTTTTTCCGCTCGAAAATTTTGGTCACTGAAGCATGCCTACTGCCATAAGAACGTGACGATGGCACAGTGGAATGTGGAGAGGAGGACAAATGGGAGGAGAAGGAGAAGAGGCAGAACGTCGAGCACAGGGAGTGTGGCTTAGTGGGTTCTGACGGCGTTGCTCCCACCAGGCTCGGTGATGGGAGGCCTTCTTAAGGTGGTGTAGGTGAGTGTTGGGCTTACCGCAACGTATGCGTCGACAGCACAGGCTGCAGTTGGCAACACTATTGTCAGCAGCTAACAGGTTAAAAAAAAGCCCACACTGCGGAGCCATGTGCTGGCGTCCTGGGAGCGCCAGAAGTGACCGTGCATGGTGGATGGCTCGCTCCAGATACATTTGCCTCCTATGCCCTGCGAGCTCTGCCTGCTTCTCCTCCCCCTCTGCTGCTCTGTCTCCCTATGAACTCCCCTCCTCTTCCTCTCTTGTGGGCACCCACGTAACATCCACATCATCAATGTCACCTTCACCACCTCTGACATTTGAGATCTGGGAGTAGGCAGCAACATCGAGGACCTCCCTCCTTGGGCTGATCTGGGTACTGTCGTCAGACCGCTGGATGACGGCCGTTGCTACCTAATCCTCATCTGATATTAAGAATGGCTGTGCATCGGTAAGGTCTGAGAATGGATGGGAAAATAATTCCTCTGACTTGAGTGGAGGGGCTATAGTGGTGGTGGTGTATTTGGGGGTGCACACAGAAGAGAGTGAGGAGGGTGTAGATGCACAGGATGAGGACGGTGCAGAAGCGGAAGGGCAAGTGAGACACTCAATCAATCTGGTGCGCCCTTTGAAGTAATCGCATGCACCTTCTCCAACTTCACAGTTAGGTTCCGGCCTGGTGCACCTGCCCAACCCCTACCACCCCTGCGGAACAGCCGTCCTCTTCCTCTGCCTGTCATTTTCAAAATGACCCTGTGCCTAAGTCCCTAGAAAAGAGCAGTATTTATGGAAGCAGGTATATCGCAGGCCTCAATCAATATTTGGTGGAAACAGGTTTATCAAACCCCTTAATCAGTGTTTTATAGAAACAGGTATATTGCAGCCCTCAATCAGTATTTTGTAGAAGCAGGTATATCGCAGCCCTTAATTAGTATTTTGAAGACGCAGGTATATCAAACCCCTTAATCAGTATTTTGTTTAAGCAGGTATATCGTAGGCTTCAATCAATATTTAGTGAAAGCAGGTATATCGAAGGCCTCAATCAATATTTTGTGGAAACAGGTATATCAAACCCCTCAATCTGTATTTTGTGGACAAAGGTATATAGAAGGCCTCAATCAATATTTGGTGGAAACAGGTATATCAAACCCCTTAATCAGTATTTTGTGGAAGCAGGTATATCGCAGCCCTCAATCATTATCTTGTGGAAGCAGGTATATCAAACCCCTTAATCAGTATTCTGTGTAAGCAGGTATATCGCAGCACTCAATCAGTATTTTGTGGAAGCAGCTATATCAGACCCCATAATCAGTATTTTGTGGAAGCAGGTTTATCACAGACCTCAATCAGTATTTTGTGGGAGCAGCTATATTGCACCCCTTAACCTCCTCCGGACCGCCTAACGCAGGATCGCGGTCCGGAGGCGGATGTCCCAGACACAGTCACGCATATATGCATCATCTCGCGAGACGCAAGCTGATGATTTAAAAAAAAACGAATCAGAAGCCAGTTAACACATTATATTTATAAATTTAATGTGATAAATGGCTGCTGTGCTCCTCTGCTGGTCCTTTTAGTCGGTTGGTCTCAGCAGAGGAGCACAGTTCACAGTGAGTACACACCAACAGCACACCTAGCCCCAGATCACCCCCCATCACCCCAATTAACCCCTTGATCACCCCTTGATCGCCCCTGTCACATTTTTTTTTCACTGGTATTGACTGTTAGGTTTTAGGATAGTTTAGGCCCCTTGGTTAGGTAGTTAGCAATCGGTTTGCGCCCAGCCCACCGCACCGCAGTCACTGATTAGCGTATCGCTAATCAGCATTTGTACTTTTATAGTATCTGTAAGTGATCAAAACTGATCACAGTCAGATCTATAATAGTATTAGTGTCACCTTAGCTCGCCCTCCTCCCAAAACGCAGTGTTTGCCCGATCAGGCCTGATCGGTCGCCCACACGTGCATTCACCCACGCCCGCCCGACAAAAAAAAAATCAGTTTTGATATTTTTTATCAATCGCAGCGGCCTCCGGTACTTCGCTAGCCTCCCATTTGTAAGACAGGCTTGTTTTTTTTCTTGGGTAGTCTCAGGGAATACCCCCTAAATTTAGTAGTCCAAATGTCAAACAAGGGGTATTCTTCTGAATAGGCCTACAGGATTCTGAGCCAGTCGGATGAGGAATGGGAACCCTCATCTGACGAATCTAGCGGGTCAGAATATGAACCTGTAGAAAGCAGTGGCAGTCTGACCCAAAGTTCGGATGAGGAGGTTGAGGTCCCTGATACCACCAGGCGTACCCGGCCCCGTGTTGCTAGACCACAGGTTACACAGGATCCGCTTCAAGGGCAGCAGAGTGGGGCTGGCGCTGTCGGATTACGTGGTGAGGCATACACCAGCAGAGCAGCCCTCCCTGGACCTAGTACCAGCACTGCCGTACAACATGGTGAAGTATATATATGCCCATCACGAAATACCTTGGGGTGTCTTCTTTCCAAAATGGGGTGACTTGTGGGGTAGTTATACTGCCCTGGCATTTTAGGGGCCCAAATGCGTGCAAAGTAGTTTTAAATCAAAATTTGTAAAAAATGGCCTGTGAAATCCAAAAGGTGCTCTTTGGAATGTGGGCCCTTTTGCCCACCTAGGCTGCAAAAAAGTGTCACACAAAATTGGAAAAGTTGTCTTTTGCCAAGATATTTCTCTCACCCAGCATGGGTATATGTAAAAAGACACCCCAAAACACATTGCCCTACTTCTTTTGAGTATGGCGATACCAGATGTGTGACACTTTTTTGCAGCCTAAGTGGGCAAAGAGGTCCACATTCCAAAGAGCACCTTTCGGATTTCACAGGCCATTTTTTTTTTACAGATTTTGATTTCAAACTACTTCACACGCATTTGGGCCCCTAAAATTCCAGGGCAGTATAACTACCCCACAAGTGACCCCATTTTGGAAAGAAGACACCCCAAGATATTCCGTGAGGGGCATGGTGAGTTCATAACATTTGTAAATTTTTGTCACAAGTTAGCGGAAAATGATGATTTTTATAATTTTTTTTCCTTACAAGTCTCATATTCCACTAACTTGTGACAAAAAATAAAAACTTCCATGAACTCACTATGCCCATCACGAAATACCTTGGGGTGTCTTCTTTCCAAAATGGGGTCACTTATGGGGTAGTTATACTGCCTGTCATGGTCTTACCTCCTTGCTGTTCCTTTCGTTTGACATGTGCTGGCGGCCATCTTGGTTTCTGGGTTTTCTTGTAGCCTCCCACCCTGCGGCTCCTCCTTCCCACTGGGAGGAGCTGGATGCCTAGCTCATATATATAGGAGGTCTGTGGCTTCAGTTCCTTGCTTGGTCCTCCTGTGTTCACATGCTTCCAAGACTGCTGCTGCTTCTGGTTCCTGATCCTGGCCTCGTCTGACTACCCCGTTGGTTCCCGATTCCGGCTTCGTCTGACTACCCCGTTGGTTCCTGATTCCGGCTTCGTCTGACTACCCCGTTGGTTCCTGTTCCTGGCTTCGTCTGACTACCCTTCTGGTTCCTGACCTCTGTCTCCGCAAGACCCTGCTTCGGTTTAGCCATCCGTTCGGACTTTGCTTACGGCTTGCTCTTCAAATAAACCTTCTTATTTTCCACTTATTCCTTGTTGTACGTCTGGTTCATGGTTCCATGACATTAGGACCAAGCCATGAATTCTGACGGTACAGGGCCACCCTCGCTACCTACGCTGGTTGCCAGACTTGATCAGCAGGATCACCTGTTGGGTCGGTTCGCTGTGGCGTTGCAAACCCTGCTTGAACGCACGGCTCATTTAGCTTCCGTTGCCGATGGGTCGGTTGTCGCTCCTGGGCCCGCTCCTACTGCCGCTCCGGTTGTTGCGCCAGAGTCTACCCTGACACCTGTTGCTGCGCCTGTGGTGTTTCAGGGTATGACCGGTTCTGCCCCCCTTCCACAGCGCTTTGGGGGAGAGCCAACTCAGTGCCGAGGTTTCCTTAACCAGGTGGGCATTTACTTCGAGTTGCTGCCACATGCCTTTCCTACTGAGAGATCAAGGGTGGGCTTCTTGATCTCGCTGCTCTCGGACAAGGCCTTGGCCTGGGCCAGCCCTTTATGGGAGAACAACAATCCGGTGGTTGCCGAGTTTTCCGGTTTTGTTGCTTCTCTTCGGAAGGTATTCGATGTGCCGGCTCGTGCTGCCTCTGCTGCGAAGCTCCTTATGTCCATCAGACAGGGTTCACGATCCGTAGCTGAATACGCCATTGAGTTTCGTACCCTGGCAGCAGAGGTGGGCTGGAATAATGAGGCTCTGGTCGCTGCTTTCTCTCATGGTCTCTCGGATGCCTTGAAGGATGAGGTTGCAGCTAAGGACCTACCAGTGGAGCTCGAGTCTCTTATTTCTTTCCTGATTTTGATTGACACCAGACTCAGGGAGAGACCTTCCTTTAAGGAGAGCCTGCGGAGGTCTCCTAACAGATTGGCGCCTACGTTTGCTGTCCCACCCGTGCCTCCCTCTCCTCCCACGCCTCCTGGGGATGACTTGTCTGGGGGTGAACCCATGCAGCGGGGGTTTGCTCGCCTGTCTGAGGGGGAGAGGGTACTCCGGAGACGCGAGGGCCGATGCATGTACTGTGGTCTCGGTGGGCATTTTCGGTTGGCATGTCCGAACCGTCCGGGAGAACGCTCGCACCTGAGGTCCTGTCGGGGGCAGATCTTGGGTGGAGTCTCCTCGTCCCCGGTTTCCCGTGTTGACAAACCACTGATCACGGTTGTCCTCTCCTGGGTCGGGGGCTCGGTGACGACCCAGGCGTTGGTGGACTCTGGTGCTGGTGGTTTGTTCATTGATAGAGTGTTCGTTGCCGCCAATTCCATTCCTCTGCAGCCTCGAGGTTCCCCACTGGCTCTTGAGGCGATAGACGGCAGACCCCTTCTGCCGCCACACGTGACTCATGAGACCCTTCCAGTGGGGATAGCCATTGGTGCCGTTCACAGAGAGTCGGTCTGTCTCCAGGTTATTTCGTCTCCACACTACTCGGTGGTCTTGGGGTACCCCTGGCTCCAGAAGCATAATCCGACTTTCGATTGGAGATCGGTCGAGATCCTCTCGTGGTCACCGCAGTGTGGGGCTAGTTGCATCCATGGGCCTGTCAAGTTGCTGTGTACTTCCTCGGACTCTCTGTTGCCTCCTGAATACGAAGAGTACCGGGATGTATTCGATAAGGTGCGCGCGGTTGCCCTACCTCCGCACCGCCCATACGATTGTGCCATAGAGTTACAATCCGGTGCCGTTCCTCCTCGTGGCAAAGTCTATCCACTGTCGGTAGCGGAGAATGAGGCCATGGAGGAGTACGTGAGGGAGGCGCTTTCACGCGGACACATTCGCAAATCCTCGTCCCCGGCAGGGGCTGGATTTTTCTTTGTGAAAAAGAAGGGCGGCGAGTTGAGGCCTTGCATCGATTACAGGGGTCTCAATCGCATCACGATCAAGAACGCTTACCCGATACCCTTGATTTCCGAGCTGTTCGATCGCCTCAAAGGGGCCACGGTCTTTACCAAACTCGACCTGAGGGCGGCATATAACCTGGTAAGGATCAAGGCGGGCGATGAGTGGAAGACCGCGTTTAACACCAGGACCGGTCATTATGAATCCTTGGTTATGCCCTTTGGGTTGTGCAATGCGCCCGCAGTCTTCCAGGAATTCATCAACGATGTTTTCCGTGACCTGTTGCAGCAGTGTGTGGTGGTCTATTTGGATGACATCTTGGTATATTCTGCATCCATGGAGGCCCACATTCTGGATGTCAGACGAGTGTTGCAACGCTTACGAGAGAACAAGCTGTTCGGTAAGCTTGAGAAATGCGAATTTCACCGATCCCAGGTAACCTTCTTAGGTTACATCATTTCCGCTGAGGGGTTCTCCATGGATCCTGAGAAGGTTTCGGCTGTCTTACAGTGGCCCCAGCCCAGTGGGCTTCGTGCCCTGCAGCGCTTTTTGGGCTTCGCCAATTATTATCGGAAGTTCATCAGGGACTTTTCCATGCTAGCCAAGCCTCTCACGGATCTGACCAGGAAGGGCAGTAATCCTCAGGTCTGGCCGCTCGAGGCCATCCGAGCTTTTGAGGCTCTAAAGTCCGCCTTTGTGTCGGCTCCGATTCTGTCGCATCCCAACCCTGGGTTGCCTTTTGTCCTCGAGGTGGACGCGTCTGAGACGGGAGTAGGCGCCCTCCTGTCTCAGCGTAGAACACCAGAGGGTCCTCTGCTTCCTTGTGGGTTTTACTCCCGGAAACTGTCTTCCGCGGAGTGCAACTATCAGATTGGTGACAGGGAGTTATTGGCCATCGTGCAGGCCCTTAAAGAATGGAGGCACTTGCTCGAGGGCTCGGTGGTTCCGGTTCTCATCCTGACGGACCACAAGAATCTGACCTACCTCTCTGAGGCCAAGAGATTGACACCACGTCAGGCCAGATGGGCTCTGTTCTTGTCACGTTTTAATTACGTGGTCTCCTACCTACCCGGCTCCAAGAACATCAGAGCGGATGCCTTATCACGGCAGTACTCCGAGCTGTCCGGGGAGGAGTCGATTCCGACTACGGTCATACCCCCGAATCAGATCCTGGCCGCTATTCGAACCAGCCTGACTTCTCCTCTGGGTGAGCAGATTTTGGCGGCTCAATCTGGTGCTCCCTCTGGGAGACCCAACGGCAGATGTTTTGTGCCTGAGGAGTTGCGCACTCGGTTGTTGCGAACCTACCATAACTCCAAGGCCGCGGGGCACCCTGGAAAGAATCAGCTGTCCTGGGCGGTTTCACGTCTGTTCTGGTGGCCTTCTCTACGTTCCGACATCGCCGCATATGTAGCGGCATGCTCCGTTTGTGCCCAGAGTAAGTCCCCTCGGCACCTTCCGTTGGGCCTTTTGCAACCCATAGCCACCGGGGAGCGTCCATGGTCACACCTGGGGATGGATTTCATTGTGGACCTCCCTGCATCCCGAGGCCATACGGTCATTCTCATGATTGTGGATCGGTTTTCCAAAATGTGCCACTGTGTTCCTCTCAAGAAGTTACCCTCTGCACAAGAGTTGGCCTCGATTTTTGCCAGGGAGGTCTTCCGGTTGCACGGTTTGCCCAAGGAGATTGTGTCGGATCGGGGGAGTCAGTTTGTGTCCAGGTTCTGGCGCGCCTTTTGCTCCCAGTTGGGGATTCATCTCTCTTTCTCCTCGGCCTACCACCCTCAGTCCAATGGGGCCGCAGAACGATCCAATCAGGCCTTGGAGCAATTCCTTCGTTGCTATGTCTCCGATCACCAAGACAATTGGGTTGACCTCCTGCCTTGGGCTGAGTTTGCCAGGAACACGGCGGTGAACTCTTCCTCTGGGACGTCTCCCTTCATGGCCAATTATGGGTTCCAACCTGCCGTGTTACCGGAGGTATTCTCTCCCCAGGATATTCCGGCTGTGGAGGATCACCTTTCCGTCCTACGTGCTTCTTGGGTACAGATCCAGAGGTCCCTTGAGGTCTCTGCGCAGCGCCAGAAACTCCAGGCTGATCGCAGACGAGCGCCCGCTCCTTCCTACCAGGTCGGAGACCGCGTATGGTTGTCCACCCGCAACCTCAACCTTCGAGTGCCCACTCCCAAGCTGGCGCCTCGCTTTGTTGGTCCCTTCCGAGTGCTTCGCAGGGTAAACCCGGTAGCCTATGCCCTTGCGCTTCCTCCTGGCATGCGGATCTCCAACGTGTTTCATGTCTCCCTGTTGAAGCCACTGGTGTGTAATCGTTTCACTTCCTCGATTCCTCGGCCTCGTTCGGTCCAAGTGGGCAATCGTGAGGAGTATGAGGTGAGCAATATCCTGGACTCACGCCTGGTCCGCGGCCGGCTGCAGTTTTTGGTCCATTGGCGTGGTTATGGTCCAGAGGAGCGTTCCTGGGTTCCCTCCGCAGATGTCCATGCTCCTGTCTTGCTCCGAGCCTTCCACGCACGCTTCCCTCAGAAACCGTTCCTTACTCCGCGGAGGAGGGGCCCTTGAGGGGGAGGTACTGTCATGGTCTTACCTCCTTGCTGTTCCTTTCGTTTGACATGTGCTGGCGGCCATCTTGGTTTCTGGGTTTTCTTGTAGCCTCCCACCCTGCGGCTCCTCCTTCCCACTGGGAGGAGCTGGATGCCTAGCTCATATATATAGGAGGTCTGTGGCTTCAGTTCCTTGCTTGGTCCTCCTGTGTTCACATGCTTCCAAGACTGCTGCTGCTTCTGGTTCCTGATCCTGGCCTCGTCTGACTACCCCGTTGGTTCCCGATTCCGGCTTCGTCTGACTACCCCGTTGGTTCCTGATTCCGGCTTCGTCTGACTACCCCGTTGGTTCCTGTTCCTGGCTTCGTCTGACTACCCTTCTGGTTCCTGACCTCTGTCTCCGCAAGACCCTGCTTCGGTTTAGCCATCCGTTCGGACTTTGCTTACGGCTTGCTCTTCAAATAAACCTTCTTATTTTCCACTTATTCCTTGTTGTACGTCTGGTTCATGGTTCCATGACACTGCCCTGGCATTTTAGGGGCCCAAATGCGTGCAAAGTAGTTTGAAATCAAAATCTGTAAAAAATGGCCTGAGAAATCCGAAAGGTGCTCTTTGGAATGTGAGCCCCTTTGCCCACCTAGGCTGCAAAAAAGTGTCACACATGTGGTATCACTGTACTCAGGAGAAGTTGGGGAATGTGTTTTTGGGGTGTCATTTTACATATACCCATGCTGGGTGAGAAAAATATCTTGGTCAAATGCCAACTTAGTATAAAAAATTGGGAAAAGTTGTCTTTTGCCAAGATATTTTCTCACCCAGCATGGGTATATGTAAAAAGACACCCCAAAACACATTGCCCTACTTCTTCTGAGTACGGCAATACCAGATGTGTGACACTTTTTTGCAGCCTAGGTGGGCAAAGGGGCCCATATTCCAAAGAGCACCTTTTGGTTTTACAGATTTTGATTTCAAACTACTTTGCACGCATTTGGGCCCCTAAAATGCCAGGGCTGTATAACTACCCCACAAGTCACCCTATTTTGGAAAGAAGACACCCCAAGGTATTTCGTGATGGGCATAGTGAGTTCATGGAAGTTTTTATTTTTTGTCACAAGTTAGTGGAATATGAGACTTTGTAAGGAAAAAAATAAATAAAAAAAATCATAATTTTCCGCTAACTTGTGACAAAAAATAAAAAGTTCTATGTACTCACTATGCCCAACAGCGAATACCTTAGGTTGTCTACTTTCTGAAATGAGGTCATTTGTGGGGGTTTTCTACTGTCTGGGCATTGTAGAACCTCAGGAAACATGACAGGTGCTCAGAAAGTCAGAGCTGCTTCAAAAAGCGGAAATTCACATTTTTGTACCATAGTTTGTAAACGCTATAACTTTTACCCAAATCATTTTTTTTTACCCAAACATATGTTTTTTTTATCAAAGACATGTAGAACAATAAATTTAGTGAAAAATGTATATATGGATGTCGTTTTTCTTTTTTAATTTTACAACTATAAGTGAAAAATGTCATTTTTTTGCATAAATTTTGTTAAATTTCGATTAATAACAAAAAAAGTAAAAATGTCAGCAGCAATGAAATACCACCAAATGAAAGCTCTATTAGTGAGAAGAAAAGGAGGTAAAATTCATTTGGGTGGTAAGTTGCATGACCGAGCAATAAACAGTGAAAGTAGTGTAGTGCAGAATGGAAAAAAGTGGTCTGGTCATTGAGGGTGTTTAAGCTAGGGGGGCTGAGATGGTTAATCAGTATTTTGTGGAAGCAGGTATATCGCGGGCTTCAATCAATATTTGGTGGAAACAGGTATATTGAACTCCTTAATCAGTATTTTGTGGAAGCAGGTATATCACAGCCTTTTAACAGTATTTTTTGGAAACAGAAATATCAAACCCCTTAATCAGTATTTTGTGGAAGCAGGTATATCGCAGGCCTCAATGAATATTTGGTGGAAACAGGCATATGGAACCTCTTAATAGAGATTGTCTTGCAGTTCGCCCTGCGGTCGTTTTGCAGAGAACTTTGCTCTTTCGCGGTTCACCGAATGGGCTAACATATGGTAATGTCCGCCGACGCCATATTTTTTAAAATTGTTAAGAACTTTGACCCATGAGACAGCCAATTGAGACGTTTCAGCACATGGACATACCCCCTACCTTATGAATAAACCCAATCTGGCTCCCATTTTACATTCAATCTTTTGCCAGTGTATGGAGAGGTTTCTGTGTGGACCAGAGACAGACTGTTAGGGAAACCAAACGCTAGCTAATAGGGCAACAAAGGGACTGGTATAGGTGTGCTATTAATAGGTGTGACTTAATGAGGGGTGTGATATACTTATAATATACTTTCTAACATAGAAAGCAGCTACAGATAGTGACAAAGGCCTTTGGAACAAATAATTTCTACTGATGTGATATTCCAGTTGCCCCCCCAAAAAACTGATTGAAGAAGGGGTGTTATATACCAATAATATACTTTCTATATAGTGCATTTGGGTAGTGCAGCATTTGTTTGCTGTTTTATTGCGTTACCACAGCTACAGATAGTGACAAACGCTATTGGAACAAATAATTTCTACAGGTGTTATACAGTATACCAGTTGCCCCCTAAAAAAACTGATTGAAGCAGGGGTGTGATATACCTTCTTCCACAAATACTGCTCTTCTATAGGGACTTTTGTCACCGGGTTATTTTGAAAATGACAGGCAAAGGAAGAGGTAGGCTATTCCACAGGGGTGGTAGTGGTCGGGCAGGTGCACCAGGCCAGAACCTAAGTAGAAAGTTGCAGAAGTTGCATGCAATTACGTCAAAGGACGCACCAGACTTGTTTGAGTGGCTCACTCAGCCTTCTGCTTATGCACCAACCTCATCCTCTCTATCTGCACCATCTTCATGCTCTGCTGTGTGCACTCCCAAAGACACCATCAATGCCACCACCACCACCACTATCTTCCCTCCGCTCAATTCAGAGGAATTATTTTCCCATCCATTACAAGACCTTACCGATGCGCAGCCATTCTTGGCATCGGATAAGGAAGAGGAGGTATCAACGGTCACCACCCAGCAGTCTGACGAAAGTACCCAGATCAGCCCAAGGAGGGTGGTCCCCTGCTGTTGCTGCCTACTCCGAGATATCGAATGTCAGTGGTGGTGAAGGGGCTGATGATGACTAGTGATGAGCGGCAGGGGCAATATTCGAATTTGCAATATTTTGCGAATATGTGGTAGAATAGTCGTCATATATTTGCTATATTTGCTATATTCGAGATTAAATCTGCAATGTAAAAATCCCGTAAGATTATGTTTGTGATTGTGAAAAATCTGCAATGTAAAAATCGCATATTGTGAAGTGGGTCAAAAACGAATATATAGCACTATAGAATATAGTGCTATATATTAGTTTTTTAGAATATTTGCAATTTTTTTCCATCTGAAGTGAGCAGTCATTGGGCAACAAGAAACTTTATCAGGTAGCAATCATGACTTCAGATGGAAAAAAATTACGAATATTCTAAAAAACAAATACATAGCACTATATTGAATTTAGTGCTATATATTCCTTTTTTAGAATATTCGTCAATGACGAATATCCTAAAAAACTAATATATAGCACTATTGAATATAATGCTATATACTGGATTTTTACTAATTCTTCTAAAAAAACTAATATATAGCATTATTGAATATTTTTAGAATACTCGTCATTTTTTTTACATCTGAAGTCATGATTCTTCCCTGCTTCTTGCTTGTGGGCCAATGAGTCATTTGTCCTGAGTTCTCCACTCCACCTTCCACCGTGCCGTTATTGCAATCATCTGGCAAAAGGCAGGCTTCCATGGCCAAAATGATAGAGCGAAAAAAAAGATGATGATGCCAGATGGTGTCGGGGCTGATGAGGAGCAAGAAGAACATGCTTTAAACTTTTCTGGGATCCCTGCTGTTGTCCGTGGCTGGGAGGAGGAGGCCGAGGATAACATTATCCTGGACGATGAGCAGGAGCCAGGCCACTCCTCCGCGTCCAGTTTGGTGCAAATGGGGGCCTTCAGTGTTTGAAGAGGAGCATTAATGGGTGGCAACGTACTTAGACCCCCTACACAAACACAAAATGGCGGACATGTTAACAGCATCACAGAGGGCTGTCATAATGCAGCACTTCCAGGCCTTGCTTCGAGAAATGCTGCATTCTGCTTTTGCGGGCGCTAGCAGAGGAATTTCCACTCACAGGGAAACAGTGGCTTTTTGCAGCCAACCCATCCACAGCCTCCCTCCGGATCCAGCCTCATGGAACACCTAGACCGACAGGTGTCCGACAACATCGGGTTAACGGCCGATGTGGACTCTATGAGAAGCGAGGAACCCCTGCACTACTGGGTGTGCAGGCTTGACCTGTGGCCAGAGCTGGCACAATTTGCCATGGAACTCTTCGCTTGCCCCTCGTCAAGTGTCCTGTCCGATTGGACGTTTAGCACAGCAGGGGGCATCATGACCGATAAGCGCACTCGCTTAGCTCACGACAGTGTGGACTACCTCACATTTCTAAAAATGAATGAGGCATGGATCTCGGATGAATTCAACACATATGACAATCACGTTTAATTGAATTTTCTCATGACAGCCCCATGCAGAACAAATAATAGTCCCTGTCTTAAGTAAATACAGCAGCATAAAAGGCCTTTTCTGTCCGTTGAATGCCTAATGTTTTGGGCCTTGGAGGAATTCAACACCTGTGATGACCACGGGTCATCATTAAGGTTTTTTTCAAGAGGGGGTATTTCGTTAGCCATGTTTTTAATCCTTTTTTATATATATTTTTTTAATATATGTATTTGACCTGTATTTGTACTGTCCTTTAGTAAAATTGATATCCATAGACCTGCAGCCACATACTTACTTGTTCTTTTATGTATCATTTTTGGGGCCTATAGTCCACTGGCCTGCTGTAAAATTGATATCCAATGACCACGTAATCTACCTCCAGCCACATACTTACTTGTTCATTTATGTACTCTGAATGCATATTTGTTGCAGCCTCGGAGGGATTCAACACCAGTGGAGACCACGTGTTATCGAATTTCATTTATTATCTTTAGGAGTTTTTTCAAGAGGGGGGATTTCGTTAGCCACGTTTTTAATCCAATTTTATATTTTTAGTTCTTTTAAACATATGTATTTGACCTGTATTTGTACTGGCCTGAGGTAAAATTGATATCCATTGACTGTGTAATCTACCTCCAGCCACATACTTACTTGATCTTTTATGTCCGGTGAATGCCTAAAGTTTAAGGCCTGTAGTCCAGTGGCCTACAGTAAAATTTGTATCCATTGACCATATAATGTACCTCCAGCCACATAATCACTTGATGTTTTCTGTCCGGTGAATGCCTAATGTTTGGGGCCTGTACTCCCGTTGCCTAAAATAAAAAAATTCTGAGCTCCAGCAGGCCACATTTTTGACAGTTTCCCTTTAAGATGCATACAAATTGCCCCTGATTAAAATACATATTTTTTGTGGGAATTTTTGCCATTGATCCCCCTCTGGTATGTAACTGTCCATGTTGTGGGACGATTTGTGCACTTCTTGTAAGTATTTGGTGGCTGCAATAATGACCTGAAGGTTTTTCAGGTTCGCCTGTGATTAAAGTGAATGGGGTATGCCGCAAACTTGCGCAAACATTTGATCGCGTATGTGAACCACCTCGGCTGATGTTCGTCCATCACTACCCCTTAATAAATATTTTGTGGAGGCAGGTATATCGAAAGGCCTTAATCAATATTTGGTGGAAACAGGTATATTGAACCCCTTAATCTGTATTTTGTGGAAGCAGGCATATCGCAGGTCTCAATCAATATTTGGTGGAAACAGGTATATCAAACCCTTTTTATCAGTATTTTGTGGAAGCCGGTATATCAAATCCCTTAATCAGTATTTTTGGAAGCAGGTATATCACACCCCTCAATCAATATTTGGTGGAAGCAGATATATCGAACCCTTTAATCAGTATTTTGTGGAAGCGGGTATATCACACCCCTCAATAATTTTTTGGCCTCAACAGTTACTTCACACCACCCTGTTTATTTGGGGCAACAGGTATATCACAGCCCTCAATCAGTATTTAGTGGAAGAAGGTATATCAAACCCCTCAATCAGTTTTTTGGGGGCAACAGGTATATCACAACCGTTGTAAATAGTTGTTCCAATAGCGCTTTTCCCTCTATATAGCTGTGGTATCGCAGCAGAACCGCACGCAACTGCTGCACAATAGAGATGTCGCGAACATAAAATTTTCCGTTTGCGGACGGTGAACGCGAATTTCTGCAAATGTTCGCTGTAACGGATCTCCTGGCACCCCGACCGGGTATCTCCGTCGATAGATGCTCCTAGTGCTTTCCGAGGACTCCAAGCACTCCACTTTACACCGTACGCACTGCAGACCCCACAAACCGCCGAAGCTTGGTTGAGGTCTCACCGTCTCCTACCCACCCTGGACCTACGACAAGGCTCCAGGCTCCAGTGGGTGAACCTCTCCTAAATCCCAAGAGCAGGAACAGCTCTTACAAGAGCTAGTAGTTATGCCAGGGGAGTATAGCAAATCTTCAGTGTATAGAAATCCCCCAGTGTTGATCAGTTACCCAAACACCAGCCTCAACATGATGAAGGATAAAAGAGGCACACTTTATTGAGGGCTACCCACCTGTATTTATGCAGGTCCCCATCTGGTGGACACGACCCTAGGGGACCAAATGGAAGACTGTGACACAGGACAGATATGCAGCAATTCAGGATACACAGACACAATACATCCCCACAATGCATCATGGTTTCCTCCTCTCTGCCCTGGAGACACCCGAGGAGTAATTCAATTATCTCTCAGGACAAAGGGAAATTGCCAATACACATGTGGGGACAACAGGACAGAAATCACCATTTAAACATACAATGTCACAACCCTTACAGCAAACACAGACATTTAACATATCCCCAGATAGCTCAAGTCTGAGTGCATATTATTAGTTGAATGGCACTCAAACTACACAAATACAATAAAATTAGCTATCTGGGTACCCTCACATAACATAAAATACAATTCCAAAGACAGATTTAAGCTGTGCGGCCAGTCTGTCTTCTCCTTTAAAGTTAGTATGGGCCATAATCCTGAGGCAAGAGGCTGGTTGCCAGGCCCCTCCAAAACCCAGTGGCGAGGTAGGTTTCGCCACACATCTCCCCCTCCCAGGGAAGACTAACCAGATACCTGACCTCATGCCGGTCGGTATCTGAGTTAGTCTGGCAGTCCACCCCCAACCCAATACTGGACCTGTTGAATTTTGGGGCCTGGCTCTGTTCTGTATGTCCCCAGCTGTTGAGGGGGCATCTGCTACTCCTTGCTTCCTTGTTGCTCTCTGCCCCGATGCCAGCTCTTCCGCTGGGATAGACTGTGGGAAGTCCAGCTCTGGAGAAGAGGATAGGGGAGGGCAGAGGCCAACTGTGCTCTTCCCAGATGCCAGCTCTTCCGCTGGGATGGGGTCAGGGAATCCTACCCCCAGGACCTTGTTGCGGATCAGCTGTGGAGAGGAGGGATCGCTTACCTCCTCCTCCTGGCATTCCTGCAGTGTTGGTGGGGACTCTGTATCGGCCATCCAGCATCCCGGTAGGCCTGGTGCAGAGACTGCGGTCCCATCTGCATTATTGGAGTTAGGGGTGCCGTCCCCCTGTGGTTGGGGAGAGAGACCGGTTGTCTCCTCTCCCTTCAAAGTACACTGCCGATGGGGAGCAGGACCAACTGTCCCTACTCCCTGAAACTCTGGCTGCCGTTGGGGATCTGGGTCGACTGCCCAGCATCTCTGTAGGGCCGGTGTAGAGACCTCGGTGGTCCCATCTCCACCTGCCATATGGGGTTCCCCCCAGGACCAGTCTATGAGGTCCCCTACCTGTGTAGCTGGTACTGAAGCAGGGGATACTTCAGTCGGGTCTTCCCAGTAAACCTCCACAATATCCTCCCAGCTGAAGGGCTCTGGACCTGGGTCTGACACTCTGCTCTCTCGCTGAGCCCTCTCAATGGAGTGGAAGAGATCTCTGTAGTCCTGCTCCAGTTCCCACTCCAGGGTCTCTAGGTGAGCCAGGTGTTTCTTTACCTCATGGGGGTCATCCCAATGCTGCCTAGCCTCGTTCTCGTAGAAGATGTTCTGAAGTCTGGACTGTGCAGGGCTCCCAAAGTCAGGCTCTGCAAAGGACTCCCATAACAAGCCAGGACCATAAAACTCCTCTCCCTCTGGCTTGTCATGCTCAGCTGTCCAGGGTATATGCTGTGCCATATACCACCAGAGCGCCAGGTAGGCCCCCTCAAAACATAGCTCCTGCCATACCCGGTGCTCTAGTTCCTTCACCCATTCCTCCAGGGGCTGCTCTCCCAGGAAGGGCATCCGCAGGGCCACTTGCTTCTGCAATCGCTGCTCTACACTGGGGAGACTCTCACCTCGCTGGTATTGTACATTACCCAGGGCCTGGCACCAGATGTCTTTCCTTAATGCATCACGGCAATCCAGGTCTTCCTCATCGTAGGGGAACGCTGTTTGAAGACTAGCCGATTCCATCCTGCTGTATCCAGGGGCACTGTACGGATACTAGCGTTGCCCTCAATATACTCCAAGAACGGTGTCTCCGAGCTGCTTCTCCTCACACGAGGACGCCATCCCACTGCTTGCCACCAAATGTAACGGATCTCCTGGCACCCTGACCGGGTACCTCCGTTGATAGATGCTCCTAGTGCTTTCCGAGGACTCCAAGCACTCCACTTGACACCGTACGCACTGCAGACCCCACGAACAGCCGAAGCTTGGTTGAGGTCTCACCGTCTCCTACCCACCCTGGACCTACGACAAGGCTCCAAGCTCCAGTGGGTGAAACTCTCCTAAATCCCAAGAGCAGGAACAGCTCTTACAAGAGCTAGTAGTTATGCCAGGGGAGTATAGCAAATCTTCAGTGTATAGCAATCCCCCAGTGTTGATCAGTTACCCAAACACCAGCCTCAACATGATGAAGGATAAAACAGGCACACTTTACCCGCCCGTATTTATGCAGGTCCCCATCTGGTGGACACGCCCCTAGGGGACCAGATGTAAGACTGTGACACAGGACAGATATGCAGCAATTCAGGATACACAGACACAATACATCCCCACAATGCATCATGGTTTCCTCCTCTCTGCCCTGGAGACACCCGAGGAGTAATTCAATTATCTCTCAGGACAAAGGGAAATCGCCAATACACATGTGGGGACAACAGGACAGAAATCACCATTTAAACATACAATGGCACAACCCTTACAGTAAACACAGACAGTTAACATATCTCCAGATAGCTCAAGTCTGAGTGCATATTATTAGGTGAATGGCACTCAGTCTACACGAATACAATAAAATTAGCTATCTGGGTACCCTCACATAACATAAAATACAATTCCAAAGACAGATTTAAGCTGTGCGGCCAGTCTGTCTTCTCCTTTAAAGTTAGTATGGGCCATAATCCTGAGGCAAGAGGCTGGTAGCCAGGCCCCTCCAAAACCCAGTGGCGAGGTAGATTTCGCCACATTTGCGAACTGGCGAACCGGGCGAACCGCCCTTGACTTTAATAGGCAGGCAAATTTTAAAACCCACAGGGACTCTTTCTAGCCACAGTAGTGATGGAAAAGTTGTTTCAAGGGGACTAACACCTGGACTGTGGCATGCCAGAGGGGGATCCATGGCAAAACTCCCATGGAAAATTACATAGTTGACGCAGAGTTGGATTTTAATCCATAAAGGGCATAAATCACCTAACAATCCAATTTTTTTTTGAACAACGTGGTTTAAAACATCCAGTGTGTGTATACGATGTATGATGTAGTATCGATCAGGTAGTGTAAGGGTTACGCCCGCTTCACAGACATTGACAGATCAAACTCCCCTTTTTATGCACCGCAAACAACCGCAAACAGTCCATTTGTCCAACCGCAAACTTCTTATTTGCACAAGGTTGGATACCAAGCTAGCCATGTCCCGTTGATGTCATTGAAGGTTTCTTTCTCCACCCAGCCACGTACAACACCAAGGGTCCCCGAAAGGTGAATTTAATTGATTTTTCGAACGGGGAGATGGTTAAAAAAACGCGGCCTCCCTCCCCATTGTTTGAATTCACGTCACGGTCACTGCGTCTGCGCTGTGCAATTTACTGTCACACCCGATATGAGTGCTATTTTCTGTAGTACTATTCTCATCAGTTTAATCCCTGCTACATGATGTCCCCAATCTGGGGTCCATTTATTAAATTGATTTTTTGAATGGGGAGATGGATTAAAAAAATGCTGGCTCCCTTCCCTTTGTTTGAATCCACGCCGCGGTCACTGCGTCTGTGCCGTGCAATTTACTGTCACACCCGATATGAGTGCTATTTTCTGTATTACTATTCTCATCAGTTTAATCCCTGTTACGTCCCATATAAGGGATTGCCTTTTGTGAAAAAAAATTTGGGCCGGGTACCTTCGACTGCCTTCACAGTGACAGACCAAACTCTGATACACCAAACTGAATTGATTTTAGGAACCGGGAGATGGAAAAAGCAGCTTGGTCGGTCCTCTTACTCCGAAGTTGGGGCACTGCGCGTGCACGGAGCTATGAGCATATGAGTGGTGCCTTAACTAGTACTATTCCTATCAGTTTAATCCCTGTTACGTCCCCTATTCGGGGAAATGTGTCGAATTGATTAATCATTGTTGAATAAACGACATCCTGAAATAATTTTGTTCAGAGCTCTGTACTTTCTTTGTATTGGAATTGATGTGGATTTTTTAAATTGTCTGCATTATTTCTAATAAACTATTAAGAGACTTTATTATGTTTTTTTTATTTTATGTATTAAAAACCCATACAACTTTAAAAAAATATATATATATACAGGTCCTTCTCAAAAAATTAGCATATTGTGATAAAGTTCATTATTTTCTGTAATGTACTGATAAACATTAGACTTTCATATATTTTAGATTCATTACACACCAACTGAAGTAGTTCAAGCCTTTTATTGTTTTAACATTGATGATTTTGGCATACAGCTCATGAAAACCCAAATTTCCTATCTAAAAAAATTAGCATATCATGAAAAGGTTCTCTAAACGAGCTATTAACCTAATCATCTGAATCAACTAATTAACTCTAAACACCTGCAAAAGATTCCTGAGGCTTTTAAAAACTCCCAGCTTGGTTCATTACTCAAAACCGCAATCATGGGTAAGACTGCCGACCTGACTGCTGTCCAGAAGGCCATCATTGACACCCTCAAGCAAGAGGGTAAGACACAGAAATAAATTTCTGGATCCCGTGTAGGACTGAAAAAGCTCTGCATGTCCTCCATCAACAACACATCTGTAAAGCGTCCTGTCCTTGCAGCTGTGGTCGTGGTAGGAGGAGGATTACTTTCACCTCTTCCCCAGTTAGATTCCCGTTATGCTGTGACATCCCCCTTATAAGCTGTGTAAAGCATATTTTTTAGTTAGGTTTTGAACTGCTGCATCCTTTCTGACTTTTGGTAATTTGGTAACATTTCCGCCACTTTCTGCTTATACCGGGGGTCTATTAGCGTGGCCACCCAGTACAGGTCGTTCTCCTTCATCCTTTTCATACGAGGGTCCCTCAACAGACATGGCAGCATGAAAGACCCCATTTGAACAAGGTTGGATGCCGAGTTACTCATTTCCCGTTCCTCGTCCTCACTGATGTCATTGACGGTCTGTTCTTCCCCCCAGCCACGTACAACACCACGGGTCCCAGATAGGTGACAACAACGAGCACCCTGGGATGCCTGCTGTGGTTGGTCTTCCTCCTCCTCAATGCCACATTCCTTCTCTGACTCCTCTTCCTCATACTCCTCTTCCAGTGTTGCCGCAGGTCCGGCAAGCGATGATGTCAAGGCTGTTTCTGGTGGTGATGGTGACCACAACTCTTCCTCTTCACGCTTATCTACAGCCTGATTCAGCACTCTTCGCAGGGCACGCTCCAGGAAGAAAACAAATGGGATGAGGTCGCTGATGGTGCCTTCGGTGCGACTGACTAGGTTTGTCACCTCCTCAAAAGGATGCATGAGCCTACAGGCATTGCGCTTGAGCGTCCAGTAACGTGGCAAAAAAATTCCCAGCTCCGCAGAGGCTGTCCTAGCACACCGGTCATACAAATACTCGATGACGGCTTTTTCTGGTTGGAGCAGGCGGTCGAGCATTAGGAGTGTGGAATTCCAACGTGTCGGGCTGTCGCAAATCAAGCGCCTCACTGGCATGTTGTTTCGGTGCTGAATGTCTGAAAAGTGCGCCATGGCCATGTAGGAACACCTGAAATGGCCACACACCTTCCTGGCCTGCTTGAGGACGTCCTGTAAGCCTGGGTACTTAGACACAAAGCGTTGTATGATGAGATTCAACACATGTGCCATGCACGGCACATGTGACAACTTGCCCAAATTCAATGCCGCCAACAAATTGCTTCCATTGTCACACACCACTTTGCCGATCTCCAGTTGGTGCGGGGTCAGCCTCTGATCCACCTGTGCGTTCAGGGCGGACAGGAGTGCTGGTCCGGTGTGGCTCTCTGCTTTCAGGCAAGTCAACCCCTGGGGAGCTGGGGGGATTCAGTTGATGTGCAGCCAGATGCCGCAGCAGAAGAGGACTCAGCCGAGGAGGTTATGGAGAGGATGGAGTAGGAGGAGTAGAGGAGGTGGCAGTAGGCCTGCCTGCAAGTCGTGGCGGTGTCACCAACTCCGCTGCAGAGCCGCGCATTCCATGCTTGGCAGCCATCAGCAGGTTGACCCAATGCGCAGTGTAGGTGATATACCTGCCCCTGACTATACCTGCTTTGCAGACCAGGTTTCAGTGGTCATATGGACCAGGTTTCAGTGGTCATATGGACCCTTGCCCCAACACTGTATGCCAGAGATGCCATGACTTCCTTTTCAATCACTGAGTAGAAGTTTGGGATAGCCTTTTTTGAAAAAAAAATAAAAATTGTCCGGGTACCTTCCACTGTGGTGTCCCAATAGCGATTTTTTTTTTTTAAGGATTCAGACTCCACCAGCTGGTATGGTAAAAGCTGGCGGGCTAAGAGTTCCGTCAAGCCAGCTGTCAGGCACGGGGCAAGGGGGTGACTCTGTGACATTGTCTTCTTACGCTCAAACCTTTCCTTTACAGACACCTGACTGTGGGCAGATGAGATGGAACTGCTGAAGGTGAGAGTTGGAGTGGCGGGTGGTTGAGAGGGGGCAAGGAGGACAGCAGTGGTTGACGTGGCTGAAGATGCTGGACCAGGAGGAGGATGGTGGCTTTGAGCTTGTGTGCTGCTTCTACTCGTCATCATGTGTTGATCCCATAGGCGTTTGTGATGTGAGATCATGTGCCTTCGCAAAGCAGTTGTACCTAGGTGGGTGTTGGATTTCCCACGACTTGGTTTCTTTTGGCACAGGTTGCAAATGGCATCGCTGTTGTCAGAGGCAGACACACAAAAAAATTGCCACACTGCTGAGCTTTGCAATGACGGCATTCTGGTGGTGGCAAAAGCATGCGTTGATTGGCGTGCTGTCTGGCTGACCCCGGGTGCCGATACATGCTGTCTGACTGTGCCACTAGTTCCTTGCGACGACCTCCCCCTGCTTCCAACTCGTCTCTTCCTTCTCTCTGTCTCCCCTTTTGAACTTTCCCCCTCTTCTTCTTCTCTTCGAGCAGGCACCCACGTGGCATCCATGGACACATCGTCATCATCAACCACTTCACTTGTGCGGGAGAGTGGTAACTTCAGAGCAAGTGACCAAAGCTGAGCTGGAGGAGGATGGTGCGTCAAGGTTCTTAGCGGAAGCTGTTGAAGATTGGGTGTCCTGTGTAAGCCAGTCAACTATTTTCTCTGAATTTTTTGGGTTCAGGGTATGTGGCCTCTGAACACTGGGCATTATTCCAGGGCCAGTGTAAATCACAGCACCACGACCGCGCCTGCCTCTGCCTGTCATTTTTTTTTAGATAAGTGGTACTATGCGTGCAAGGTATATAAGTGGTGGGCAGTGGGCACAGCACAGTCTGTGTGGGCCTGAAACACACAGGCTTGCAACTGTGATTATATCACCGAAAATTTTTAAATATAATTTTTTTTATCTGCAAGGTATTTGAGTGAATGACACTCTGTAACGGTATGAGTGGAGGCCTAGCCACTAGCCAGTGGCCACAATGCAGTTTGTGTGGGCCTGACGCACACAGGCTTGCAAATGTGATTATATCACAGAAAAAATTAAAATATAATTTTTTTTATCTGCAAGGTATTTTAGTGAATGACACCCTGTAACGGTATGAGTGGAGGCCTAGCCACTAGCCAGCGGCCACAATACAGTCTGTGTGGGCCTGACACACACGGGCTTGCAAATGTGAGTATATCACAGAAAAATTTTAAATAGATTTTTTTTATCTGCAAGGTATTTGAATGAATGACACCCTGTAATGGTATGAGTGGAGGCCTAGCCACTAGCCAGTGGCCACAATACAGTCTGTGTGGGCCTGACACACACGGGCTTGCAAATGTGATTATATCACAATTTTTTTTTAAATATAATTTTTTTGTCAGCAAGGTATTTGAATGAGTGACACCCTGTAATGGTATGAGTGGAGGCCTAGCCAATAGCCAGTGGCCACAATACAGTCTGTGTGGGCCTGACACACACAGGGCTTGCAAATGTGATTACATCACAGAATTGTTTTTATATAATTTTTTTTATCTGCAAGGTATTTGAGTGAATGACACCCTGTAACGGTATGAGTGGAGGCCTAGCAACTAGCCAGTGGCCACAATACAGTCTGTGTGGGCCTGACACACACGGACTTGCAAATGTGATTCACAGAAAAATGTTAAATATATTTTTTTATCTGCAAGGTATTTGAGTGAATGACACCCTATAATGGTATGAGTGGAGGCCTAGCCACTAGCCAGTTGCCACAATACAGTCTGTGTGTGTCATGGTCTTACCTCCTTGCTGTTCCCTTCGTTTGACATGTGCTGGCGGCCATCTTGGTTTCTGGGTTTTCTTGTAGCCTCCCACCCTGCGGCTCCTCCTTCCCACTGGGAGGAGCTGGATGCCTAGCTCATATATATAGGAGGTCTGTGGCTTCAGTTCCTTGCTTGGTCCTCCTGTGTTCACATGCTTCCAAGACTGCTGCTGCTTCTGGTTCCTGATCCTGGCCTCGTCTGACTACCCCGTTGGTTCCTGATTCCGGCTTCGTCTGACTACCCCGTTGGTTCCTGATTCCGGCTTCGTCTGACTACCCCGTTGGTTCCTGTTCCTGGCTTCGTCTGACTACCCTTCTGGTTCCTGACCTCTGTCTCCGCAAGACCCTGCTTCGGTTTAGCCATCCGTTCGGACTTTGCTTACGGCTTGCTCTTCAATAAAACCTTCTTATTTTCCACTTATCTCTTGTTGTACGTCTGGTTCATGGTTCCATGACATTAGGACCAAGCCATGAATTCTGACGGTACAGGGCCACCCTCGCTACCTACGCTGGTTGCCAGACTTGATCAGCAGGATCACCTGTTGGGTCGGTTCGCTGTGGCGTTGCAAACCCTGCTTGAACGCACGGCTCATTTAGCTTCCGTTGCCAATGGGTCGGTTGTCGCTCCTGGGCCCGCTCCTACTGCCGCTCCGGTTGTTGCGCCAGAGTCTACCCTGACACCTGTTGCTGCGCCTGTGGTGTTTCAGGGTATGACCGGTTCTGCCCCCCTTCCACAGCGCTTTGGGGGAGAGCCAACTCAGTGCCGAGGTTTCCTTAACCAGGTGGGCATTTACTTTGAGTTGCTGCCACATGCCTTTCCTACTGAGAGATCAAGGGTGGGCTTCTTGATCTCGCTGCTCTCGGACAAGGCCTTGGCCTGGGCCAGCCCTTTATGGGAGAACAACAATCCGGTGGTTGCCGAGTTTTCCGGTTTTGTTGCTTCTCTCCGGAAGGTATTCGATGTGCCGGCTCGTGCTGCCTCTGCTGCGAAGCTCCTTATGTCCATCAGACAGGGTTCACGATCCGTAGCTGAATACGCCATTGAGTTTCGTACCCTGGCAGCAGAGGTGGGCTGGAATAATGAGGCTCTGGTCGCTGCTTTCTCTCATGGTCTCTCGGATGCCTTGAAGGATGAGGTTGCAGCTAAGGACCTACCAGTGGAGCTCGAGTCTCTTATTTCTTTCCTGATTTTGATTGACACCAGACTCAGGGAGAGACCTTCCTTTAAGGAGAGCCTGCGGAGGTCTCCTAACAGATTGGCGCCTACGTTTGCTGTCCCACCCGTGCCTCCCTCTCCTCCCACGCCTCCTGGGGATGACTTGTCTGGGGGTGAACCCATGCAGCGGGGGTTTGCTCGCCTGTCTGAGGGGGAGAGGGTACTCCGGAGACGCGAGGGCCGATGCATGTACTGTGGTCTCGGTGGGCATTTTCGGTTGGCATGTCCGAACCGTCCGGGAGAACGCTCGCACCTGAGGTCCTGTCGGGGGCAGATCTTGGGTGGAGTCTCCTCGTCCCCGGTTTCCCGTGTTGACAAACCACTGATCACGGTTGTCCTCTCCTGGGTCGGGGGCTCGGTGACGACCCAGGCGTTGGTGGACTCTGGTGCTGGTGGTTTGTTCATTGATAGAGTGTTCGTTGCCGCCAATTCCATTCCTCTGCAGCCTCGAGGTTCCCCACTGGCTCTTGAGGCGATAGACGGCAGACCCCTTCTGCCGCCACACGTGACTCATGAGACCCTTCCAGTGGGGATAGCCATTGGTGCCGTTCACAGAGAGTCGGTCTGTCTCCAGGTTATTTCGTCTCCACACTACTCGGTGGTCTTGGGGTACCCCTGGCTCCAGAAGCATAATCCGACTTTTGATTGGAGATCGGTCGAGATCCTCTCGTGGTCACCGCAGTGTGGGGCTAGTTGCATCCATGGGCCTGTCAAGTTGCTGTGTACTTCCTCGGACTCTCTGTTGCCTCCTGAATACGAAGAGTACCGGGATGTATTCGATAAGGTGCGCGCGGTTGCCCTACCTCCGCACCGCCCATACGATTGTGCCATAGAGTTACAATCCGGTGCCGTTCCTCCTCGTGGCAAAGTCTATCCACTGTCGGTAGCGGAGAATGAGGCCATGGAGGAGTACGTGAGGGAGGCGCTTTCACGCGGACACATTCGCAAATCCTCGTCCCCGGCAGGGGCTGGATTTTTCTTTGTGAAAAAGAAGGGCGGCGAGTTGAGGCCTTGCATCGATTACAGGGGTCTCAATCGCATCACGATCAAGAACGCTTACCCGATACCCTTGATTTCCGAGCTGTTCGATCGCCTCAAAGTGGCCACGGTCTTTACCAAACTCGACCTGAGGGCGGCATATAACCTGGTAAGGATCAAGGCGGGCGATGAGTGGAAGACCGCGTTTAACACCAGGACCGGTCATTATGAATCCTTGGTTATGCCCTTTGGGTTGTGCAATGCGCCCGCAGTCTTCCAGGAATTAATCAACAATGTTTTCCGTGACCTGTTGCAGCAGTGTGTGGTGGTCTATTTGGATGACATCTTGGTATATTCTGCATCCATGGAGGCCCACATTCTGGATGTCAGACGTGTGTTGCAACGCTTACGAGAGAACAAGCTGTTCGGTAAGCTTGAGAAATGCGAATTTCACCGATCCCAGGTAACCTTCTTAGGTTACATCATTTCCGCTGAGGGGTTCTCCATGGATCCTGAGAAGGTTTCGGCTGTCTTACAGTGGCCCCAGCCCAGTGGGCTTCGTGCCCTGCAGCGCTTTTTGGGCTTCGCCAATTATTATCGGAAGTTCATCAGGGACTTTTCCATGCTAGCCAAGCCTCTCACGGATCTGACCAGGAAGGGCAGTAATCCTCAGGTCTGGCCGCTCGAGGCCATCCGAGCTTTTGAGGCTCTAAAGTCCGCCTTTGTGTCGGCTCCGATTCTGTCGCATCCCAACCCTGGGTTGCCTTTTGTCCTCGAGGTGGACGCGTCTGAGACGGGAGTAGGCGCCCTCCTGTCTCAGCGTAGAACACCAGAGGGCCCTCTGCTTCCTTGTGGGTTTTACTCCCGGAAACTGTCTTCCGCGGAGTGCAACTATCAGATTGGTGACAGGGAGTAGGGATGAGCGAACTCGAACTGTATAGTTCGGGTTCGTACCGAATTTTGGGGTGTCCGTGACACGGACCCGAACCCGGACATTTTCGTAAAAGTCCGGGTTCGGGTTCGGTGTTCGTCGCTTTCTTCGCGCTTTTGTGACGCTTTCTTGGCGCTTTTTGAAAGGCTGCAAAGCAGCCAATCAACAAGCGTCATACTACTTGCCCCAAGAGGCCATCACAGCCATGCCTACTATTGGCATGGCTGTGATTGGCCAGAGCACCATGTGACCCAGCCTCTATTTAAGCTGGAGTCACATAGCGCCGCCCGTCACTCTGCTCTGATTAGCGTAGGGAGAGGTTGCGGCTGCGACAGTAGGGCGAGATTAGGCAGATTAACTCCTCCAAAGGACTTGATTAACTGATCGATCTGCAGCTGTGGATCATTGAGCTGCTGATCCTCAATTGCTCACTGTTTTTAGGCTGCCCAGACCGTTTGTCAGTCACATTTTTCTGGGGTGATCGGCGGCCATTTTGTGTCTTGTGGTGCGCCAGCACAAGCTGCGACCAAGTGCATTTAACCCTCAATGGTGTGGTTGTTTTTTGGCTAAAGCCTACATCAGGGTGAAGCTGTCACACCAAGTGCATTTAACCAGCAATAGTCTGTTCATTTTTTGGCCATATACAAAATCAGGGGCAAGCTGCGCCTGTCACCAAGTGCATTTAACCCTCAATGGTGTGGTTGTTTTTTGGCTAAAGCCTACATCAGGGTGAAGCTGTCACACCAAGTGCATTTAACCAGCAATAGTCTGTTCATTTTTTGGCCATATACTAAATCAGGGGCAAGCTGCGCCTGTCACCAAGTGCATTTAACCCTCAATGGTGTGGTTGTTTTTTGGCTAAAGCCTACATCAGGGTGAAGCTGTCACACCAAGTGCATTTAACCAGCAATAGTCTGTTTATTTTTTGGCCATATCCCAGTCTAATTCTGTCACTAAATCCATACCGGTCACCCAGCGCCTAAATACTAGGCCTCAAATTTATATCCCGCTAAATCTGTCCTTAGTGCTGTAGCTGGGCGAGTTATTTAGTGTCCGTTCAAGCACATTTCTTGTTCTGGGTTGAAATACAATTCCCAATTTAGCAATTTCATAATTTAGTGGTTTCTGCTATATCAGAGCTATTTGAAATCTATCCCTAAAAGGGTATATAATAAAAAGAAGATGGAATGGTCACTCTTATATGGAAATATAGGACACTTTATTGGGCATATATCATGGAATTGTGTGCAATAAAATTACAATAAAATGTTAAAACTAAATTTTGATCAATAATATATTAAAAAATAAAATGAAACAAAAAGCAGTGTTGAATGGGTGCTGATGGCTCCAAATGAAACCCCTCTCTATCATTCGCATCCAGACTTGTCCAGTCCCAGGTGCGATAGTTCTATCTGGTTTGCAGAGGTAGGTTGGTGCAAACAGCATTCACTCAGCTAAAAAATCCATATAATAGCAAAGTACATCAGATATAATTATACATCAGATATAAAGTATATAATCCTATAAACAATTAAAAAGAAATGTCACACTGTTTGGGATCTGTGAATGTCTAGATTTTTGTTGTTCACTTGTGTTTGGACACAATTGGTTAAACCGTCTGTATCAAAAGGCTGCTACAAACTGGTTGAATAATGTCAGTTTTCCTGCTGCTGACTGTTGCAATCTACTGTTTGTTTGGCTTGATTGTAGCAGAAATCATTACTTGAATAACCAGCAGTTCATTTGATATGATGCTTCTTAGTATAATACCCACTACTGTGGGCTTACCTTCACCCGCGCCGTCGGTCAAAAAAGGGACTTACTGTGGAGCTCTTACTCCGTTGAATCTGCCGGCGTCCCGGCTATGGAGCTACTCACGTCCCACGTGTCTCTCACAGGTGATGTTAGAATCCAGTCCAAAGTGAGGATCACAGACCTTTCTTTTGCCGGCGCTATTGGATGGCGTGTTGCAGTCTTTTAGGATAGATGAATTTCTTTTGTTTGTAGTGCACTAGGTAGAATCGGAAAGTGGGGTATTCATCCAAGTTTGCTTGGATATAATATTCAAGGTGCACATTGGGTCATTCAGAATAACTTCACACACACCCGCTACTGTGTATTTCCAAGTCTAATTCTGGCACTAAACCCATACCTGTCACCCAGCGCCTAAATACTAGGCCTCAAATTTATATCCCGCTAAATCTGTCCCTAGTGCTGTAGCTGGGCGAGTTATTTAGTGTCCGTTCAAGCACATTTCTTGTTCTGGGTTGAAATACAATTCCCAATTTAGCAATTTCATAATTTAGTGGTTTCTGCTATATCAGAGCTATTTGAAATCTATCCCTAAAAGGGTATATAATATTCAAGGTGCACATTGGGTCATTCAGAATAACTTCACACACACCCGCTACTGTGTATTTCCAAGTCTAATTCTGGCACTAAACCCATACCTGTCACCCAGCGCCTAAATACTAGGCCTCAAATTTATATCCCGCTAAATCTGTCCCTAGTGCTGTAGCTGGGCGAGTTATTTAGTGTCCGTTCAAGCACATTTCTTGTTCTGGGTTGAAATACAATTCCCAATTTAGCAATTTCATAATTTAGTGGTTTCTGCTATATCAGAGCTATTTGAAATCTATCCCTAAAAGGGTATATAATATTCAAGGTGCACATTGGGTCATTCAGAATAACTTCACACACACGCTTCTGTGCATTTCCAAGTCTAATTCTGTCACTAAATCCATACCGGTCACCCAGCGCCTAAATACTAGGCCTCAAATTTATATCCCGCTGAATTTGAATACAATACATTGGGCCAAATAATATATTTGTTGTTGTGGTGAACCATAACAATGAGAAAAACATCTAGTAAGGGACGCGGACGTGGACATGGTCGTGGTGGTGTTAGTGGACCCTCTGGTGCTGGGAGAGGACGTGGCCGTTCTGCCACATCCACACGTCCTAGTGTACCAACTACCTCAGGTCCCAGTAGCCGCCAGAATTTACAGCGATATATGGTGGGGCCCAATGCCGTTCTAAGGATGGTAAGGCCTGAGCAGGTACAGGCATTAGTCAATTGGGTGGCCGACAGTGGATCCAGCACGTTCACATTATCTCCCACCCAGTCTTCTGCAGAAAGCGCACAGATGGCGCCTGAAAACCAACCCCATCAGTCTGTCACATCACCCCCATGCATACCAGGGAAACTGTCTCAGCCTCAAGTTATGCAGCAGTCTCTTATGCTGTTTGAAGACTCCGCTGGCAGGGTTTCCCAAGGGCATCCACCTAGCCCTTCCCCAGCGGTGAAAGACATAGAATGCACTGACGCACAACCACTTATGTTTCCTGATGATGAGGACATGGGAATACCACCTCAGCATGTCTCTGATGATGACGAAACACAGGTGCCAACTGCTGCGTCTTTCTGCAGTGTGCAGACTGAACAGGAGGTCAGGGATCAAGACTGGGTGGAAGACGATGCAGGGGACGATGAGGTCCTAGACCCCACATGGAATGAAGGTCGTGCCACTGACTTTCACAGTTCGGAGGAAGAGGCAGTGGTGAGACCGAGCCAACAGCGTAGCAAAAGAGGGAGCAGTGGGCAAAAGCAGAACACCCGCCGCCAAGAGACTCCGCCTGCTACTGACCGCCGCCATCTGGGACCGAGCACCCCAAAGGCAGCTTCAAGGAGTTCCCTGGCATGGCACTTCTTCAAACAATGTGCTGACGACAAGACCCGAGTGGTTTGCACGCTGTGCCATCAGAGCCTGAAGCGAGGCATTAACGTTCTGAACCTGAGCACAACCTGCATGACCAGGCACCTGCATGCAAAGCATGAACTGCAGTGGAGTAAACACCTTAAAACCAAGGAAGTCACTCAGGCTCCCCCTGCTACCTCTTCTGCTGCTGCCGCCTCGGCCTATTCTGCTGCTGCCGCCTCGGCCTCTTCCTCCGCCTCTGGAGGAACGTTGGCACCTGCCGCCCAGCAAACAGGGGATGTACCACCAACACCACCACCACCACCTCCGTCACCAAGCGTCTCAACCATGTCACACGCCAGCGTTCAGCTCTCCATCTCACAAACATTTGATAGAAAGCGTAAATTCCCACCTAGCCACCCTCGATCCCTGGCCCTGAATGCCAGCATTTCTAAACTACTGGCCTATGAAATGCTGTCATTTAGGCTGGTGGTCACAGACAGCTTCAAACAGCTCATGTCGCTTGCTGTCCCACAGTATGTTGTTCCCAGCCGGCACTACTTCTCCAAGAGAGCCGTGCCTTCCCTGCACAACCAAGTATCCGATAAAATCAAGTGTGCACTGCGCAACGCCATCTGTGGCAAGGTCCACCTAACCACAGATACGTGGACCAGTAAGCACGGCCAGGGACGCTATATCTCCCTAACTGCACACTGGGTAAATGTAGTGGCAGCTGGGCCCCAGGCGGAGAGCTGTTTGGCGCACGTCCTTCCGCCGCCAAGGATCGCAGGGCAACATTCTTTGCCTCCTGTTGCCACCTCCTCCTTCTCGGCTTCCTCCTCCTCTTCTTCCACCTGCTCATCCAGTCAGCCACACACCTTCACCACCAACTTCAGCACAGCCCGGGGTAAACGTCAGCAGGCCATTCTGAAACTCATATGTTTGGGGGACAGGCCCCACACCGCACAGGAGTTGTGGCGGGGTATAGAACAACAGACCGACGAGTGGTTGCTGCCGGTGAGCCTCAAGCCCGGCCTGGTGGTGTGTGATAATGGGCGAAATCTCGTTGCAGCTCTGGGACTAGCCAATTTGACGCACATCCCTTGCTTGGCGCATGTGCTGAATTTGGTGGTGCAGAAGTTCATTCACAACTACCCCGACATGTCAGAGCTGCTGCATAAAGTGCGGGCCGTCTGTTCGCGCTTCCGGCGTTCACATCCTGCTGCTGCTCGCCTGTCTGCGCTACAGCGTAACTTCGGCCTTCCCGCTCACCGCCTCATATGCGACGTGCCCACCAGGTGGAACTCCACCTTGCACATGCTGGACAGACTGTGCGAGCAGCAGCAGGCCATAGTGGAGTTTCAGCTGCAGCACGCACGGGTCAGTCGCACTACAGAACAGCACCACTTCACCACCAATGACTGGGCCTCCATGCGAGACCTGTGTGCCCTGTTGCGCTGTTTCGAGTACTCCACCAACATGGCCAGTGGCGATGACACCGTTATCAGCGTTACAATACCACTTCTATGTCTCCTTGAGAAAACACTTAGGGCGATGATGGAAGAGGAGGTGGCCCAGGAGGAGGAGGAGGAGGAGGAAGAGGGGTCATTTTTAGCACTTTCAGGCCAGTCTCTTCGAAGTGACTCAGAGGGAGGTTTTTGGCAACAGCAGAGGCCAGGTACAAATGTGGCCAGCCAGGGCCCACTACTGGAGGACGAGGAGGACGAGGATGAGGAGGAGGTGGAGGAGGATGAGGATGAAGCATGGTCACAGCGGGGTGGCACCCAACGCAGCTCGGGTCCATCACTGGTGCGTGGCTGGGGGGAAAGGCAGGACGATGACGATACGCCTCCCACAGAGGACAGCTTGTCCTTACCCCTGGGCAGCCTGGCACACATGAGCGACTACATGCTGCAGTGCCTGCGCAACGACAGCAGAGTTGCCCACATTTTAACCTGTGCGGACTACTGGGTTGCCACCCTGCTGGATCCACGCTACAAAGACAATGTGCCCACCTTACTTCCTGCACTGGAGCGTGATAGGAAGATGCGCGAGTACAAGCGCACGTTGGTAGACGCGCTACTGAGAGCATTCCCAAATGTCACAGGGGAACAAGTGGAAGCCCAAGGCCAAGGCAGAGGAGGAGCAAGAGGTCGCCAAGGCAGCTGTGTCACGGCCAGCTCCTCTGAGGGCAGGGTTAGCATGGCAGAGATGTGGAAAACTTTTGTCAACACGCCACAGCTAACTGCACCACCACCTGATACGCAACGTGTTAGCAGGAGGCAACATTTCACTAACATGGTGGAACAGTACGTGTGCACACCCCTCCACGTACTGACTGATGGTTCGGCCCCATTCAACTTCTGGGTCTCTAAATTGTCCACGTGGCCAGAGCTAGCCTTTTATGCCTTGGAGGTGCTGGCCTGCCCGGCAGCCAGCGTTTTGTCTGAACGTGTATTCAGCACGGCAGGGGGCGTCATTACAGACAAACGCAGCCGCCTGTCTACAGCCAATGTGGACAAGCTGACGTTCATAAAAATGAACCAGGCATGGATCCCACAGGACCTGTCCGTCCCTTGTCCAGATTAGACATTAACTACCTCCCCATAACCATATATTATTGGACTCCAGGGCACTTCCTCATTCAATCCTATTTTTATTTTCATTTTACCATTATATTGCGAGGCTACCCAAAGTTGAATGAACCTCTCCTCTGCCTGTGTGCTAGGCCTAAATATATGCCAATGGACTGTTGCAGTGGTGGGTGACGTGAAGCCTCATTCTCTGCTATGACATGCAGACTAATTCTCTGCTGACATGAAGACAGATTCTCTGTTACGGGACCTCCCTCCTCTGCCTGGGTGCTGGGCCTAAATATATGCCAATGGACTGTTGCAGTGGTGGGTGACGTGAAGCCTGATTCTCTGCTATGACATGCAGACTAATTCTCTGCTGACATGAAGACAGATTCTCTGTTACGGGACCTCTCTCCTCTGCCTGTGTGTGTGCTGGGCCTAAATATATGCCAATGGACTGTTGCAGTGGTGGCTGACGTGAAGCCTCATTCTCTGCTATGACATGCAGACTAATTCTCTGCTGACATGAAGCCAGATTGTCTGTTACGGGACCTCTCTCCTCTGCCTGTGTGTGTGCTGGGCCTAAATATATGCCAATGGACTGTTGCAGTGGTGGCTGACGTGAAGCCTCATTCTCTGCTATGACATGCAGACTAATTCTCTGCTGACATGAAGCCAGATTGTCTGTTACGGGACCTCTCTCCTCTGCCTGTGTGTGTGCTGGGCCTAAATATATGCCAATGGACTGTTGCAGTGGTGGCTGACGTGAAGCCTCATTCTCTGCTATGACATGCAGACTGATTCTCTGCTGACATGAAGCCAGATTCTCTGTTACGGGACCTCTCTCCTCTGCCTGTGTGTGTGCTGGGCCTAAATATATGCCAATGGACTGTTGCAGTGGTGGCTGACGTGAAGCCTCATTCTCTGCTATGACATGCAGACTAATTCTCTGCTGACATGAAGACAGATTCTCTGTTACGGGACCTCCCTCCTCTGCCTGGGTGCTGGGCCTAAATATATGCCAATGGACTGTTGCAGTGGTGGCTGACGTGAAGCCTCATTCTCTGCTATGACATGCAGACTAATTCTCTGCTGACATGAAGACAGATTCTCTGTTACGGGACCTCTCTCCTCTGCCTGGGTGCCGGGGCCTAAATATCTGAGAATGGACTGTTCCAGTGGTGGGTGACGGGAAGCCAGATTCTCTGCTATGGAACCTCTCTCCAATTGATTTTGGTTAATTTTTATTTATTTAATTTTTATTTTAATTCATTTCCCTATCCACATTTGTTTGCAGGGGATTTACCTACATGTTGCTGCCTTTTGCAGCCCTCTAGCTCTTTCCTGGGCTGTTTTACAGCCTTTTTAGTGCCGAAAAGTTCGGGTCCCCATTGACTTCAATGGGGTTCGGGTTCGGGACGAAGTTCGGATCGGGTTCGGATCCCGAACCCGAACATTTCCGGGATGTTCGGCCGAACTTCTCGAACCCGAACATCCAGGTGTTCGCTCAACTCTAACAGGGAGTTATTGGCCATCGTGCAGGCCCTTAAAGAATGGAGGCACTTGCTCGAGGGCTCGGTGGTTCCGGTTCTCATCCTGACGGACCACAAGAATCTGACCTACCTCTCTGAGGCCAAGAGATTGACACCACGTCAGGCCAGATGGGCTCTGTTCTTGTCACGTTTTAATTACGTGGTCTCCTACCTACCCGGCTCCAAGAACATCAGAGCGGATGCCTTATCACGGCAGTACTCCGAGCTGTCCGGGGAGGAGTCGATTCCGACTACGGTCATACCCCCGAATCAGATCCTGGCCGCTATTCGCACCAGCCTGACTTCTCCTCTGGGTGAGCAGATTTTGGCGGCTCAATCTGGTGCTCCCTCTGGGAGACCCAACGGCAGATGTTTTGTGCCTGAGGAGTTGCGCACTCGGTTGTTGCGAACCTACCATAACTCCAAGGCCGCGGGGCACCCTGGAAAGAATCAGCTGTCCTGGGCGGTTTCACGTCTGTTCTGGTGGCCTTCTCTACGTTCCGACATCGCCGCATATGTAGCGGCATGCTCTGTTTGTGCCCAGAATAAGTCCCCTCGGCACCTTCCGTTGGGCCTTTTGCAACCCATAGCCACCGGGGAGCGTCCATGGTCACACCTGGGGATGGATTTCATTGTGGACCTCCCTGCATCCCGAGGCCATACGGTCATTCTCATGATTGTGGATCGGTTTTCCAAAATGTGCCACTGTGTTCCTCTCAAGAAGTTACCCTCTGCACAAGAGTTGGCCTCGATTTTTGCCAGGGAGGTCTTCCGGTTGCACGGTTTGCCCAAGGAGATTGTGTCGGATCGGGGGAGTCAGTTTGTGTCCAGGTTCTGGCGCGCCTTTTGCTCCCAGTTGGGGATTCATCTCTCTTTCTCCTCGGCCTACCACCCTCAGTCCAATGGGGCCGCAGAACGATCCAATCAGGCCTTGGAGCAATTCCTTCGTTGCTATGTCTCCGATCACCAAGACAATTGGGTTGACCTCCTGCCTTGGGCTGAGTTTGCCAGGAACACGGCGGTGAACTCTTCCTCTGGGACGTCTCCCTTCATGGCCAATTATGGGTTCCAACCTGCCGTGTTACCGGAGGTATTCTCTCCCCAGGATATTCCGGCTGTGGAGGATCACCTTTCCGTCCTACGTGCTTCTTGGGTACAGATCCAGAGGTCCCTTGAGGTCTCTGCGCAGCGGCAGAAACTCCAGGCTGATCGCAGACGAGCGCCCGCTCCTTCCTACCAGGTCGGAGACCGCGTATGGTTGTCCACCCGCAACCTCAACCTTCGAGTGCCCACTCCCAAGCTGGCGCCTCGCTTTGTTGGTCCCTTCCGAGTGCTTCGCAGGGTAAACCCGGTAGCCTATGCCCTTGCGCTTCCTCCTGGCATGCGGATCTCCAACGTGTTTCATGTCTCCCTGTTGAAGCCACTGGTGTGTAATCGTTTCACTTACTCGATTCCTCGGCCTCGTCCGGTCCAAGTGGGCAATCGTGAGGAGTATGAGGTGAGCAATATCCTGGACTCACGCCTGGTCCGCGGCCGGGTGCAGTTTTTGGTCCATTGGCGTGGTTATGGTCCAGAGGAGCGTTCCTGGGTTCCCTCCGCAGATGTCCATGCTCCTGTCTTGCTCCGAGCCTTCCACGCACGCTTCCCTCAGAAACCGTTCCTTACTCCGCGGAGGAGGGGCCCTTGAGGGGGAGGTACTGTCATGGTCTTACCTCCTTGCTGTTCCCTTCGTTTGACATGTGCTGGCGGCCATCTTGGTTTCTGGGTTTTCTTGTAGCCTCCCACCCTGCGGCTCCTCCTTCCCACTGGGAGGAGCTGGATGCCTAGCTCATATATATAGGAGGTCTGTGGCTTCAGTTCCTTGCTTGGTCCTCCTGTGTTCACATGCTTCCAAGACTGCTGCTGCTTCTGGTTCCTGATCCTGGCCTCGTCTGACTACCCCGTTGGTTCCTGATTCCGGCTTCGTCTGACTACCCCGTTGGTTCCTGATTCCGGCTTCGTCTGACTACCCCGTTGGTTCCTGTTCCTGGCTTCGTCTGACTACCCTTCTGGTTCCTGACCTCTGTCTCCGCAAGACCCTGCTTCGGTTTAGCCATCCGTTCGGACTTTGCTTACGGCTTGCTCTTCAATAAAACCTTCTTATTTTCCACTTATCTCTTGTTGTACGTCTGGTTCATGGTTCCATGACAGTGTGGGCCTGACACACACGGGCTTGCAAATGTGATTATATCACAGAAATTTTTTTAATAGATTTTTTTTTTATCTGCAAGGTATTTCAGTGAGTGACACCCTGTAACGGTATGAGTGGAGGCCTAGCCACTAGCCAGTGGCCAGAATACAGTCTGTCTGGGCCTGACACAAAAGGGCTTGCAAATGTGCTTTCTGTGACTGAGCCTGCAGCCTCTCACACACAGGCAGCCAGGCAACTGCAATATATATATATATATATATATATGTATAAAAATAAAAGCACACTGATGTACCAGCCCTGAAAAGGGCTTTTTGGGGTGCTGTCAGGACGCTGTCCTTACAGCAGATGAGTCTGTTGACACAGAACAATGCCATAGCTAACGCTTTCTATATTGAATCAGCAGCAGCAGCAGCACTGTCCCTCCTCCGGAATGCAGCTTCCGAATGAATCTAAAATGGATTCTGTCCAGGAGGTGGTAGGGTCTGCTGCTGATTGGCTGGAATGTGCCTGCTGACTGTATGGTACAGGGTCAAAGTTTACTCAATGATGAAGTATAGGGGGCGGACCGAACATCGCATATGTTCACCCGCCGCGGCGAATGCGAACAAGCTATGTTCGCCGGCGAATAGTTTGGGCCATCACTACTGCACAATACAAATGCACTATATACTTTCTCTGTTAGAAAGTATATTATAGGCATATCACACCCCTTAATCAGTTTTTTTGGGGGGTAACAGGTATATCACACCCGTTGCAATCAGTTGTTCCAATTGTCCTGCTATATAGCTGCGGTATCTCAGCAGAACCGCAGACAACTGCTGCACAATACAAATGCACTATAGTATACTTTCTATGTTAGAAAGTATATTATAAGTATATCACACCCCTCAGTATATCACACCTATCGATAATACCTATACCAGTCCTTAACAGAAGCTAGCGTTTGGTGTCCCTTACAGCCTCCACAAAGCAACCTCTCCCTACACTGGCAAAACACAGAATGAAAAATGAATGCCAGATCGGGTTCTTTGATAAGGTAGGGGTGTGTCCATGTGCTGAAACATCTCAATTGGCTGTACTGTCCCAACAGATGGATGTGTCATGGGTCAAAGTTGGGCGCAATGCGGAATGGAATTGTGGACCTATTCACTTTTTATGGGGCCGATGTGCGGCCCCGATCTGCAAATGCGGACCCGCACTTCTGGGTCCGCATTTCCGTTCCCGAAAAAAATAGAACATGCCCTATTCTTGTCCGCAATTGCGGACAAGAATAGGCATATTCTATTAGTGCCAGCAATGAGCGGTCCGCAAAATGCGGAACGCACATTGCCGATGTCCGTGTTTTGCGGATCTGCAGATCGGTGGAACTGCAAAACACACACGGATGTGTGAATGGACCCTTATGGTGATGCGAAGAAAAATTTGATTTTTTCATACAAGTTTGGGATCACTGTATTTGTATTGACCCACAGAATAAAGATGTTATGTCATTTTTAGTACACAGTGAACGCCGTGATGTAAAAAACCTTGGCAGAATAGTTTTTTTTTTTTCAATTTAACCCAATAAATATTTTTTTTCCCCTTTTTTCAATAGCAGACATAGTAAATTGAATGGTGCCCTTAAATAGTGCAACTTATCCCCCCAAAATAGGCCCTCATATTGCTATATGAATGGAAAATTTAAAAAGTTATGGCTATTAGAACGTTGAGAGGAAAAAAATTACAATTCAAAAACAAAAATGGGCCCCGTACTGTATGCTGTGAAAACAATACAAACAATGAAGAACTTTCAAAAACGGACTGAGAATAAATATAAAAATGTACACATTAAAATTGTAAATGGCTCTGTTCTGTCAAATGGAAAACTAGTGAAAGAACAGAAATTATTTAACACTATAGACATGAATCTAATGAAAGAATGAAATCTCTTTAAAAAAGAATGATTTTCATGTTCCAACTGTAAAATAAAAAAAAAGATACAAATATATACTATGAACGATGGTATTTTACTTTCAAAATGTATAAAACTAGTAGCTGCTATATAATATGTTAACCAAACAGTGGTTGTTGCTGGTAGGTGGTTTTGCTGGTTAGGTGCGTGGCACAATATACAAATTGTTACTGTTGTGGCCTGCAATGCCCTGAAATTGCCCTTTTTGTATGAGAAATATATAAAAGGGCCAATAGTTAACCACTGTATACAGTCGTGGCCAAAAGTTTTGAGAATGACACAAATATTAGTTTTCACAAAGTTTGCTGCTAAACTGCTTTTAGATCTTTGTTTCAGTTGTTTCTGTGATGTAGTGAAATATAATTGCACGCACTTCATACGTTTCTAAGGCTTTTATCGAGTCAGTATTTGCAGTGTTGGCCCTTCTTTTTCAGGACCTCTGCAATTCGACTGGGCATGCTCTCAATCAACTTCTGGGCCAATTCCTGACTGATAGCTACCCATTCTTTCATAATCACTTCTTGGAGTTAGTCAGAATTAGTGGGTTTTTGTTTGTCCACCCGCCTCTTGAGGATTGACCACAAGTTCTCAATGGGATTATGATCTGGGGTGTTTCCAGGCCATGGACCCAAAATTCAACGTTTTGGTCCCCGAGCCACTTAGTTATCACTTTTGCCTTATGGCACAGTGCTCCATCGTGCTGGAAAATGCATTGTTCTTCACCAAACTGTTGTTGGATTGTTGGAAGAAGTTGCTGTTGGAGGGTGTTTTGGTACCATTCTTTATTCATGGCTGTGTTTTGGGGCAAAATTGTGAGTGAGCCCACTCCCTTGGATGAGAAGCAACCCCACACATGAATGGTCTCAGGATGCTTTACTGTTGGCATGACACAGGACTTATGGTAGCGCTCACCTTTTCTTCTCCGGACAAGCCTTTTTCCTGATGCCCCAAACAATCAGAAAGAGGCTTCATTGGGGAATATGACTTTGCTCCAGTCCTCAGCAGTCCATTCACCATATTTTCTGCAGAAGATCAATCTGTCCCTGATGTTTTTTTTGGAGGAAGTGGCTTCTTTGCTGCCCTTCTTGACACCAGGCCATCTTCTAAAAGTCTTCGCCTCACTGTGCGTGCAGATACGCTCACACCTGCCTGCTGCCATTCCTGAGCAAGCTCTGCACTGGTGGCACTCCGATCCCGCAGCTGAATCCTCTTTAGGAGAAGATCCCGGCGCTTGCTGGACTTTCTTGGAAGCCCTGAAGCCTTCTTGATGATCCTATAAATTGTTGATTGAGGTGCAATCTTAATAGCCACAATATCCTTGCCTGTGAAACTATTTTTATGCAACGCAATGATGGCTGCACGCATTTCTTTGCAGGTCACCATGGTTAACAATGGAAGAACAATGATTTCAAGCATCACCCTCCTTTTAACAGGTCAAGTCTGCCATTTTAACCCAATCAGCCTGACATAATGATCTCCAGCCTTGTGCTCGTCAACATTCTCACCTGAGTTAACAAGACGATTACTGAAATGATCTCAGCAGGTCCTTTAATGACAGCAATGAAATGCAGTGGAAAGTTTTTTGGGGGATTATGTTAATTTTCATGGCAAAGATGGACTATGCAATTCATCTGATCACTCTTCATAACATTCTTGAGTATATGCAAATTGCTATTATAAAAACTTAAGCAGCAACTTTTCCAATTTCCAATATTTATGTAATTCTCAAAACTTTTGGCCACGACTGTACATTTTACCTATTAATTAAAGTTTCACTTACCTTTAACCCTTGCATCCTGAAAATTGGGTATTCCCAGAGTGATAGAAGAAGAAAGCCCCACAGTTTTGAACCCACTTCTCCATCGCCAACCACTTTCCTGCCTTATAAGTGGAAGACCCTTCTTCTGCCATCTGCTTTTCCTCCTTTTCCACATAATCTAATACTCAAAGTATGTCATCAGAAATATCCGACTCCTCCTCTCTCTCTGCATCTTGCTGACTTCTATCAGACATGGAGACTGAAAAGATGATTTGGAAGAAGTAAGCCAACAAAAGATGAGGATGGTTATTATTTTGACCTGGCTTCCCTAAGGGGTGCATAAAAAAGGATGATTTAATATTCTACTATATACTACTTCCATAGTAAACTTCAGGGAAAGGTAGAGACTGTAGTGCCAACAACTTGGCCAGGTGCATGTTCAGCTTCTACGCCATTGGATGAGTGCACGCATACTGTTGTATTTTCACCTCTGTGATTGATTGCTGTTGAAACTAGTGACTAGGAGGATCAGAACCAATAGACGAATAGATGACATTGAAGTCGATAAAAAAGAACAACAGCTTCTTTCTGCTAATGTTAACGAGCCCTTACTGCTAGAGAAGGGGTGCAGGTGGGTTGCTGGATCAGACTGTAAGAATAAATGAGTGGCATGGTTTTCCCATGGTTTATAGTGATGCTCCAAGTGTTGACACAGGGTCATCATCCCAACATTAGTGCCCTGGCCGCGCGTCACCTCCTGACCACACATCATGCATATTGCCATGCTAAAGTCCCCAGCGACTGACGAGTATGGCATTTTCCCTCCATCACTGTGTGATGCCTGCCTGCCATTGCACGCTTCCACTCTGCTGTCTCACGGGTACACTGCCATCTTCTCTCCCTGGTGAAAATTATGCCCCCTCTTCACCCAGCTCCCAAGTGCAATCAGCTACATCATCAGCTACATATGTTTGGTTGTCACTTGTGTCACCCTCACCTGTCACTTCCCTGACATCTCACAACATATGCTCCCAACCGACTTTTATCATCAGTAGTTGCATGCCTAGAGGAGTCTGTAGCCTCAAAGTCTGTGCTGGCCTGTAACTGCTGACTGTCATCACAAAGCTTATCCTTACTGAAAAGCAGAGCAGAGCCTGTGGCATACATTACTTGGCTTGCAGAAGGAAAAGCAATGACAAGAGGCAGGTTCAGGATAGGTGAGGGCACAAAGACAGTTCCTGGGCCACCCCAACCAAGCATGGTGTCAGTGGAACCCACTAGTGTTGATCGAGCACCAAAGTGCTTGGGTGCTCTGGCCGAACACATTGGAATGCTCGGGTGCTCTGTAGAATAATGGAAGTCAATAGGAGAACCTGAGAATTAAACCAGGAACCCTCCGCCCCCCCAGGGTGCCTGGTTCATAGGTAAAGGTCAGAAATTGATGGACACACCACCGAAATGGTTCGGAAATAGCATTGGGAGGATGTCTGGATGCATCTTGGACTCCCAGGTCGTTGCTGGGAACGATGTTGTCCGAGTAGCACGCCACTTTAACAGACTGACAATAATACGCACAAAACCAAAGATAAAATAGATTTTAGATGAAAAACTGTTAGGAAACATTCTTTCCTGTATATTTACTCGTATATAAAGTGCAGTTTAGAATATTTGTCAAATTTTTTTTTCCATATGAAAACATCTTTCCTTCCTGCTTAAGTTGCTTGTGGGCCAATGACTCATTGGCCCACAAGCTAGAAGAAGTGAGGAATCATGCTTTCAGATGTAAAAAAATTAAGAATATTCGATATAACGAATAAATAGCATTATATTCAAAATATTCGCAAATTCTCAAAGTTGCGATATTCAGTTAAAAAAGTTTGTTATTAAAATATTCGCGCTCAACACTAGTGACAATGGGTAACGGGAAATCAGGGTTCGATTCCGGAGAGAGAGCCTGAGAAACAGCTACGGCTACCACATCCAAGCAAGGCAACATGCGTGAAAATTACATATTTAGGTATAATTAGGTGAGGCCCTGCAGGTGAGTTGACCCTGTAAAAGATTTTAGGTGCGGGCCTGCAGGTGAGCTGACCCTGTAAAAGATCTTAGGTGCAGGCCTGCAGGTGAGCTGACCCTGTAAAAGATTTTCGATGCGGGCCTGCAGGTGAGCTGACCCTGTAAAAGATTTTAGGTGCGGGCCTGTAGGTGACTTGACCATGTAAAAGATTGTAGGTGTGGGCCTGCAGGTGAGTTGACCCTGTAAAAGATTGTAGGTGAGGGCCTGCTGGTGAGCTAACCCTCTAAAAGGTTGTAGGTGTGGGCCTGCAGGTGAGTTGACCCTCTAAAACATTATATGTGAGGTCCCGCAGATGAGCTGACCCTGTAAAAGATTATAGGTGAAGGACTGTTGGTGAGCTGACCCTGTAAAAGATTTTAGGTGCGGGCCTGCTGGTGAGCTGAATCTGTTAAATATTTTAGGTGCGAGCCTGCTGGTGAGCTGACCCTATAAAAGATTGTAGGTGAGGGCCTGCTAGTGAGTTGACCTGTAAAAAATTATATGCGAGGGCACCTCACCAGCAGGCCTTCACCTACAATCTTTTATAGGGTCAGCTCACCTGCAGTCCCTCACCTACAACCTTTTAGAGGGTCAGCTCACCAGCATGGTGAGCTGACCCTCTAAAAGGTTGTAGGTGATGGCCTGCAGATGAGCTGACCCTGTAAAAGATTGTAGGTGAAGGCCTGCTGGTGATCTGACCCTGTAGAAAATTATATGCGAGGGCCTGCTGGTGAGCTAAACCCAGTCAAACATTATATGCGAGGGCCTGCTGGTGAGCTGACCCTGTAAAAGATTTACAGTGCAGGCTTGCTGGTGAGCTGACCCTGTAAAAGATTGTAGGTGAGGGCCTGATGGTGAGCTGACCCTCTAAAAAATTATATGCGAGGGCCTGCTGGTGAGCTGACTCTGTAAAACATTGTAGGTGAGGGCCTGCTGGTGAGCTGACCCTCTAAAAAATTATATATAAGGGCCTGCAGCTGAGCTGACCCTGTAAAACATTATATGCAAAGGGCATATATGCGAATTCATTATATGCGACTAATAAGCATGTTGATATAATGGAGGATGAGAAAAGGAAGATTCAACCATATACCCTTGTTTGAGGTGGAAGGGGTGCATGGGAATACAGTGTATTCAGTACATTATAAACAACACATTTAAAGTTCCTTTATGTTCATCAGCTTTCCTCTGGTGGAGTCGAGAAATCATGGTCAATCCAGGCCTTGTTCATTTTTATAAGAGTCAACCTGTCAGCATTTTTAGTTGACAGGCGGATACGCTTATCTGTTATAATGCCACCAGCAGCACTAAATACCTGCTCAGACAAAACGCTGGAGGCACAGAAGGCCTGCCAGTTTGTGCCAAGTGTCCAGCCTGGACACCCAGTAGTTGCAAGGCACTGAGGGATCATTGAGGACGCTGACACGGTCTGCTATGTACTCCTTCTTCCAAAAATGTTACCTCTTTGTGACACTAGGCCGCGCATCAGGGTGAGAGTGCTGGTGGGGTGTCATAAATTTATGCCATTTTCTACTCCAAAAACTGGCAAAGAAAGTGATGAATGAGACAGGCCTGTTGGCCCACCTTCTTCCCAACCCATGCCACACCCCGTTTTCCCAGATTTTGCCTGAAAAGGGCATGTGACAATATTTGCAACTGAGATACGCGTATATATGTTAATAAATGAGTGCGCATGTGCATTACTTCTTTCCTGTAGGAATGAGCTATGGTATTCGGATAAGTTGCAGTGAGATCACTATGTTTGAAGGAAGCTTAATGCAGTTAATAGCAACTAAAGATCTCAATTGACTTCTTTTTTTCTTATGGAAATTCTTAAGGCTAAAGATGCTAAGCCCAAAGATGCATAAAGATGCATCAAACCTAAAATGAACTGGAAGTGGATGATAAAGACTAGCGATTGTATGTGTATTACAATGTTACTGCTGCGTTATCACCTTGTTTTGCTTTTATTCCATTCAGTTTCTTCATTACATCTCGCCACTGATCCCTAATTGAATCGATTCTGCTTCAACTACATTATCTTCACTCCTGAATGTAATGAGAGTGTGAATAACTCCGGCCATAATGTGATCAAATGGAGCAAAATCAATAGATTCTATTAGCCTCTGAAGCATCTACATCTACAGTGCATCATATATTATTGTACAATCTTTAACCCTTTCCTGACACCAGAAAAATGTAATTCTCAGACCAATCCACAGCTTTCCTTTACACTTGTTATGTTCACAGCAATATGCATTGCAATATGAAAAACATACAGTTCTATATATGGGTAATGTCTGTCTAATAAAAAAGCAATTCCACCTGCAAATAGAATGGAAATCACACCACCGGATCATCTTCACCGCAACTTGCTGAACCTTGAGCAGTGGGGAAGTTTATTGAACTGGAATTATGTTCTGGCCACTGTTTTATGGTTCTGAGTAATGGGCATCCCTTTAATATGGGCTACCAAACAGTGCAGGAACACAAATTAGGAGTGCAAATAACAAAATGTGTATTTGTCAGCAACATAGTATAGTAGCTAGAGTAGCTCGGACACTTACATTTGCCTGTTTTTCCAGTCATTTTTTTTCTTTAGGTATATGCAGGCACCTTAGGCTAATGTATGCAATCATAAATCCTCATACTGTCTAGTGCTGTATTTGGATCTGTGCTTGATGCCATTTGGTAAAATGTATGCTGTTTCAGCAAATATTTGTTCTAAAGAGAGCCATGGCTATATCAGTATGCTTATATTAATCTTTCTTCTTTAGTGTATGGTTACACTAAGCAGTCATGATCCGGTCGTGTTGCGGCCGTGCTGCAGTCAAGAACCGCACAGCCAATTTACCGTAGCTGCCTTTATTTTAACTAATGGGGACCGCACTGTATAGGCACGCACAGCACCTACAATACCGCTTTAGGAAGGCGCAAGGGACCTTCGTTGACGAAAGATATGTGTCACCGAGGTTCCTGGCCTCGGTGGAGTAAGAGCCAGTTTTCAGCAGTTGCTGTTTGACACCTTGCTATTCAGTATAGCTGTAATAGCTGATCCAGGACGGCTCTTACTGGGACTAGTCAAAGTGCTGGGTCGGTGACTACTCCCCGCGTTCCAGGCCAGGTTTTGACTTGCCTATATAAAAAACCCAGCCAGCAGTGTCAGCTGGTGGTAATTACCTCTCTGACAGAGGAGCTCTTGCAATCGCTGGAGTGGGATCTGAGCTGTGTACTAGGCTGGAGGCCTGAGTTTGGGAGGTCTGCTCTGTCCTGAGCAATGCCGATTGGGTGTAAACTAACACCTAGGATAACAGGTGACTCTTTTTCTGTATGAACTGACTAGGTGTAAACGATCACAAAAACTGAAAATGGACAGTCACACTGTTTTATTGCCATAAGTGTGAATAAAACAATACAATAAAACAGACAATAAAAAGGAAGACCAACTATACAATGCTGTCTTCATTTGTTAAATGAGACAGCTGCAGCTAAGCACAGCCGCACCCTGACCAGATCACAGTGGCTCCCTGTGGCCATACCCTTATACAAAAGAATAGTTGTGATGTAAATCAAAGAAAGCATGATATTGTCCTATGATGTCCGATGATGTGATACGAAATATAATCATGCAATAGTTTTAGGAGAAACAGGTAACAAAATTATATGGCACTGATAACAAGAGGCTTTAGTCCTAGAGATCAGAGAATACATTTTAAATAAAACAAATTTGTTAGAAATTTCCCAAAAACTTCAGTTTCCAATTAATCTTATTTGTCCTGCATGAATCGTACGAAATGACGGACACAGTTATACAGTTCATAAAACAGAGAAGACAGCATTTCCCACCAAAAATAGAGCTTGAAAGGAGTTGGATATAATCCTAGGAGACGTCATACATGACTTTTCAGGACAATTGGGACACTTTCGATTCAGAATCAATTTATTCAGACCGAATTAAATCTGATACCTTATTTGACTGAATCAGACCCAAAACTATTTTTTGGGGGAAATTTGCTCATCTCTATTTATTTCCACTTATACCACAGTAGGTATACTGTCTGAAAACAAGCTACTAACCAACCTCATCAAAGCTTTGTGAATGGAGATTAGACTTACTCATTCCGCACAATCATATTTTGTAATCTATCACTTACTTTATTGTAACTCTCACTGTTACGGATCAGCGACTGTGGACCCATTTCGCCAACTAAGAGGTTTGGCTGTGGACTAAACCCTAAGGGCGCTATTCTAGTGCTCCCCTGGTACAGGAATCTGGCCATTACTCCAGAGAAGCAACCAGACCTCTACCTCCTGGGATAAATACGGTGTAGTTGGCATATGACCTATGGGGGCCAGGGACTCTGGGGCAAGCACCAGAAGCTCAGGATGCAGAAAATGCTGAAAAAAATGCAGGAAACCTACAAGTATAGTCTGAACGGTCGGTAAGGTTTTAAACAGGTTTTTGAGAACCAGACAGCACACTAGAAACATAGATAGTGGGAGACACAGGATAAACAGGCAGGCAAGGTGATAGTGAAGCTATAAGGCAGGCAGACAGTGACTGGATATTTGGATAAACACAGACGAGGCAGATGGACAGGGTTAAATTAAAGACAGACAGTACTGAAACTGGAAGAGCTGGAACACACAGGCAGGGCAGGCACAAGCTGGAGCACAGGCAGGAAGAAATGCAGGATAAATCGCAATAGCACTAGATCAAAACACCTTTGCTGGTCATCAGAGAGCCCAAAGCTCAGACACCCTCCTGATGGAGAGAGGGCCTTAACTACCCATTGGCTAGGGAAGGATTTGGAAACGGCTGCAGTGGCCCTTTAAGATGCTGTAGATGAGTGTGTGCCAGCCCTAAGGACACAGAGGCTGGAGCACAAGGCAGAAGCAAGGAGGTTGAAGCATGGTGAGTAGCATGGGTATCATGCCTGCAGAGGAGAGCAGGGTGGTGGAGGACATAGACAGCCGATCAATTACTGAGATATCTTCTTGGATTTTCTCTGCTCTGTCATCTAAACTTTAAAAACCTGTTCTTTATGTGGTAATTCAAAATGTAACTCACACCATGGAGCATGAGAGCAGCAGTTATCAATGAGCCCTGAAATACAGCAATGAGACTGCTTGAATGTGAAATGGCAATAAGGTGAAAACATTTCACCTTATAATGTTACCTGCATCAGTGGGTATCTGTGTTACCAGAGTCACAGATTGCAAAAAGTGATCTAATTCTGTTAGCATGAATCCATCTTATTCTCAGCCTACCGATTGAGGTCACGCAGGACCAGAGCACAGTATGTGTTATACAAGGTGCCATCTATCCTGACTCTATTTCTTGCTGTTAGAAATTACTTTATAGCTCCAAGTAATGGAGTGGTTGTTGATTACAGCAGTTGGAGCTCATGCTCATGAATACTGACTCTGGAGAAATATGTATTTTTTATCAACTTTAAAAACTGCAATTAAATATCTCTTCTTGGCACATGACCAAATCTGAATCGAATTGGCTGCAAAATAATAAACTCAAACTCCAACACTCTATTTTGTTGTAGGGCTTCATTGATTATTTACTTTTCAAACAGCTATTTTGTCTTCCTGTTCAAAACTATAACAGCCAAGACTCTGGGCGTATCAAGAAAAGGGTATTGATACTAAAATAAGAGAACAGAAAATAAGAGAATCAGTTTCTTTCATATACTCCTGTACATGTGTACTTTGGTAATCCTGAGTGCAACTAACATGACCAAATAGTAGAACTTTTATTTCCTTTTGGTTCCTCACATCATAATTACAGATGAGTGAATCGAAGTTGTCGAAGTAGAATTCTATCCGAATTTAAGGAAACACTCGATTCGCATCGAATACGAATTTCCTCACACTTTGTGGTAACAAATCGCACTTTTTCCTAAAATGGCTGCTGCACGTATTTGCACATGGAGCAAGGAACTCTGGGAACGAGAGATCACCCACAATGCCATGCATGCAGCCAATCAGCAGCCAGCCAGCCCTGTGATGTCACAGCCCTATAAATAGCCTCAGCCATCTTGGATTAAGCCATTTTCCAGTGTACTTAGTGCAGGGATAGACATCAGCATGTGCTAGAGACAGTGCTAGGAAAGACTTTGAAACTTGTATTTTGCTGTATAGAAGTTCAGGGAAAGGATAGGAAGGAATCATTCCACAGTATTGAAGCAGAACAGGGTTCAGTAGGGGAGTTTGCAGCCTGGGTAATAGGAACAATCCTATTACACCTTGCTGCACTGACTGTGCCAGTGCCATTATACAGCTCTGTCATTCCCGGAAACCGTTCTTGTTATTGGGGTGCAAGTGTGGTTTGATACAGCCATTAACAGGTTTATTACAAGGAAATATTTCTATATCTTATTTGCCCTTGTGCGTTGCAGTTATATGTTCTAAAGTATTTTTTGGCTTGTATTAGAGGGAAAAAAGGGCTTAATACCCATTGTGTCGTAAAGTGAGAAAATTACAGCACTTTTTGGTGTGTATAAGTGGCAAAAAAAATATATATTATTTGCCATCCAGCAGTGAAGTTATATGTTCTAAAGCCTTTTGTGGTGTGTATAAGTGGAAAAAAAGTAAGGGCCTATTTGCCATTCAGCAGTGCAGTTATGTTCTAAAGTCTTTTTGGCATGTATTAGTGGGAAAAAAATATATATTTGCCGTTCAGCGGTGCAGTTATATGTTCTAAAGCCTTTTTAAGAGTGTATTGTTTGCAAAAATATATATATTTGCCGTTTAGCGGTGCAGTTATAGGTTCTAAAGCCCTTTTTGGCGTGTGTTGTTGGCAAAAAGAAAAATATTTGCCGTTCAGTAGTGCAGTTATATGTTCTAAAGCCCTTTTTGATGTTTATTGGCAAAAAAATTATACATTTGCCGTTCAGCGGTGAAGTTATATGTTCTAAAGCCTTTTGTGGTGTGCAAATAAGAGCCTATTTGCCATTAAGCGGTGCAGTTGTATGTTCTAAAGCCATTTTTGGCGTGCAAAAGTGGAAAAAAATGGGCTTATTAGCCATTGTGTGGTGAAGTGAGAAAATTACAGACTTTTTGGGGCTGTTTTAAATTTCCTTTTTATTTATTTATTTGATCTAACAGTATGTCAGACTGAAGAGTGCCAGGCCCTGCACAGGCAAAGGCCTAAATGTTTGTGGCACAGGTCGCAGCAGAGTAAGGGGTCGTGGCAGCAGGAGTCGCAGTGAGAGGCCTAAACTCCTGGTGTCATCTAGCGGTCGTGTCTTGACCAGCAACCCAGTGGTTCTTAAATGGTTGACTCGGTCATCCACTTTGTCCCAAGTGACATCAGACACCCCCAGCCAAGAGTCAGTGGGTTCGTCAGACATAACCCTTAGTTTGCATGGCCCAAGAGCATGCCCTGCTTCCTCACCTGTCCTCAACCTGCCTCTGTCCTTTTCTGGTCCCTCAGCCAGAGAAGTATTATATGTTATGGACTCAGCTCCACTATACAGCAAGGACGAGCTACTAGAGTACAGTTAGCAGCTACTGGCCAGCAAAGATGTGGAGGAGACATCTGCCGCTTCCTCCGGTAGATGGACAAGTAGTGATGAGGAGAGTGGCGCGGGAAATGGTTTTGCGAGCGGTCAGGCTCCTGACCCAGAGACGTTGAGGAGGACATCAGTGAAGTGCAGACAGTACTCGATGATGATGATATAGCTGATCGCACTTGGGAGCCGGGTGAATTAGGGGCTTCATCATCATCGGAAAAAGAGGGTGGCAGCTTGCCTGAGAGGCAGCAGTGGAACCAGCAAGTCGCTAGCATGGCCGGGAGTCAGCATGGTGGCAGCAGTGGGAGGTCAGGAGCCAAACCTGCCCGGGGTAGACCACCTGCTTTGCAGGAGCCTACCTGCCTGGAAAGTAGTGGTGCAGAAGTTCACGGAAGCAGCGGCGGTAGCAGTCTGCGGTGTGGCAGTTTTTTGTTAAGCCGCTGGAGGAGGTGAACATGGCAATTTGTAGAATCTGTGGGCAGAAGGTTAAGCATGGCCAGGGTGCCAATGTTGGCACCATGGCCCTGCGACAAAATATGCAGCGTCACAATAAAGTGGCCTGGAAGAACCATGGCTCCGATGTGATGGTCCAGCCTACTGCATCAACCGCTGCATCACCCAGTGGCACGCACCCAATTTCAGGTAGTCAAGGCACCACCACCTCAGCCGAAGGGAGTTGTCTGTCCTTCCCATCATTCACTGGTCCTGATGCTCATGATCCTACTCCTACTACTCATCAGTCATTCCATCAGCAATCGGTCACCGAAGCGATTGCCAAGAGACAACAGTATGCATGCAGTCATCCAGCAGCGAGAACTGATGGCTTGTGCAGAGCCGAGGTGGAGAGCCCAAGCCATCCACATTTCTTTGCCAAAGTGTCAGAACCAGCCCTGCACACCTATGTAAAACAGAAGGTGGGCCAGTCCTTGAGCCTGTCGGTGTCTGCCAAAGTGCACGGCAGCGCCGTTGTGTGGAGCTGTGACTACGGTCAGGGACAATACATGTCCTTTACAGCCCACTGGGTCAATGTGTTTCCTGCATAGCCACACCAGCAACTTGGCTAGGTGACGCCACTTCCACCTCCACATTGTCAGGCCGTTAGTCCTGTGACAATGTCTGTCTCTGCCTCCTCATCCTCCACCATGTCCTCAGCCTCCACTGCAGGGACAATTCACAATGCCCCTCCAGCATACCACATGTGCAGGGCACGGTGGTGTTACGCTGCTCTGCACCTCATTTGCCTGGGTGAACAAAGTCATACAGGGGAGGAACTGCTCCATGTCCTTCATCAAGAAATCAAATCCTGGCTTTCTTCCCGACAACTCAAAATTGAAACCATGGAAAAACATGTTGTTAGCGCTGCGTCAAGGAGGGCTGAGCCATGCACCCTGCATGGCACACATGTTTAATCTGGTTGTCAAGTGGTTCTGTCATGGTCTTCCACCCATCTGCAAGACATCCTAAAAAAGGACAGGAAACTTTGCATGCACTTCAACCATTCCTACACCGCAAAGCACACCCTCCTTGAGCTGCCAAACAGCATCCCCCAACATAGGCTGATATGCAACGTTTCCACCCTCCATATGATGGACCGACTGTACGAACAGAGAAAGGTAAAAAACTATTTCCTGATGATCCAAGCAGACAGGAGTACTCCCCTGTGTAACTTTGATGTCGCTCATGCGTGACACCTGCCTTTTGCTTAAGCCCTTTGAGGATACCACGTTATTTGTCAGGACTACAGGATATTTATCAGGACTACAGGATAAACAAGGTCATTCCACTGCTTCATGTCCTGGAATAGATCCTGGAAAATCTGGCTGGTCGGGGGACTGGAGACTTGGTGCCTAGATCTCACGGCCACATGACCCCTGTGGGGGCTGAACTGGAGGAGGAGGATATTGGAGCACAAGCAATGTGTAGCGAAATAGGTGGTTTTTCTACACAGGTGACAGGAGAGGAGGAGCAGGAGCAGCCAGAGGAGCTACAGGGCAATGAGGAAGATTAGGCAGAGGACCCAGACACACCGTGGCAGTATGCAGTGGAGATGGAGGCAGGGAGTCCCTCCGAGTCACTTGCACAAATGGCCCAAAGCATGCTTGCTTGCTTGAGTAGTGACAACTGAATTTTCACCATTCGGCAGAGGAATGACTTCTGGCTGTCCACCTTGTTGGACCCTCACTACCTTTTTTACACCCTCTGAGAGGGAGGACAAACTGAACTACCATAGAGACATTGTATGTAGTCAGTTGGCCTCCGCCTATCTGCATCTGACCAAGGGGGAGGGGGGGTCTCTGCGCTCACATTCCTCTGCCATGGCTGCTGTGGCAGGGTGGGGGTGGGTAGGAGCAGTTTCAGCTCCATCAGCAGCAACTTGAGTTTAGTCACTGATGAGCAGCTTTCTTCACCCGCTTAGTGAAGAAACTACTCACCCTCAGCAGCAGCAGCTAGACCTGTAGCAGGACCTAAACCAGCAGGTGGTAGCATACTTGGAAAGCACCCTGCCAAATCTCATTGAAGATCCGCTGGACTACTGGGCATCCAAACTGGATTTGTGGCTGCAATTGGCAGAGTTTGCCCTGGAAAAGCTGTCCTGCCCGACCAGTAGTCTGAAATCAGAGTGGGTGTTTAGTGTGGTGCTTAAAACTCAGTTCTCCACCCAAAATATGGGGAGACTGACCTTTGTCAAGATGAATCAGGCATGGATCAGTCAGGATTTCCACCCACCAATGCCTGATGCATCAGATTAGATCATCCATGGTGCCACACCAACATATTGACAAGAGACCGGTTTCTTCTGGCTACCTGCCTCAGCTACTATTCTGATGCTGCCCACCGCCTGATGCCACACATATGATGCCAAGTGCTCCTTCCCCCACCATCTCATACTGGTATTGCCACCCACCTCCTTACTCTGTCACTGGGTTACTCTGTGGTCTCCTGATGCTGCTGCCACCTCCACACTATGTCACCTTGCCACTTTGTGGTCTCCTGATGGGCTGCCACCTTCACAGTATGTTACCTTGCCACTCTGTGGTCTCCTGATGCTGCTGCCACCTCCATACTATGTCACCTTGCTACTGTCGTCTCCTGATGCTGCTGCTGCCACCTCTACACTGTCATTGTGCCACCCTGTGGCCTCCTCTTGATGCTGCTGCCACCACCTCTACACTCTGTCATTATGCCACTCTGTGGTATCCTCATGCTGCTGCTACCTCCACACTGTCATTGTGTCACTCTGTGGCCAACTCCTGATGCTTCTGCTGCCGCCACCTGACACTCTGTCATTGTGCTACTCTGTGGCCTCCTGATGCTGCTGCCACCTCCACACTGTTATTGTGCCACTCTGTGGCCTCCTCCTTATGCTGCCTCCACATCCACACTCTGTCATTGTGCCACTCTGTGGACTCCTCCTGATGCTGCTGCCACCTCCACACTCTGTGGCCTCCTGGTGTTGCTGCTGCCACCTCCACACTGTTATTGTGCCACTCTGTGGCCACCTCTTGATCGTGCTGCCACCTCCAGACTCTGTCATTGGTCTCCTCATGCTGCTTCCACCTCATCACTGTGTCATAGGGCCACTCTGTGGACTTCTCATGCTGTTCCCACCCTCCCCACTGTATGACTGGGCCACTATTTTGCCTTTCGGCCTGACTGACATCATCATTTATTTGACCCTTCTGTCAGAAGGAAGGAAAAATGAGATGCACAATGGATCCTGTCTATGTAACAGCTGTAAGGCCTGCATGACATCTTCCCTATTTTGCATCAGAATTAGCTTATGATTTGGTAGCCGAAAGCAGGAGTGGGTACAAAACACAGAAAAAATGCTAATATTCCATTCACATATCATCTCTGTTTTAGATCTACTCCTGCTTATTTTTTGGCTTTAGCAATACTGATGGATTGCTGACCGAGTAAAGGCGGATGCTCCACAGACAGGATCAGTTTTTTGGGGGTTATTGTTCTGACAGATCGGAGGAAGGGCAAAATAATCAGTGACATCAACACAAACTTACCGCTGACACCCTCTCCACTCTACTTGTATAAGCGTTTAATAGAACAGATTCTGTAGACATCTATATGGTATCAGCTGACAATGGTGCAAAAGGAGTGCGCTACTGCTTGACGCTAACATTTACCTGTACGGCTGAGTTCACACTTGAGTTATTTGGTCAGTTTTGGCCCCGTAACTGCCCAAATAAGTGAAGTGTGCAGTGATTCTAAGAATGATGCCTGTCATCTGCATGTCATATGGACTCACAGTATTATTTCTCTACCAAAGCACTAATGCGTGTTACTGCAAGGCACAGTTTTCTACACCACTATAAAGGTTCTCTGCAGCCAGGAAATAGCAGTTTTTTTACACAATTCACCAGAGATAAATTTGGATCAAACCAAATGTTTTCCAAAAATTCGGCAAGCCGGCCGAATTGAACTTTTGAGAAATTCGCTCATCTCTAGTCATATTATTAATTGGTTCTGTGAACCGTTGTCACATGATCATTTTTTTATTTAAGGTTATAACTTGTAAATTGGTTTTAAAACTCGCCTAATGTTTCTTCAAAATGAAAAAATAAATAAAAAATAAGCCTTTAAATAATATAATATAAAGCAGATCCTATGAAAAAGTCAGAAACTGCTGCTGGAAACTATAAATCACTTTGATGTTGATGACAGGAGCTTCCTCCGGATCCTGTACAGTACATAGTGTACGCTAATATGTACCTCATCGGGTATCCAAAGGAACAGATTGTCCTGGCAGAGGTAGATAGTAGCACAATACATGCAATCCTGCACTGTACTGCAGAGAGGCGCTACTAGCCCGCCAACCTTTGCATGCAGTTCAGTACATGGTATTTTAGTAATGAAAAGCCCACGTTAATTGGGTGGAACTTTGCAGGCATCTCAGATCAGCATGGATACATTTTTAGGTAAATTTGGTTTCAATTAATAATGGCTTAGTTAGTCCCATTGCAAGTTAGTCCCTTTTGAAGCAATATTAACTGGAAGGATATTGTAACTTGTTGCAGTACTGTATGATTTTACTTGCTTTTTCATAGCTGAAATGATTTTGCTGTTCTCTCTGAAAAAAACTTTTCTTTGTCAATCAGATTGATCTGGATCAATTACACAACAGATCCACCATAACTGTGATAGCTACTTTCACACTTGCATTTACATTTTCCGGTATTGAGATCGGTCATAGGATCTATTCTCAATACCGGAGAAAAAAATGCTTCCGTTTTGTCCACATTCATTGTCAATAGGGACAAAACGTAACTGAAGAGAACGGAATGCTCCAAAATCCATTCCGTTCTGTTTGGATGCGTTCCCATACCGGAGAGGAAATTGCAGCATGCTGTGGTTTTCTTTCCGTCATGTGATGCGGAGCAAGACGGATCCGGCATGACACACAATGCGAGTCAATGGGGACAAATCCTTTTTCTCAAACACAATAGAAAATGGATCCGTCCCCCATTGACTTTCAATGGGGTTCATGACGGATCCGTCTTGGCTATGTTAAAGATAATACAACCGAATCCAGTCATAACGGATGCAGATGGTTGTATTATCAGTAATGGAAGCTTTTATTTTATCCCTGCCAGATCCAGCAAAAATGCTAGTGTGAAAGTAGCCTTAGTAGCTAAGCTAGTAACAATTTGGAGACTAGAGTAGTTTATCAGGTGAATTATTTGTACATAGTGGCTAACTTTGATGCTCTGAAGGTGTTTCCCAGGACTGAAGTATTGGTTACATATTCTTAGGATAGGTCATCAATATCAGTCCAACTCCTGCTACTCCCATAGTCCAGCTGTTTGAAGGAGCTCTGACTCCAGAAACAGGCACCGACACTGCACAACTCCATCCACTGTGTAGTGGCCGGGGCTCGTAACTGCAGCAACTCCCCCATTAAAATGAATGGGAGCAGTTTTGCAGCAACCTGCCCTGGCCACAATGCACTAGGTGGAATTGTGCAGTTCTGGTGCCTGTTTCTGAGGGTGGAGCTTGCGAAAACAGATCATTATGGGGGTGTCGGGATACAGATCCCAGTGGATTTGATATTGATATTTCATTCAGTATTACAGAAGTGGTTACTGTGCTGTGTTATCTTGCATGAATGGCTGGTTGCATGGTCCTACCCTTGGGTGCAGGAATGGGACAATCCTTGGGTGCAGGTGAACTTTGCTCAGTGTAAATTGTTTGGTCTCCTGGGCCAGCTCTTTATGTTCTCTAATGCTGCTCCAGAGGCTTTGTTTCAATTTCAGGTGATGGGGTGCTTCCATAATGACCAGGCCATTTTGAACCTTTGTGACCAGGATTATTTTTTTAAATCTGACATGTATCTTTTTATGTGGTAATAACTTTGGAACACTTTTACTTATCCAAGCCATTCAGAGATTTTTTTCTCGTGACACATTGTACTTCATGATAGTCATAAATTTGAGTCAATATATTTTACCTTTATTTAAGAAAAAATCCCAAATTTACCCAAAATTGTGAAAAATTAGCAATTTTCTAAATTTATATCTCTCTGCTTTTAAAACAGAAAATGATACCTCATAAAATATTTATTACTTAACATTCCCCATATGTCCACTTTATGTTGGCATTATTTTGTAAGCGTCATTTTAATTTTTTAGGACGTTAGAAGGCTTAGAATTTTAGAAGCAATTCCTAACATTTTTAAGAAAATTTCCCAAACCCACTTTTTAAGCACTAGTACAGGTCCGAAGTCACTTTGTGGGGCTTACATAGTAGAAACCACCCATAAATGATCCCTTTCTGGAAACTACACCCCTCAAGTTACTCAAAACTGATTTTACAAACTTTGTTAACCCTTTAGGTATTCCACAAGAATTAAAGGAAAATGGAGATTACAGTTCTAAATTTCACTTTTTTGGCAGATTTTCCATCCATTTTTAATCCTACAGACCGCAGCATGGAAGTGGTTAAATGACCGTCATCAGTGCCAGCGCCAATGTCGGCCATTAAAGTAATTTGTCAGCTGTATGTTACAGCTGACAATCTACTACCGCTTGGCCATCCTAAAACTTTGTGGGGGTGGCCATCCTGGTCGCTCGTCCATCCTGAAGGGGAAGGAGATTGGGATACAGTAAACACAGCAGCACAGCCCCGATCTCCTCAACACTCACTGAGGAGATCAGAGCTGCGCTGCTGAATGCTGCGATTGGTCAGTAAAATCTGACTGACCAATCGCGGCGATCCAAAGGCAGGGAGCGCTGTGATTGGTCGGCCTGCTGGGAGCACGGACAGTTCAGCAGGGACACTTTTATCTCATGATGTACTGTGCATGTCACGATGCGGTAACTAACTCCACATCGTGATGTACACAATTTGTCATTAGTCACTAAGGGGTTAAAAGGATATTCCTTATATACTGATACACTGTGTTATATTTATAGTGGTACATACATGACACACAGATTAAAATTGAGAATCAGGCTCTGTACTAAACATAATACAGTGCATCATAATGCTTTTTTAAACCTATTTCATAACTTTTGCATTGCATAATGAAATACTAATATTGTTTCTTCTAGCATATCTGATATCCCAGTGTCCCTGATGGTCCATTGGATTAATGCAATCTAATGTTTATAATATCTTGGTTAGACTGTTGTATTCACAAATGACTTTCTGGTTTGTCTGCTTACTATACCTGTCTAGGATCTATTTGCACAAACATGAAAGAGTTATGATATCTTTATAGAGTAGGTACCATTCAATGTTGCATTACAGATATGTCCTTCCATACCTTTCGTCTTGGCAGGACATGTTCTGATACATGTGTTACCAGATTACTAGCTTCTCTAAACAAATAGTGTTTATTTATCAAACAAATAGTGTTTATTTATCAAACTGGTATAAAGTAGAACTGGCTTAGTTGCCCATAGCAACCAAACAGATCCCCTTTGGAAAATGAAAGGTGGGATATGATTGGTTGCTATGGGCAACTAAGCCAGTTTTACTTTACACCAGTTTGATAAATGACCCCAAAATGTTTTTTGCTAGGATGTTAAGATGTTGTATTGATTTAATGAGAAATCAGAGTCCTTAAAGTGATTGGCCCATCTCAGAATTTGATTGCTTCTGTCCCCAGAATGAGGCACCCAAAGTGAACTGAGATCAGCCATGAATAGCAGAGAGCTGGCTTGGCTATTTCCAAATTCCCATACTAGTGATTGGAACAAGGTCCGCACTTTGAGGGTCCTGTTCTGGAGATAGCAGTGGGTCACAGTTGTGAACTGCCATAGTGATGAACTTATAGCACTCTGCGCATGCACAGTGTGCTTCCTTCAAGGTCCCAATTCTGGAGATAGAAGCGGGTTTCAGGCATAGGGTTTGCGCCTATCTGACATAGAATATCCTAGTGGTAAGCCATCAATGTCTGAGATGGGCCAACTCTTTTAACCAAATTCAAGCTACGGCAATAGTGTGTCCATCAGCAGTGGAATTGTATGCACTGTAATTTTCGTGAGCCTGGTTGGCTTTTGACATGTAATGAATCGGTGAGGTATTTCTACACTATATTAATCATAGTTCCTTTCACAAGGCAGCATTTTAATATACAGAGCTCTTGAATTTATGGATAATCTTAGGCTGAATTCAGAGCACTGTAAGTGTTATAATCACCGGAAAGGAACCCTTTTGGAGCTGTAACTGTATACAGCTCCACTGGGTTACGAGACATGGTATAATGTCTTGATTTTTCATGTTCGTTTAATTCCTGTTCATAAAATGTCAGTGATAATCCCAAATAATCAGACTGTGCTGGCAGGTTGTGTGGGGGAGGATTGAAGGTTGCTTTGTGAGCCAGCTAGATTTATAGACTCTGTACAGTTACACAGTGACATTTGGAAAGGAATGGAAAGTCAGACTTATTTGTGTCCTGGCAGAGGCTGACTCAGCCATCTTTCTATCTGTCCATTAACGGTGTAGAGCCAAGAATGAAACAAGTCAGGATGCTGCAGAAAGACAAGTCATTATATTTGGCCACAGGACAAAAGTGTAATCTCGGCACACTTACCAGCCTTCCAAGTGACTTTAAGTTCCTGGCGAAAAAGTGCTGTGATAGCTTTGAAAAATGTATTGGAATAGGTTTTAATTATTTAATCTCCCATTTATGTCTCAGTATCGAGGACAGGGTCTTTTCTACAAGGTTGTGATTTTATTGTACACTGAAGTGTTTGGTGCCTGCTTAAATGTATAAGATCAGACAATGAAAACCTAGTTAAACTCATATTACAGCTAGGAATTGTGATTTATGGTTGTTTTCCAACACACCCTGGTGAAAAATATGTGATTCCGCCTTACATTTAAAAGGGTTTGCCCACAAAAGACATTAGATCATTACAACAGGGGTCCAAAGCCCCAAATCTACCCCACAGTGAAGAGGAGCTTGAAGGGAGCAATGGTGTTACATGCACCAATGTCCATGAGGCTGATGGAAACAACTGTTTGTACCTAACGGTTTCCATCACCATAGACAATGAGTAGAACAGCAAGATAGACTAATCTTATATATGGCACCATGAATGTAGACAAGCTGTCTAGACCTGAACCATATTTATCACAGTGGCTCAGGCTGCATGATAAATATGGTGCGCCGATAGACACTTTTGTCTAATTCTATAACAACTGTTACTTGACTTAGTCTGCAACAGAATTTTGCAACAAAATTGTGGTACATTTTTATCCAAAAATGTAGAGGTCATGCCCATTCCTTGCCAAGCTACATCCTTTCTCGTTTAAGCCACATCCCAGAGGTGAGCTTAGTGCAGAGCATTTCTCTAAACTACCGTAGAGGTGCCAATTTGTGCCAAGGTTTTGGGCAGTTTATGACAACATCTAGGTGCACTCACCTTTGTAAATGTCTCCTTTGTGTACATACATCTAACTTACTCCTATCATCACCAAATCTCCATTGTGACCAGCATTGTTTCAAGAATTTGTTCTCTGGCAGTATTGGCGGCTTAGGCTAATTTCCTCGTGGACAATCAATCTTTCTCTGCTTCATAGGACTGACAGATTGTCTGCACAGAGACTGGGAAAATAGAAATAACAGGACGTATTGACTTAGTGGGCTGTTTACTTTATGGCATTATAAACTTTCTCCTTTAGTAATACAGTGCTGTTTCTTTTCTTGTTTTATTTACTTTCCCTTCACTTTGATCATAGAGTGAATAATGGAAGCCGATGCAAGAAAAGAATGAATGTCTTAATAAATAGCTCAGGTCATTTTTCTCCTGTGCTAATATGCTACCTCTGTCTGAGAGAAATATAGCAACAGGCATGGGGATGCTGGATGATTCCGCTGCAATTGGTTGCTTTTTTTAAAGCCCTAAAGGGAGATAAGCATATCACAAGAACCTCTTTTTTATGTTTTTCTATCCCTGTCAATAGAATTGTGTTTATTTCCCCCCGTAGCACGAAGCCACACTTTCTACAGTAAGATCAGGACACACAGAGTTAATTTCAGCATTTTAATGAAACTAATGTCCTCTAGGAAAAATATTGCGGGAAATGTGTGCATTTTCTAGTGTTCTGGAGAATACAATGGACTTGACATTATAAGGAAACTATGGGATTCTTCAGTTCTTTGCCTTTGTCAGCGCAGAAGGGATATATGTTCTCTCAGTGACTTTTGGCATGCCGCACAGTAGAGCAGTGTAGAGGGAGCTGGCCTGGAAACAAACTTTATAGTCTGGAACATGACTTGCCTTTCATTGAAATTTTCAGATTGTACAAGGCTTATTCGTAAGTCTGTTGCATGCAGCAAAGTCAGTCTGGATTGAGGACGTCATTAATTTATGGTTTTCTTCCATGAATTTTGGGCTGAGCAAAATAATATTGTAAGACTTGTTGACAGCATTACTTTCACCTTTGTTGTAACCTCCTGAAGAATGGCAAGATACCAGTCTGCATGTAAATAATAAATGGCAGCATTGAGTAGGTGCCACTCTTGTTAATGATCTCCAATAGTCATTGTCTGTACTATAGGTTTTCAGATAACGGTACCTAGACTAAAGCACCATTTAATATTCCATACAATATAGAGAGAAGTTGGAAAAAATTCTGAATGGGGTGGAATTGGAATAAAAAAAAGTTTCAAATTTTCTTTTTACTGCATTCACTGTGCACTTTATCCTTTGGGTCAGTACAATTACAGTAACCATAACACTATACACTTTTTGTTATATTTCTAAATTAGAAAATTGTGTTTTTCTTTGCATCATCATAATTTGAAACCCAACTTTTTATATTTCCAACTATGGAGCTGCGTAAGGTCTCATTTTTTGCAGGGTGATCTGTAGTTTTTATTGAAGCCATCTTGGGGTATGTATAACTTTAATAACTTTTAATTACATTTTTTTGAGTGACCAAAGTGACTAAAAAACAACAATTAAAAAGAGGGTTTCTCTGTGTTTAATATTGATGAACTATCCTCAAAATAGGTCCTCAATATCAGATTGGCGGTTTGAGCAGACTGCAGTGCTTCTGTGAGCTCTGCCCAAGAGGCTCCCTTCTGCCATTTGATTGACCGGGCCTGACATCTCACTTGGCCATGACAATATCACACCTGCTCTGCTGCTGCTCCTAGAGCTGCAAATGTGCATGCGCGGCTACACTTCCGAGTATCCAAGGCAGTCCCTCGCTGCTCAGGAACTCTGCTTGATGATCAAATCAATCAATTCGCCCATCTCTATTGAGAATTCCCTTCAGTTTGGGCAGGATCTTCTCAGAGTGTATGGGTACTAGGGTCTATATACTGACCTCTAGAAGCAGATATCCAAAGAAGATTGTACATGTTGTCTCCATCTCCCCATTAAAATAAACACATATTGGGGCACACTCTTATTGATAGAATTAATTTAGTCTCATTACAATAGGTGTATAAAAACAAGCATCTTGCCATGCAGTCTGCCTCTACAAACATTGGTGAAAGTATGGGTCATTCTAAAGAGCTTGCTGCAGTTGATTGTGGTACTAGTATGGGATGCCACTATTGCAACAAGACAGTTCCTAAAATTTCTTCCTACCTACAGTAGATATTCCACAATCAACTGTGAGTGGCACTGTTGAAAAGTGGAAGCATTTAGGAACCACAGCAACTCAGCCACGAAGTGACAGACCACGTAAAGTTACAGAGCAGGGTTCCCAAGTGCCAAGTCACCAATGCTCTGCTGACTCAAAAACTGCAGAGTATAAAACCAACTCTGATTTTAACATTGGCACAAAAACTGAAATGGGAGCTTTATGGCCGAGCAGCTGCATGCAAGCCTTGCATCAACAAGCACAATGCTAAGCATCAGGTGGAATGGTGTAAAGCCCCCTACCACTTGACTCTGGAGCTGTGGAAATGTGTTTTGTGGACTGACAAATCAAATTTATCTTTCTGGCATTTTGATGGACGAGTCAACATATGGGTACTGTCAGAAGAACATTATCTGCCTGACTACATTGTGCCAACTGTACATTTTGGTGGAATAAGAATTACAATGTGAGGTTGTTTTTCAGGGCTTATATGCTTCCAGCTTTGTGGAAAAAGTCCATACAGCCATGTTTGGGTTAGTTTGGTCTGGAAGAACTTGACTGGCCAAACAGAGCCCTGACCTCAACCCCACTAAACACAATTGAGATGAACTAGAACATACACTCACCTAAAGAATTATTAGGAACACAATACTAATATGGTGTTGGACCCCCTTTTGCCTTCAGAACTGCCTTAATTCTATGTGGCATTGATTCAACAAGGTGCTGATAGCATTCTTTAGAAATGTTGGCCCATATTGATAGCATAGCATCTTGCAGTTGATGGAGATTTGAGGGATGCACATCCAGGGCACGACGCTCCCGTTCCACCACATCCCAAAGATGCTCTATTGGGTTGAGATCTGGTGACTGTGGGGGCGATTTTAGTACAGTGAACTCATTGTCATGTTCAAGAAACCAATTTGAAATGAGCTTTGTGACATGGTGCATTATCCTGCTGGAAGTAGCCATCAGTGGATGGGTACATGGTTGTCATGAAGGGGTGGACATGGTCAGAAACAATGCTCGGGTAGCCCGTGGCATTTAAACGATGACCAATTGGTACTAAGGGGCCTAAAGTGTGCCCAGAAAACATCCCCCACACCATTACACCACCAGTCTGCACAGTGTTAACAAGGCATGATGGATACATGTTCTCATTCTGTTTACGCCAAATTCGGACTCTACCATTTGAATGTCTCAACAGAATTCAAGACTCGTCAGACCAGGCAACATTTTTCCAGTCTTCAACAGTCCAATTTTGGGGAGCTTGTGCAAATTGTAGCCTCTTTTTCCTATTTTTAGTGGAGATGAGTGGTACCCCGGTGGGGTCTTATGCTGTTGTAGCCCATCCGCCTCAAGGCTGTGCGTGTTGTGGCTTCACAAATGCTTTGCTGCATACCTCGGTTGTAACGAGTGGTTATTTCAGTCAACGTTGCTCTTCTATCAGCTTGAATCAGTCGGCCCATTCTCCTCTGACCTCTAGCATCAACAAGGCATTTTCGCCCACAGGACTGCCGCATACTGGATGTTTTTCCCTTTTCACACCATTCTTTATAAACCCTAGAAATGGTTGTGCGTGAAAATCCCAATAACTGAGCAGATTGTGAAATACTCAGACCGGCCCGTCTGGCTCCAACAACCATGCCACGCGCAAAATTGCTTAAATCACCTTTCTTTCCCATTCTGACATTCAGTTTGGAGTTCAGGAGATTGTCTCGACCAAGACCACAACCCTACATGCATTGAAGTAACTGCCATGTGAATGGTTGACTCGATAATCGCATTAATGAGAAACAGAACAGGTGTTCCTAATAATTCTTTAGGTGAGTGTAGATTGCAAGCCAGGCCCTCTCGTCCAATATCTGTGTATGATCTCTTAAATGCTCCTCTGATGAATGGGCAAAAATTCCCATACAGTAAGTATACGCCAAAAGTCTTCCCAGAAGAGTGAAGCTGTTTTACCTTTAAAAGGGAGACCAACTCATCTTTATGTCTATGGATGTAGAATAGGGTCTCATAAAAGTCCTTGTAAGTGTAATACTATATGTACAGTAGGTCCAAGTACATTTGTCCAAAGCCAAACCAGCCGGGTTCTGCAGAACTTGGCTGACCATCTAATGTTTATGAGGGCTTCCCAACTCTCCAAAATGTCAGAGCAGAGAATGATCAGGCTGTTGGATTTCACAAGCCAGATCCATTGACTCATTTCTTTTTGGGATGATAGACTGTCACCAGAGATGTCTAAAAGCAATTGACTCTCCTCTTCCTATTCAAAACACATGCATACTTGGCCATGCAGAGTGTACATGTATATCAGGATTGGGAGAGATAGCTGTCAGATGATGGCTATCTAAAATATCTTGGCAACTTAAATGGAATACAGTTTACAGTTAGTGTTTCAATAAAACCGCCATTGGCAGCATATTTTCATTTTTTTACTTTTCCCAATGGGAATAATATTTTCTATAATGTATCAGTTTATTTCATTATCAGCTCACTATTATGGCACCCTGAAGTGGAAAAATGAGAATTCCTGTTAATGATGGTATTTCATATGATACAAAACTGCTATATACAGTACCTGCAGTGGAAATAAAGTTTAAGACAAATGATATTAAAACCTACTGAATCCTATCAAAAGTTGTCTCAGAGGTGATGTACTATTGGACCCGCATTGGGGGTGCTTTTTGGCTATAAATGTCAGAAGTGAATGAACACAGTCATTCAGGAAGACACAGCCAGTGGCATGTTTTAAACTGCACAACAGTTTTGATTTGATGCCACTGTCATCGCCTTAGTAATGTCTCGATGTGTTTTACTGTTTTATTTCCCCCCAGTCTCATTTGATAGGGCTCTTTAGACTGTGTCTGGTGTTTGACATAATAAATAATGGGGACAAACACTCTTGTGAGTTCCATAAAATTAGATTCAATGTCATCATGGGATCTTTTTTAATTTTTTTTTGTAAACACACATAAACTGACGTAATAATTAACACAATTTTTAAATTTTGTCAGAAATAACATTAGAAGAATCAAATCAGTATTATTTACTACGTATATTGATTTCTGAGATATTTTTTTTTTTTTTCAGATTAACAGCTAAAGCTGTTGCAGTGCTCCTGCCGATCCTGGGAAGCTCCTGGATCTTTGGAGTCCTTGCTGTCAATGAACAGTCCATCGTGTTTCAGTATATGTTTGCCATCTTCAACTCTTTGCAGGTAATGTTTGTAGATATGCTATCATACTGAAGTATGGTCTGTTTAAACTATGCATGTAACAAGATAACCTTACAGATGTGTACTATAGTTGCAAGATAAAATAAGTGAACCCTTTTGCATCACCTGGATTTCTGCATTGATTTACTAAAATGTGCTCTAAATATCATCTAAGTCACAATATAGACAAACACAATCTAATTAAACTAATAACACACAAGTTGTATCATTCATGTCTATTGAATATACTGAGTAAACATTCACAGTGCAAGGGAAAAAAGTGAACTTTTGAATTGGTTAATCAGAAGATGCCCCTTTAGCAGCAGTCACCGCCACCATACATTTCCTATAGATACAAATAAGATGTCCACATTGTTGAGGAAACTGTTTGGAACATCCCTGCATGTGTGTTTCAGTCCATCAGTATTTCTGGGATGCCATGCATGCACAGCTCTCTTCAGGTCATGCCACTGAATCTCAATAGGGTTAAGGGCTCTGACTTGGTCATTCCAAAACTAACTTTTTTCTTATTTAAAAGTATTATCCAGTAAAGTACATATTTATGACTTCTCATCAGCATAGGCCATCAGTATAAGATCTGCAGGGGTGCGGGGGAGGGGCATATTCATTATCACAAAGTATAATAACGCATGAGCTGTGCAGTGGTGGATCCAGAGCCTGGTCTCGGGAGGGGCACTTCCAGATTATTTTCTGTCCGCCGCCACAAAACAATGGTGCTTATAGAACAGACTACACAGTGTAGCGGTATACTGTATATTGTGTGGCACAGTGTAGGCTATATGTGTATAACATAAACATATTTCACATGAAAACTTACAATTACTTGGCTTGGCCCTTGGGGATCTCGGACACCACTTCAATACTTTGGCTGGGGGGCTTAATGGAGCTGATGTTGTGTTTTATCCTAATGAGAAAGATTTCATAATAAGGATTTGGAGAAGGGGCAGAGGGATAGCAGAGCAGGGAGAGGCTGGTGCTGCTACAAGGGGGTCATACCATGTGGGAGTAATAAAGCCCACCATAGTGAAATAATTTTCTTTATAATGTGACAGTGCAAAAAATACCCACTTGTAATGCCCCCAGTTGAGCTAATGTCCCCATAGTGCCCCCATAATGTGCCAGTATAAAATACCCCTATATAGTGCCCCCAGTAAATGCCTCCATAGTGCTCCTCTCCCCCCTTCCTCCTAGTGCCCCCCATAATGTACCAGTATAAAATGCCCCAGTAGATGCCTTCAGTGTTCCCCATAATTTGCAAGTATAAAATACCCCTTCTTAGTGCCCCCCGTAGATGACCCCATAGTACTCCTCTCCCCCCTTCCTCATAGTACCCACCATAATGTGTCCCAGTATAAAATTCTACTACGCAGAGCCCCCCATATAAAACACCCCTTCTTTGTGGCCTCAGTAGATGCCCCTATAGTGCCCCCAATAATGTGCCAGTAATAACAGCCCCCCATCATGTGCCAGTAATAACAGCCCCCCATCATGTGCCAGTAATAACAGCCCCTCATCACGTGCCAGTAATAACAGCCCCCATCATGTGCCAGTAATAACAGCCCCCATCATGTGCCAGTAATGCAAACCCCCCCTTGTGCCAGTAATGACAGCCCCCATTATGTGCCAGTAATGACAGCCCCCCATTATGTGCCAGTAATGACAGCCCCCCATTATGTGCCAGTAATGGCAGCCCCCCATTATGTGCCAGTAATGGCAGCCCCCCATTATGTGCCAGTAATGGCATCCCCCCATTATGTGCCAGTAATGACAGCCCCCCATTATGTGCCAGTAATGACAGCCCCCATTATGTGCCAGTAATGACAGCCCCCCATTATGTGCCATTAATGACAGCCCCCCATTATGTGCCAGTAACGACAGCCCCCCCTTGTGCCAGTAATGACAGCCCCCATTATGTGCCAGTAATGACAGCCCCCCATTATGTGCCAGTAATGACAGCCCCCCATTATGTGCCAGTAATGGCAGCCCCCCATTATGTGCCAGTAATGGCATCCCCCCATTATGTGCCAGTAATGACAGCCCCCCATTATGTGCCAGTAATGACAGCCCCCCCATTATGTGCCAGTAGCCAGAGACCCCCGTTATGTGCCAGTAGCCACCAGTATTGTACAAAAAAAAACACTTATACTTACCTCCTTGGCAGCAATGCGATGCAGGCCTCTTCCGGCCTGTGTCCCGCGCTGTATGGCTCAGGCGGTGCGATGACGTCATGGCCTAGTGCCTGCACCCTATCAGAGGAAGGGAAAGGGACATGCCTCTCCCTCCCCTGCCTCAGCACAGTCATCTGTATTGCTGTCCTGAGGACGGCGATACAGATGACTATGGAGATGAACGCTTCCACAATGGAAGCATTCATCTCCCTGTGCCCCGCCGCCACCCCCCCACTTCTGAGCAGCTCGGGGGGTCAATTGCCCCGTTGCCCTCCCTGCGGACGCCCATTGCCGCAGCCTAGTCCTAGACCAGTGATATCACTATTGGTCACATGGCCTAGTTGCAGCTCAGCCCCATTCATGTTAATGAGGCTGAACTGTAATGCCAAGCACTGACACTATACCATGTACAGAGCAGCAGCACCCTGAACCAGCTGATCAGCAGGGATGTTGGGGCTAGGACCCCCACTGATGTGATAATGGTCACCTATCCTGATGATAAGTCATCATTATCTTTTCCAGGATAACCCTTTTAACCATTCACCAAAACACAAATCTTTTTTGTTTTTATCTATTCTTTCTCTTGTGACATCACCCAACATTTCTTCAGCTAGAAGTCATGGACTACTACCCTTACTTTCTCATGTTAACTGTGTTGATATACCTTAGAAGTGCATTGTTCCCTCAATTATTGCAAGATGTCTAGGCCCTGAGGAAGCAAAATAGCCCCAGAGCATGGTATTTCCTTCATGATGCTTAACAGTTGGGATGGGCTTTTGGTGTTGGTATGAAGCTTTCTTTTTCCTCCAAACATAGTATTGTGCCTTTGTGTTAAAAGGGTTGTCTGGGTTCAGGGCTGAACGCGGACATACATTCACTTTCACCCAGGCAGCCCCCCTGACTTGAACATCAGAGCAGTTCATTCTCCGATGCTCTCCTTTGCTCTGCACTAAATTGTGCAGGGCAAAGGCATTTTTTGGAGATCCGGTGATGTACCAGGCTCTCCATTCGTCTGCCAGGAAGCCCTGTGACATCACCGGCACTGATAGGCGGGCTTTAGCGCTGCCCTAGCTAGTAAAGCGACTAGGGCAGCGCTAAAGCACGCCCATCAGAGCCAGTGGCGTCACTGGGCTTCCTGGCAGCCCCATGGAGAGCACGGTACATCACCGGATCTCCAAAAAATGCCTTTGCCCTGCGTGATTTAGTCGCAGGGCAAAGGAGAGCATCGAAGCAGGAACTGCTCCGATGCTCAAGTCAGGGGGCTCCCGGGGTGAAATTATGGGTATATCCGGGTTCAGCTCTGAACCCGGACAACCTCTTTAAATCCTTAGATAATTTGTCTACCTTGGATTGATGTAAATACAGATGATTAACCTTCCGGATCTCCACCGTACATGTACAGCGGAAATATGGTCTTTAAAGATGGTGCCCGCTCACGAGCTAAGGAAGCATCATAAGCGCCGGGTTTCTGCTGTTTTACATAGCAGAGGCCCAGAGATAATGTCTGAGATCGGAGGTAATAGCGATTGTGGACATCTGGCATCTCGGAACGCTAAAACCAGGAGCCATGTGCTTCCCGGCCTGGGCCTGTTCTAGTAATAGTCCCAAGCCTGTACAAGGCTTACAGGATGATTACTAGTATAGTCTAAAGCAGGCCTGTAGGTAGCAGCACTGCATTGGAATACACTGAATTCAGTATTCTATAATGCACATATATGTATTAGAGAATACAAGATGCAATCTAATGATTGCATAGTAAGCTAGGGTGACTTAAAAAAAAATCCAAAAATTTGAATCATAACCCACCTTCCCCTAGAATAATAAAATACATAGAGTTGAAACAAGAAGTTTACATACACTATATCAAAAAACACATACCGTATGCATGTTTACTATAATTATTATTATTTGCCAAATGCCAGAATAATGCGAGAGATAGAATGTTTTAAGGCATTTTTAATACTTTCTGCAAAGTCAAATGTTTATATACAACATTTCATTAATATTTGGTACCATTGCCCTTAAGCTGTATAACTTGGGTCAAACGTTTTGGATATCCTTCCACAAGCTTCTCACAAAAGTTGGTCGGAATTTGGGTCCGTTCCTCCTAACAAAACTGGTGTAACTGAACCATGTTTGTTGGTCGCCTAGTTCACACCTGCCTTTTCAGCTTTGCCTATTCATTTTCAATAGTGAGAGCGGCAGGGGTCATATTTGAATTTGTTATATTTTGCGAATATTTTGTAGACTATTCATTTGTAGACATATTTGCAAATTCGAATATTCGTTATATTGTACATATTTTTACTTGAAAAATCGGCAAGGTAATGATTGTGTAATATGCGAATATTGAGCTATCAATACAGGCAGTGGGTCAAAAACAAATATATAGCACTATATTAAATATATAGTGCTATATATTCGTTTTTTAGAATATTCGTAATATTTTTCCATCTGAAGTTAAGGTTCCTCCCTGCTTAAGTTGTTTGTCAAGCAACTTAAGCAGGGAGGAATCATGACTTCAGATGGAAAAAAATTACGAATATTCTAAAAAATGAATATATAGCACTATATATTTAATCTAGTGCTATATATTTGTTTTTGACCCACGTCTGTATTGATAGCTCAATATTCGCATATTACGCGATAATTACCTTGCCGATTTTTCTAATATATAGCACTATATTCAAAATATTTGCAAACCCTCGAAGTTGCGATAGTCGCAATAAATATTCGTAATTCGAATATTCGTGCTCAACACTAATTTTCAATAGGATTAATATCAGGGCTTTGAGATGCGCACTCCAAAACATTGACTTTGCTATCCTTAAGCCAATTTGTGACCAGTTTGTCAGTATGCTTCGGGTCATTGTCCATTTGGAAGACCCATTTCCGCCCAAGCTTTAAATTCCTGGCTGATGTTGCTTCAGTATTTCCACATAATCGTCTTTCATCATGATGCCATCTATTTTGTGAAGTTCACCAGTCCCTCCTGCAGCAAAAATAAATAAATAAAAAAAACACAACATGATGCCGCCACCCCCGGGTTTCACAGATGGGATGGTGTTCTTAGGCTTCTCCCTTTTTTCTCCAAACGTAACGATTGTCATTATGGCCACACAGTTCAATTTTAGTTTCGTCAGACACAGAACATGTCTCCAAACATGTAGGTCTTTGTTCCTGTGTACATTTGCAAACATTAATCTGGCTTTTTTATGTTTCTTTTGGAGTAACAGCTTCTTCCTGGTAGAGTGGCCTTTCAGCCCATGTTGATACAGTACTCATTTCACTGTGGATTTTGACACAATCTTACCAGTTTCCACCATCATCTTTATAAGGTCTTTTGCTTTTGTTCTTGGGTTTATATGCACATGTCGGACCAAAGCATGTTCATCTCTGGCACACAGAACCCGTCTCCTTTCTGTGCGGTATGATGGCTGGACATTCCCATCTTCTTTGTACTTTCGGATAATTGTTTGTACAGATGAACGAGGCACCTTCAGGTATCTTAAAACTGCACCCAAGGTTGAGCAAGACTTGTGCAAGTCCACAATTCTCTTCCTGGTATCTTGGCTGATGTCTTTAGACTTCCCCATGATGCTACAGAAAAAAAGCTGCGTGTTTCAGGTGTGCATTCAAATACATCCACAGGTAATTAACTCAGATGTTGCCAACTAACCTAACAGAAGGTTCCAAACACATGACATCATCATATGGACACTCCAGAATTGTTTAACAGCATAGTTATAGTTACATAGTTAATATGGTTGAAAAAAGACATAAGTCCATCAAGTTCAACCAAGTTCAATACAACAGCTCTCTGCAAACCAAATAAATTACAAAATTGCAGAGAGCTGTTGCATTGCATGTTTTGTTTTACAGTGTTGTTCTCAGCCATAGCAACGTGCCCCTGCGCATTGGGATGTGCTGACTGACCCCCTTTTTCTTTTCAATTTGTACTGGAGGTGTGGCTGCCTCCTCAGTCATGCACTCCTGACCAGATCGTCTGCCCCATAGGCTGATTTTAATTAGTGTGAGTATATAGCTTAGCCTGCTCTCCCTCACTCACTGGAAGCCATTTGGCACCAGGAGAGAGATAGTTTGTGGACTCTCATTGCAGTCTTTGGTGGCCATTTGGCATCAGAGGAGTGGTGTGGAGTGGGCCCGGCATGCATGTTGGCACCTGCATTTCTTGGATATAATGGAGGCCATTTTGGCACCAAAAATGACAGAAATTAAAGCAGGCCCAGCATGCATTTGGAACCTACACTCGCTGAATTATATGGTAGCCGTCATGGCATATAACAGGTAGAATTTAGTGTTAGGAACCCGTCTTACAGAGATCGCCTTGACATGCGGCAGACGGGCTCAAATAATTTTGTACAAAATGATTTGCCAAGCATCTCTAACTTATTAGTATAGCACTTGCAATTATTATGCAATTTTGTACTTTATTTGGTTTGCAGAGAGCTGCTACATTGCATGTTTTGTTGTAACAGCCCCAGCACCACAGATATCAGCTCCTTTATCTTCTTTTGTATATACAGAGCTAAAAAAAACATTTAATAACTCTGCCTTTTCCTTACCTTCAGTGACTACTCCCCCCCCCCCCCCTCCCTTTACCATTATTTAGTGGACCTTCCTGCTCAGGGGATTTGTTTTGCTCTCTTTTGCTATCTGCTGTTCGTTTTGTATTTTTTCTAATTTTATCTCCTTAGTGTAAGTAAACTTTTGACATTGCAGAAAGTAATAAAAATGCCTTAAAACATTATCTCTTTCATTATTCTGGCATTTAGCAATTATGTTAATCCTAATTGACCAAAAACAGGAAAGGTTTATTCTGATTCCATGTCAGATATTGAGAAAGACATGCATATGTGTCTTTTTATATAGTGTATGTAAACATAATTATGAAAAAGTGGATCAGAATATGACGATAGTATAAAAACGCAAGAAAAACTACATAAATGTGGTATTGCCGTAATCAAACTGACCTAGAGAAAGAAGGCAACAGGTCATTTTTACTAAATAGGGAACACCATAAAAACAAAACCCATAAAACCTTTTGGGAATTGCATTTCTTTTCGAATTCCATCACATTTTTCCAACTTCCCTCTGCATTGTATGCAATATTAAATGGTGTCATTAAAAAGTACAACTTGTCCTGCAAATAACAATCCCTTATAACTTATAATGGCTATGTAAATGACAAAAATAAAAAAGTTATGGCTTCTGGAAGGCAGGGAGTGAAAATATAAATATGCAAAAATGGAAAATTGTCCTGGGCTAAATGGGTTAATAATGCTATTGTTTGCATTTTCCACTGTCATGTGTTTCTTTGAAGCCTTCTGAATTGCATGGTTCACACTCACTAATCTTTCTTGAGAAGTAATGATTTGTTGGTAACTAGTGATGGACGAACATCAGCTTGGAAATTTCGCGAACATGCATTCGCTTTAATGGCAGGCAAACCTGAAAAACCTTCAGGTCATATTTGCAGCCACCAACTACTTACTATAAGCACACAAATAGTCCCACAACATGGACAGTGACATACCAGGGGGGGGAACAATGGTAGAAATTCACACAAAAAATATGTATTTTATTCAAGAGCCATTTTTATGCGTCTTAAAGAGAAACTCTCAAAAATGTGCCCTGCTGGAGCCTAGATAAATTTAATTTTAGTCCACGGGAGAACGGGCCCCAAACATTAGGCTTTCTCCGGACAGAAAAGAACAAGTGACTGGAGGCTGGAGGTATATTAGGCGGTCAATGGATAACAATTTTACTGTAGGCCAGTGGAGTATAGGCCCCAAAAATTATACATTTATCTGACAGAAAAGAACAAGTGATTATGTGGCTGGAGGTATATTAGACGGTAAGTGGATAACAATTTTACTGCAGGCCAGTGGAGTACGGACCCTAATTATGAGGCGTTTATCAGACAGAAAAGAACAAGTGGTTATGTGGCTGGAGGTATACTAGGCGGTCAGGGGATAACAATTTTACTGCAGGCCAGTGGAGTACGGGCCCCAAACATTAGGCATTCACCGGACAGAAAAGAACAAGTGATTATGTGGCTGGAGATATATCAGGCGGTCAGAGGATAACAATTTTACTGTAGGCCAGTGGAGTACAAGCCCCAAAAATTATGCATTCACCTGACAGAAAAGAGCAAGTGATGATGTGGCTGGAGGTACAATAGGCGGTCACTGGCTAAAAATTTTACTGTAGGCCAGTACAGGCCCCAAAAATTAGGCATTCACTTGACAGAAAAGGCCTTTTATGCCGCTGTATATACATATACAAGGACCATTCTTTGTTCTGGGTGGAGGCGGATATGTGTTGGCTGACATGAGCAAATTCAATTACACGTGGTCGTCACATGTGTTGAATTCCTCCGAGATCCATACCTCATTTATTTTTAGAAATGTGAAGTAGTCCACACTATCGTGAGCTAAGCGAGTGTGCTTATCAGTGACGATCCCCCCTGCTGCGCTGAACATCCTTTTGGACAGGACACTCGACGAGGGGCAAGCCAAGAGTTCCATGGCAAATTGTGCCAGCTCTGGCGCAGGTCAAGCCTGCACACTCAGTAGTCCAGGGGTTCCTTACTTCTCAGAGTGTCCACATCGGCTGTTAACCGATGTAGTCGGACACCTGTCGGTCTAGGCGTCCCCTGAGGCTGGATCAGGAGGGCGGCTCTTGATGGGTTGGCTGCAAGAATGATCTAATATCCGAAGTGATCAAGACATCTTCCAACTGCCCTCTTCTTGCAGGCTCAGTAGGATTGGTACCTGCACCTGTTTAGCTGTGGGTGGAATTTCCTCTGCCAGCGCCCACAACAGCTGAATGCAGCATCTCTTGCAGCAAGGCCTTGAAATGCTGCATTTTGAAAGCCCTCTGTGATACTGGTAACATGTCCAACATTTTTTGTTTGTACTTGGGGTCTAAGTACGTTGCCACCCAGTACTGGTCCTTGCTTTTTATATGGGGGTCCCTCTTCAAACACTGGAGCATGAAGACCCCATTTGCACTAAATTGGAAGCGGTGGAGATCCCTAGCTCCTGCTTATCACCCAGGAGAATGTCGTCCTCGATGTCCCCCCCCCAGCCACGGGAATTCATTCTGCATTGCGACTTCCTCATCTTCCAGCTCCTGCTCCTCGACGGCTTGATCAATGACCGATGCAATGCGAGCTCCAGAAAGAAGGAGTAAGGTACTATGTCACTGATGGTGCCTTGGCTGTGACTGACCAGTGATCTCATCAAATGGCCCCAGAAGACTTCATGTGTCACTGGTGCGGTGAAAAGAAACCAAGCTCCCCAGAACTTGTCCTGCTGCAGAGTTTGTACAGTTAGTCGTTAATGGCACGTTGCTGCTGGAGCAGCCTATCAAGCATATACAAGGTGTCGTTTCAGCGTGTCAGGCTGTCACAAATCAGTCGTCTGACGGGCAGGTGGTGTTGCCGCTGAACGTCAATAAGGCAAGCCATCGCTGTGTAAAATCTTCTGAAATGGACAGAGATTTTTCTGGCCTGTCACAAGATGTACTGGACCATGCGGTATTTGGCAATGAATCACTGCATGACTATGTGCAGGATGTGTGCCACTCACGACACGTGTGTCATTTTGCCCTGCTTCAGCACGCTCAGCAGCTTGGCACCGTTGTCGCACACCACTTTACCAACTTTCAAATTGAGCGGGGTTAGCCACTGATCGGCTTTTGACCGCAGAGCTGAAATCAGTGCAGGACCGGTGTGGCTCTTGGATTCCAGGCACAACAGCCGCAGCACAGCATGGCAACATCTCACCTGGCACGTCGAATAGGTTCTGGGAAGCTTGAGAAGTTCAGCGGAAGAGGCGGTAGCAATGGAAAAGGAGGAGACAGCTATGGAAGAGACGGAGGATAGATTAGGATAAGGAGAAGAAGAGGCAGTCTTGCATGCAATCCGTGGGGGTAAAACCAAATCCACATGGGTGCCATGGGTTACATGCTTGATGGCCGTCAGAAGGTTCACCCAGTGGGCAGCAAAAGTTATGTACCTTCCCTGCCCGTGTTTGCTAGACCAGATGTATCTTGGCACCGACACTGTGTGCCAGAGATCTATTCACTTGCCGCCCTTGAACGTGGCCATATAGTTCTTGAATGCCTTTCTGGGAGAAATATTTCCTTCCGGGGACCTTTTATTGCTGCCACTGGGCTGGGTGATGGAAGGCCAGGTGCCTTCATAAGGTGGTTGTCCCTAGGTCAGTGTTGGGCTTACCGCGACTTATGCGTTGACAGCACACGCTGCAGATAGCAACATTATTGTCAGCAGATGAACTGTTAAAAAAAGCCCACACTGCAGAGCCATTTGCCGGCATCCTGGGGGCGCAGGGTGTGACCGTACATGGTGGATGGCTTGATCCAGAAACATTTGCAGTCTGCTTTTATGCCTCCTGTGCACTGCGAGTTCTGCCTGCTTCTCCTCCCATCTGCTGCTCTGTCTCTCTCTCTGAACTCCCTCCTCTTCCTCTCTTGTGGGCACCAACGTGACATCCATCGACACGTCATCATCGTCACCTTCACCACCACTGACATTAGAGATCTCGGAGTAGGCAGCAACAGCGGGGACCACCCTCCTTGGGCTGATCTGGGTACTCTCATTATATCATAATTACCCTGTGCCAAATTCCCTAGAGAAGAGCAGTATTTGTGGAAGCAGTTATATTGCAGGCCTCAATCAATATTTGGCTGAAGCCGGTATATCGCACCCCTCATTCAGTATTTTGTGGAAACAGGTATATAGAACACTTGAATCAATATTTGGTGGAAGCAGGTATATCGCACCCCTCAATCAATATTTTGTGGAAGCCTGTGTATGGCAGGCCTCAATCAATATTTGGTGGAAGTAGGTATATCGCACCCCTCAATCAGTATTTTGTGATAGCCTGTCTATGGCAGGCCACAATTAATTTTTGGTGGAAGCAGGTATATCACACCCATTAATCAGTATTTTGTGGAAGCAGGTATATCGCACCCCTCAATCATTATTTTGTAGAAACAGGTATATAGAATCCCTTAATCAGTATTTTGTAGAAGCCGGTATATCGCACTCCTCAATCAGTATTTTGTGGAAACAGGTATATAGAACCTCTGAATCAATATTTGGTGGAAGCAGATATATCACACCCTTCAATCAGTTTTTTGTGGAAGCCGGTGTATCGCAGGCCTCAATCAATATTTGGTGGAAGCAGGTATATCGCACCCCTCAATCAGTATTTGTGGAAGCAGGTATATCAAATCCTTTAATCAGTATTTGGTGGAAGCAGGTATATTGCACACCTCAATCAGTATTTTGTGGAAGCAAGTATATAGAACCTCTTAATCAGTATTTTGTAGAAGCAGGTATATCCCACCCCTCAATTAGTATTTTGTGGAAACAGGTATATAGAACACCTGAATCAATATTTGGTGGAAGCAGGTATATCGCACCCCTCAATCAGTATTTGTGGAAGCAGGTATTTCAAATCCTTTAATCAGTATTTTGCGGAAGCAATTATATCGCACCCCTCAATTAGTATTTTGTGGAAGCAGGTATATCGCACACCTCAATCAGTTTTTGTTGAAGCAGGCATATATAACTCCTTAATCAGTATTTTGTAGAAGTAGGAATATCGCACCTCTCAATCAGTATTTTGTGGAAACAGGTATATAGAACACCTGAATTAATATTTTGTGGTAACAGGTATATCGCAACCCTCAATCTGTATTTTGTGGAAGCAGGTATATCAAACCCCTTAATCAGTATTTTTTTTAAAGCCGGTGTATCGTAGGCCTCCATCAATATTTGGTGGAAGCAGGTATATCGCACCCCTCAATCAGTATTTTGTGGAAATCGGTGTATCGCAGGCCTAAATCAATATTTGGCGGAAGCAGGTATATCGCACCCCTCAATCAGTATTTTGTGGAAGTCTGTGTATCGCAGGCCTCAATCAATATTTGGTAGAAGCAGGTATATTGCACCCCACAATCATATTTTGTGGAAGCAGTTATATAGAACCCCTTAATCAGTATTTTGTGGAAGCAGGTATATCGCACCCTCAATCAGATTTTTTTGGGGCAACAGGAATATCACACTCATTGCAAATAGTTGTTTCAATAATGCTTGTCCCTCTATATAACTGCGATATCGCAGTAGAACCGCACGCAACTGCTGCACAATACAAATGCCCTATAATATACTTTCTATATTGGAAAGTATATTATAGGTGTAATCTACCCCTCAATCAGTTTTTTGGGGGCAACAGTTGTATCACACCATTTGCAATTAGTTATTCTAATAGCGTTTGTCCCTCTATATAGCTGCGTTATCGCAGCAGAACCGCACACAACTGCTGCACAATACAAATGCACTATAATATACTTTCTATGCTATAAAGTTTATTATAAGTATATCACACCCCTCAGTATATCACTCCTGTCAATAGCACACCCATACCAGTCCTTAAAAGGACTTTTATGCATTAGTAGCTAGCGTTTGGTGTCCCTAACAGTCTGTCCCTGCTGTCCCTGCTCCACAAAGCAACCTCTCACTACACTGGCAAAACAAAGAATGTAAATTGGCTGCCAGATCGGGTTCTGCTATAGGGTGGGGGTGTCCATGTGCTGAAATGTCTCAATTTGCTGTCCTATCCCACCTGACGGATGTGTCATGGGTCAGAGTTCAGCGCAATGCAAAAGAATATGGCGCATGTGAACATCGCCATATGTTTGCAGGTTCGGCGAATCGCTGACGAGCAAAGTTTGCCACAAAACAACCGCCGGGCGAACCGCAAGGCCATCTCTATTGGTAACCAGCCTTTATTTAATGGAGAAAACATATTTGAAATGAACACTTCCAATCTTCATCTCTTTTTGCATTTTAACTTTTGAAGAAGTCATTAACACTGAGGTTGACATTTTTTGTGAGCTTTGAATGTTTAATATGCTCAGTAAAAGACATGAACAGTACAACTGTTGTGTTATTAATTTCATTAGACTATGTTTCTTTGTAATTGAGACTTAACAGTTTAACAATAATCAATGCAGAAATCTAGGTGATTCCAAAGGGTTCACTTACACTGTAAAAAAACAAACAAAAAAAAAACAAAACATAAAACTGTCTGAATTTCATCATTTTTCCATTATTACACTATTTGGAATTTTTTCCAGCTTTCGACTAAATTGTATGTTATAGTAAATGTTGCTATTAAAAAGTACAACTGGTCCCACAAAACAAAAGCTCTCATGTGGCAATGTAAAATGAAAAATTGCAAAGTCATGGCTTTGGTAAGGCAGAGTGTACAAAACAAAACTGTAAAAACAGAAAATCACAAGGTACTGAAAGGGTTAAACCCCATTTACCCTGATAAGGAACAGAAGCTTCCTAATATGAAAAAGCATAACACATGTGACGGCACATCGAGGGACATTTATCAAGACTGATGTTCCCATAAGCCAATCATGATCCCTGTGCACTGGAGTGAGATGCACCTAATATATTAAGAGACAGATGCCTCTCATTAAATAGGGTACATCTCTGGCCGTCCATCCACCAGAAGTCTATAGTTCAGGTATGACTGTATGCCAGTTTCTAGTGTATATTATAGTAAATGCAGTAGGCTGTGCTCTCCTGCTAAGCCCTATCCCTTTCTCACCACTTTAGAAAACACCTGCCTGAAACTTTTGCACAATACTTTACTTTTTTCAATACGATACAGTGCAACATTGCCTATTGTGATCAGCAAGAGTCCAGTTCTTATTTGTATTGTGCAGTTTGACAGACTAAAGTAAATCATTGCCAAGTTGCTAAGGGCAAAACATGATTTCTTCATTATAAAGAACTCTTACTGTTACACACAGTTTGAACAGTTTTAACATGAGGTCTGTATTGGCAAAATCTTTCAGCTAGTGCAACCATTGTAATTTTTCTTGTTGTTTTAGGGATTTTTCATCTTCTTATTCCATTGCCTTCTCAATTCAGAGGTAAGTTTAATACCTTTAATATTTTTTTTCATTGTCACATTAACTTATAAAATCCTCATTACTGTTGGAACATCAATGGTCATAAAAAGTAGTGAGATGTATATCTTAATATCATGACTTTTCTGCGACTGGACAAGTAGGTACAAACACTACAAACTATCTCCTTGCTTCCTTAAAATTGCATATCATTAACAGCCGCTGAAAATGAAAACTATTATTTCTTTTACATATAGTTCTCTAAAGCGATTCTGATCCTACTTTCCTTTCTTTGCAGAAAATTTATAGCACTTACATAAATATTCAATTTGTTATAATGCCAAGATTATGGGTCACACGAGATCTCTAGGGACATGATAAGAGTTTAGCCTAGATTAATTCAGATGTCACATTTTTTTGTTAACTGTTCTAAGTACAGTACTATCCAATCTGTTTTTGTCAAATGAATTGGATAGGATTAAAGAATATTCTTCTTTGAGTTTTTTGTCATTGTAACTATTTCATATGTTTGATGGGCTTGTTTTGTACACAATACTTAATCATTCTGGGTGCCTATGGAAGGTATTTTACTTGCTTTGCTAAAAAGTCTTTAGAACTTGAGATACCTTTATTGTGGCAATACTCTTTAGAGAGGAGTTTCTTGATTATGAAAATTTTTTTTTTTATTCAGCAATTTTTTAATCTGATACATGTTTAAAGGGAACCTGTCACCTGGATTTTGGGTATAGAGCTGAGGACATGGGTTGCTAGATGGCCGCTAGCACATCCGCAATACCCAGTCCCCGTAGCTCTGTGTGCTTTTATTGTGTAAAAAAACTGATTAGATACATATGCAAATTAACCTGAGATGAGTCCTGTACATGAGATGAGTCAGGGACAGGACTCATCTCAGGGTAATTTACATATGTATCAAATCGTTTTTTTTTACACAATAAAAGCACACAGAGCTATGGGGACTGGGTATTGCGGATGTGCTAGCGGCCATCTAGCAGCCCATGTCCTCAGCTCTATACCCAAAATCCCGGTGATAGGTTCCCTTTAAATCCAAGCTGGCACATGGTTAGCCAAGTAAAAATGTTCAATATTGTTGGTTTAGTTGAGCATAAGTTGCACTTACAGCTGTGCTGGGCTACATACATTTGATGGTATCAAAATATAAAAGATACTGTATGTAGAATTTAGTGAATATTCAGTTTTTATGTTAATAATTATAATTTAGTGCAACTTTTTTTCATCGGTGCCATAATTACCACAACATAGTCTATCCTAATTTTGTCAAAGGAAGATGTGCTTTATCTAACTGGATTGTATGTAGTGTTGATCGCAAATTTGTATCGGGAATATTGCCACTTCGAGAATATCTAGAATATAGTGCTATATCTTTGTAATCGTGAATATTCTAGATTTTTTTTCATCAGTACCCATGATCTCTCACTGCTTATTGCTTGTGGGCCAATGAGAAGGCTGCAATATCTTAGACTTTAGGAGTAGTGTTGATCGCAAATTTTCGTATTGCAAATTTTTATTGTGAATTTTCCATTTGCTGATTTTCGCAATCAAGAAAATAATGACTGGAGATCATGAATTCTCAAATTTGCAAATATATGACGAATATTCGCCCAAATATTTGTGAAATATCGTAAATTTTAATATTGCCCCTGCCGCTCATCACTGATTGTAAGTTTTTGTAGACAGGGTCCTCTTTCACTCTGTATAGACAGTCACTCAGATAGTTATTGTTTGTCTCTTGCCTGGACTACTACAACATCCTCCTTTGTGTCTTCCCATACAGCATTCTCGCTCTCCTCCAATCTTCGCTGCCCGGTTAATCCACCTCTCCCCTCATTTCTCCTCTGCCTTCCCCCTCTGCCAATCCCTTCACTGACTGCCCAGCGAATTCAGTTTAAAATACTTACAACTACATGTAAGGCCATCCCCAACCTGACTCTTCCTTATATCTCTGACCTGCTTTCTTGATACATCCCCACACGTAATCTCAGATCCTGACAGGACCTTCTCCTCATCTTTTCTTCACACAATTGACTACAAGATTTCTCACATGCCTCTCCCCTACTCTGGAACTAACTACCCAATGCATCAGATTGTCCCCTAACATCCAAACCTTCAAGAGTACCCTAAACACCCATCTTTTAAGGAAAGCCTACCACTTGCAATAGCATGCTGCTACTACGCAGCCACTTGAGCAGCCTATAACCTCACGTACTGTGTTCTCCCCTCTCCTTGTAGATTGTAAGCTCTTGTGGGCAGGGTCCTCTGTACCAGTCTGCTAATAGTTTCTGTTTATTGTATTTTCATATATGTAACCCTGGCTGGATGTACAGCGCCATGGAAGTAATGGTGATGTAAAATAAATAATAATAATAACAATAACACAATTTCTGGCTATTAAATCAATTGTATTTGGCATTTCTTAGAGGTTTTCCTCTGTGCATGCTGAGTATTTAGTTTGCAGTTCCCCTATATATAGTGGGTGGAGACTAGCTGCCAGCAACTGCACACAGAAAATAGAGGAAAATCTGCTTTGTAATCTTACTCAGAGACAAGCTCAGAATCGTGGAGGACATTACAGAGAGGTACTGACCTATAAGGTTGCAAATTAAGTACTTAGGCTGAGATATAATCTTCCTGTTTAGTATTTTAGTCTCTGTGTGTGTGTCATTAAACTCATGCTCACTCCTCCCCCTCCCCTCTCCATAGACTTGTTTTGTCATGTGTAATGATACCTAAGCAGAGCTTCTCCCATACTAGCCAGGTTTTAGAACTTTTTCCAAATTGAAAAGCAATTAGTAAGTGTGTGTGTATGTGTATAGGGGAGATAACTAGACATTTCTAACTGATAAGACATATTACAACATTTCTTGTGGTCGCTTATACTATCGATTTATGCAAAGTCGTGTCAATAGTTAACATTTAACCTTGTACTGTACCAGTGTCATTAAAGTATAAATAATATATGTTTTTTTTTAAGGTGAGAGCAGCTTTTAAGCACAAAACAAAGGTGTGGTCCCTGACTAGTAGTTCTATTCGCAACATCAATGTAAAGCCTTTCAACTCTGATGTAGTAAGTACAAATATTAGATCTCATTAGATTCGCTGATAGAATTGATATTGTTTTGATATTGTTTTTTGTTTAGAAGCTTCCAAATATACACAGAAATATAATTTCAACTAAATGAAAACATAATAGAAAAGAGCAAATAATACATTTGGACATTTCTATCAGTGTCATAGCAACGAGAAGAGAATGTACTATACATATCAGTAATTGTTCTAATCACAGTGAAATAGGTTTTCAAGGATTGAAGAGCCTGTAATATTTGGCATGCAGGCTTACAGCAATAATGACTTTAAAAAATATGTGAATAAAGAGAAACCTTCTGTGAGTACTGGAAAAGCGAGCAAATACCATATTATAATATCTGAACAAAAGCAAAATGTGGAGATGTATTAAGTTGTTCACCATGTTACTGAGCCTAACATTTTTAAAACATTTTATGACATATAGACAAAATAGCTTAGTACAATGTTAGCCAGAAAAATTGTATGTGATGTTAAATACCTTGGTCTTTTTTTAACACAAAAGTATTGTAGCAGTGGACCTTATATCACTGCTACAATACCGGTACTTTTGTCTTTCTTTTTAACACAAAAGTATTTAATATCACATAAAAACACTCTATGACATGAATGTGATATGCACTGGGAAAGCTCAATGCCGAATCTACAGTAGACATAAGCCCTCATTAAGCCAACAGAGGCCAGAAGAATGTCCTTTTTGTCCTCTGTCAGGCTGCTATATGACATAATACCCTTCTTTACTGTACAGAAAAACGTACTTGACTACTCTTTTAGGAATCCAGTAAAAAGATGTATACCTTTTTTCCCCCATGGACATTTGTGGGCAATGTATGCCACTTTACCTATACAGTGGCATTGGTTGAAGATTTCCATTTCGAGGCATACACTGGGAAATGCTCCAGAGTTGTATATTTTCTGACAGAAAGCTTGAATGCAGTCTGAATAGAGCCTTACATAAACCATACTTTAACGTTAAGTAAATAATTCAGAACTGTAAACTACTGCTACAAACAGCACAATTTCTTCTTTTATCATCAATAGTGAATCATATATTGTTCATTTATAATTAAAATTTATCACAGAATGTGAACTTTAAAAAGTAATAATTGGCATCCTATGGACTTTTGTTTATGCCTTCCAGATGAATGGGAATCGAGCCAATACGTCTCCTACCAAGATGAATACGTGGGACAAAAGCAGCAATTCAGCCAACAGAATTGACTTGTCTGCTGTCTGATTATAAGAGGGTTTTACTACCAATAAAAAAAAAAATCACTGGAGGCCTTTTTGTACATAAGTTTGTCTTTCCCTAATTCAACTGAAGGTGCCTTATCTTTAATAATACTAGGATATTTCCACCATGTTTACTACAGGGAAGGTTTTGCTTTTTCAGCCTGAAGAAACCAATTTGTCTTCAAGCACACGACTACAAAGAAACAACTCCAAAAAAAAGTGCTGCAAGTGCCAAGATGCCTTAGAGACCATCTTCTGCTAAGTATCTAGAAAGCATCAAGGAAAAAAGTAATGTTATACCGTGCAATAGACTGCATTACTAAACTGATCACTACAGGATTATTGTGTGACAGTAAAAGACAAAAAAATCCATCACACAAAACAGTTTTTAGAGACTTTACAATGAAAGCCTTTTATCTGCACACTGCTGACCTTCTTCTTGTCCAGCTTTATTTATGAAACACGTATTGGTGGACAGGTAACACAATAAGCTAAATTGTAACGTGAATAGATATATTAATTGGTTACTTAATTGCTGTGAATAAGATGGCACCTTGACCTTGGTAGTCAACTTTAACACCTCTGGTGATGTTGTCTTACTGAAATAGAAGACCTCTTACTTGCTGTTCTCTGATATGTCCTCTCCATATAATTATAGGTCTGGTAAAGGATGTGTGATAGTACTGCTGGTTCGCTTTGTATTGGAGGAAAATTCTATAATGATTAGCCCCCAAACCAACCAAACATTTTATGCACATTGTTAAACTTTTGTGATAGTTTCTAGTATTGTCTGCTTAAAGAGAAGATTTCAAGAAAAGAACATCATGAACATCAGTTTTTACAGTAAGGTCTGATTCACATGACAGTAATTTCCATTCATGAGCTGTCCTGACTGCTTCTGAGACTCATTGATTTAAATGAATGGTGGTCCAGAAAAAAGAGATAGACCTAGACCTTGTACGGACATCTATATAAATACATTCTTTGTGGGTGGAAATCATTATAGTTGCCTGAATCAGACCTAAATCCAAAGGAATGTCAAATAATCTATTAGGGAATTCTGAATTAATCAAGGTGTGGGGGCCACAAGGATAATGTCTCTCTGTCCTAAAATACCTGGTATGTTTTTGCATCATCAATTGATTTTGATGGGTGTCATCATGGCATGTAATGTTCATGTTCTTGTGATGTGCTACAGAGAACCTAGATGATTGCTCCTGGGATCCCACAATTACCACCTTTCTAGCAAAATGAGATTGTCCAAAGCAGACAAACCCTTCAACGTGCATTTCGTTTTAAACTCCTGGCCCCCAAGAAAACATCTATATTTGGCACATGTTACCATATGTGGTGTAATCATGGATTTATGAATCATGGGACACTACATTTACATGGAATAATATAGCAACATCTAAAATTCTTTCCACACTCACATTGCCCTTGTACCAGGAATGAATAAAGAAAAATAGTAGAATCTGTCTTACAGTGCACCCCTGATTTTGGCTTCTAACGCTGCAAAGAGAAACCTGACCGTGTGGACATACACTTATGGTGGCTCAGTGGGCCCCTGTATTATCTAAAGCTGCTGTTCTGCTTTCTATTTTCGGGCAATAATGTAGATCAAAGGCAAATCAATGATCCTTTCTAAGGCTATGTTCGGGTGCCTCTGATGGGTGGCATCGATCACCCATAGGTTTTAACCATAACAATTTATGTGTTTTAAACATATGTTTTTTCCTGGGTGCCATTAACACAGTCATGCTATGTCATGCTGTACCACAGTCATGTTACAGTCATGCTGTACTATGCCATGCTGTACTGTTTTTATGCAGTATACTGGCATTTACGACCAGACAGAGGCTAAAAAGGCACTCTTTTGGCTCACATCTAGCGAAATTAACCCTATAGACACATTTAGCGTGTTCCTCAGGAGCTTTCCCAGGGTACGTACTAAATAGGCATCATCAACGTGATGTGAACACACTCTAGTCTGAGTTACATTTTGTTTTCTACGATAGATATTCATTAGAGCTAGGTGACTATACTGAAAATAACATTTCTTATTGACAGAGTCTCAGTTATGACCAGCATTTCCTAGTAAAATATTTCCATCCTAAGTTTTAACTATCTCATTAAAAACAATTTTCTCTCTGTGGGACTAATAGAGAAGTTTTATAGTAACGTAATGCTATCCAATTCTAGATCACAAATGATTTGTCACGTTATAAAAGCTAGTCGCAAATTCTGTCAGTAGGATAAATTAAAATTCTATGCTGGTTATATTATTTTAAAAACTGTTAGAGTATGGAGTTGCAGTTTGGATGTTTTTACTTTTTGCTTAAAAACGGGAAAATATCCTGTAATGGCCTGATAAACATTGCTATAGTTGCAATCATCCATTCCTATTCAAGCAGACATCCATGTACTGATGCTTCTAGCATTCCATTAGTCCTAAGTAACAAAAAAAAAGCTCTTTTAGTATGACTGTATCGTAATTTATGGTGAAACCAAGGTACATTAGCATTTTGGACTGAAGATCCATTTATAATAATTTAAGGCAAGCAATTTTCTGACAGCCATACTGCTGATCCAAGACCTTGAATATTTGTATGACAAATGACATCAAAATTCAGGATTGCTTGTAGCAGAACCAAATATATTGTACCTTCCATTTCCGTGATGTATCATTGATATCACCAGCTATTTTTATAATGTCTTTAAATTATGAGCTAAGAAGGGTGATGAAAGCTTATAGAGCATACATGTATCTGAAAATGTACATTTATACATCATAATGGATCATATTTTACTGCCATGTTACATTTACAGTACTTATAGGGGAAATGAAACAAATTAAAGCAAGCGTTCATCATTTGTAAACTTTTACTTGTATATTAGGCACCTACATTTGCCATTATAAGTGGAAGCAACATAATGGGGTTGTTTCACCTCAGCAAATGGAATTTATCATGTAGACAAAATTAATACAAGGCACTTATTAATGTATTTTGATTGTCCATATTGCTTCCTTTGCTGGCTGGATTCATTTTTCCATCACATTATACACGGTTTGTATCCAGGGGTTATGACCACTCTGCAGTTCAGCAGAGATGGTCGTGTTTGCACACCATGGGAAAAAAAGTGCCAGCCTATGTGCACTCTCACGGTCTCGGCCATCAGAGAGGATGGAGCTTTTTCCTTTAGTGTGCAAGCACGACCACCACTGCTGGACTGCATGGTGGTCCTAACCCTTGGATAGGAGCAGTGTATAATGCTATGGAAAAACAGATCAAGCCAGCAAAGGCGGTAATATGGACAATTACAATACTGCACATTAGTAACTGCCTTGTATTAATGTTGTCTACATGATGAATGGAATTTGCTGAAGTGAGTCAACCCCTTTAAAGGGTTGTCCATGTCTTTCAAATAGAGTTGCGAATAGTATTGCAACTCATCTTTATTCAATTCAATGGCGCTGAGCTGCAAAAGCAGACCCAACCCATGAACAGGTGTGGTGCTGTTTTTAAAAGAATGCAGCCATGTTTTTATGAACAGGGCAACCCTTTATACTGGTTTTCTGTGAATTAAATATTGATGACCTATGGTGGAGCTCCAACTCCTGTCACCCCTGCCGACCAGCTGTTTGAAGAGACTACAGCACTTGAACAAGTTCCACAGTATCATCATAGTATACTCAGCACAGTGTGGTACGTAGCCACTGTGCTTGGAATTGCAGCTCAGTTTCATTCCCTTGAATGGGACTGAGCTGCTTAAAGGCTTTGTGACTAATGGACATGATGTGACAGGCTGAGGAAGCGGGTGCAGCGCTCACCTAAGTGTCGCAGCCAATTTAACAGGTGCTGGGAGTCAGACACCCACCATTCTGATGCTGATGGCCTAACCTGAGACTAGGTCATCTGTTTGTACATCCCAGAAACCCCTTTAAGTAACGAGGAAGACTGAATTCTCAGAGGCACCAGAGGAATAGAATCGCTGTTTATAGCTCCTGCATGTCATCATTGGAGATACAGAAGACAACCGTAACAGTCCCCTTGATGTCTGTATTGAAAGAATATATTCTGTATTATGTTAAAGGTCCTGGGGAGGGAATTGGATTTTCTTTCATACGATCTTCCCTATTATCCAAGTTCCTCACTTTCGTAAAGCATGTGATTCAAGCAGGTAAAAGGATGTTAAAAGGGTTGTCTAAGATTAGAAAAAGGGGTCTATAATATATTCTTACGGAAACAGTGCCACTCAGCCCTATTCTAGTGAATCATGCAGAGTTACTAATCTCGCGCAACCTCTTTAACTCTTTTACTGCCAGGGCATTTTTTACATTATGGACTATTTAAAATAAAAGTGAAAGTTTAGACACCCATGTGCCAAGTCCATTGTCTAATAAAAACAGGAATGTCAGTACTGTCTGGAAATTTTATACAGCACAACCAAGCCAAGAAAACATTTGACATTGAATATATGTGTGTGTTTTATAGAGCCTGGCATTAGATCAGTATATAATATTATATAATTCATAGCAAGGCCTTCTAAAATATGAATGATGTAATTTTCTTGATGCCATATTCAAATGAATATTAAATTATTGATGCACTAAGTGACATGTAAGTGACCTGCTGCCTTGTATTTACTTTGACCTGTACAATTTTGTATGCAATATATTCTTCAAGTAACATTAAGAAAGCGTTAAAGTGTATGTCATTATTTATTGATAATTGTATAACATAATCGGTTGAAATGATGTTTGACAGAACACAAACAAAACAGAATACCATAAAAATAGAAGTAGATCCAGGTTACTGCTTTGAACAAGCAAACTACCATGCCTTAAGGTGTCCTTATCCATCCAACTCTAGTCTACTTCTCATTTTTTTCCCACCTGTTTGCCATTTCTATTTCACTACTGGATTGTAGCCTCACTGGTTTGCCTATTACAAGGATAAACTCAACAAGCCTGTGTGTTTCAATGAGGGGGGGGGAACAAATGAACAAATGAATCTTAAAGTCCAACATATCTGATACCAATTTCCCCTTAAATCTGCCATCAGGAGACACTCTTGCATCCTCAATGTACATGAAATAATCAGTCATTATTCATCTAATGTGTATATGCAGCATAAAGAGAAGCTGTCAGCAGTCCTTTCTTACTTTTCCTTTTAGCTGGATATGTCCTGATATGTGTGCAGCATGACATAACCAGCTTTTCAAAACAATGTCATTTCATGATATTGTATCACAAGATGTCCATCCTTTAGAATTCTATGTGCAGCCACCCTGAAATGCAGTTTTTCAAGGAATTTGATAGCATGTGGAAATACTGCATTGAATTGGTTTCATCTGAAATTGGAGTACTTAACCAAATCAGGACTAAAATAAGGATGTACATATCTGCACTTGTATACGTCATAAAATAATTTGCTGGAATTCTGTGCTAAGGATGAGCGAACCAGTGTAGACCGGACTAGATTCAATCCAAACTTTGCTATTTTTTGGATGGCAGACGAACCTGAATCTTTTCAGGTTCATTTCGGATGAATGCACTACAACGGCTCGTAGCACCATTTTAGTGCCATATGTTGGCAGGAAAAAAAGCACTTAGGAGGAAGAAGGGTTCTCAGGTGACCCTCAGAGGAAGTGTGTGTGTTTTTTAGGGGAGGGGCTTGCCCTGATTGGATCTCATTCATGCAGCAGGCAGGGAAGTGTCCTAGCAGAAGGAGCAGAACATTCTATGCTAGGCTGTGAATGAGAGTGCTTGGCTGTAGCAATATCTGCCAATAAAACAATCTTAGGAAGTCAGGGACAGTCAGAAATCAATCAAGCTTGCATTCTACTGCCAGGGACAGTAAAGGGAAAGGCAAAAATTACAAAGAAGATAAATTGGTTATGTAGAATAAGAGGAAGCAAGAAGGAAAGCTGTCAGCCAGGGAGTGAGAACAGAGGAGCTGAGGCTGGCTGTGCCTGGTAGTAGAGCTGCAGCTGCTGCAAATGTCAAAAGCAACTACCTGAAAGGAAATCCTTTCATTTTTTTCCCGATTTTCGCAGAAATCCTTTCCAGGGTGGGTGGAATAATGGTAAACTGTGTAACACTTGTTCTACCATCAATCTAGCATAGCATATAGAATACTAGCGAGATCTGTGTCAGGTCATCGCACATATTTAATTTTAATTTAATTTTTTTGTTTTAGTTTGAAAAACCATATACATCAGTGATTGACAACAAAATGTTAGGGCGATTTAGCCCATTTCTAATCTTCACACACACAGTTCCATTTATTTTTTATTTTTTTTGGGCAGGTTAATAAATTTATTTAAGCCAGCATATAGGTGATGATCAGTAGTACACCAATCCACAGGGTTGGGCAATAATTTACCTGTGCGTGATAACGTGGAATTGAGCGTCAGGCCTGGACCATAATCATCCGTTTCCATTTATTTTATATCCACACGATTGGAATTTTATTTTTCTGGGGGTTGTTCAAATAGTAAGGCTGTTGGCAGCCTGCATTTGTGGGAGGGGCGTCTGGCTATTTATCCCCCTACCTGCCGCTCAGCCAGGTGCCCGAGCCTCACGCAGTACTGCGGCATCGCGCTCCCTCCTCCGGTCAGTATCGTCACTTCCGGGTTACCGTGGTCACGTGCCGCCGACGTCAGCCTCGCCACACGCCAGCCAGGTAATCGGGGTGCAGCTGGCCCCGCTCCAACTGTGTATCGCGTCCGGCCAGGTCTAGGTCCGGTGGTGCGGGGTTGAGATGCCGCTCTCCCCCAGTACGTTCCGCCCACGCAATTACAGGCGGCTGGGTTGGGGGAAGCGGTGTCCTAGCTTCGTGCCCTTCCGGTCACATGCCGCTCAGGATATGTGTCAGGAAGGATTTAAAGGCTCAGTTAGTGTTAGAGCCAGTGTGAGGCAATTTTTGAGACTGGTAATTAAAGTCTAAACTGTGCTTCCAGCGCAGGAGGTGTTGACAAATTCTGGTTTTATGTTGCAGGGGTACTCCCGTTTTCTGGGGGGGCGCAGCTTCATTTGGGCTCCCCAACCCCTCCAGCGGGTTACTGGCGGGTTAAAACACCATGCATGTGCTCGTTCAGAGCTCAGGGCAGCGTTACATAGGCTGGTTATTATAAAAAAAAAAAGTGTATGGTATGGATATATGTGTACATATTTGTGTATGTATATATATATATATATATATATATATATATATATTTATATATAGCAGAATTAAGCATCATAGTACCAGAATTTGCGGTCTAGGTGGGGGAGCTTTTTACTTTACTGTTTAAGTCAGCGGGTTTTCGTTTCGTGTCCCTGGATCGCCCAGGTTGTCAGTGTCCCTGGATCGCCCGGGTTGTCAGTGTCCCTGGATCGCCCGGGTTGTCAGTGTCCCTGGATCACCCAGGTTGTCAGTGTCCCTGGATCGCCCAGGTTGTCAGTGTCCCTGGATCGCCCAGGTTGTCAGTGTCCCTGGATCGCCCAGGTTGTCAGTGTCCCTGGATCGCCCAGGTTGTCAGTGTCCCTGGATCGCCCAGGTTGTCAGTGTCCCTGGATCGCCCAGGTTGTCAGCGTCCCTGGATCGCCCAGGTGGTCAGCGTCCCTGGATCGCCCAGGTGGTCAGCGTCCCTGGATCGCCCAGGTTGTCAGGGTCCCTGGATCGCCCAGGTTGTCAGGGTCCCTGGATCGCCCAGGTTGTCAGGGTCCCTGGATCGCCCAGGTGGTCGGCGTCCCTGGATCGCCCAGGTGGTCGGCATCCCTGGATCGCCCAGGTTCTGTCTTCATTTAAATGTCAGCGTCCCTGGATCGCCCAGGTGGTCAGCTTCCCTGGATCGCCCAGGTGGTCAGCTTCCCCGGATCGCCCAGGTGGTCAGCTTCCCTGGATCGCCCAGGTGGTCAGCGTCCCTGGATCGCCCAGGTGGTCAGCGTCCCTGGATCGCCCAGGTGGCCAGCGTCCCTGGATCGCCCAGGTTCTGTCTTCGTTTAAATGTCAGTGTCCCTGGATCGCCCAGGTTGTCAGTGTCCCTGGATCGCCCAGGTTGTCAGTGTCCCTGGATCGCCCAGGTTGTCAGTGTCCCTGGATCGCCCAGGTTGTCAGTGTCCCTGGATCGCCCAGGTTGTCAGTGTCCCTGGATCGCCCAGGTTGTCAGTGTCCCTGGATCGCCCAGGTTGTCAGCGTCCCTGGATCGCCCAGGTTGTCAGCGTCCCTGGATCGCCCAGGTTGTCAGCATCCCTGGATCGCCCAGGTTGTCAGCGTCCCTGGTTCACCCAGGTTGTCAGCGTCCCTGGTTCGCCCAGGTGGTCAGCGTCCCTGGATCGCCCAGGTGGTCAGCGTCCCTGGATCGCCCAGGTGGTCAGCGTCCCTGCATCGCCCAGGTGGTCAGCGTCCCTGGATCGACCAGGTGGTCAGCGTCCCTGGATCGACCAGGTGGTCAGCGTCCCTGGATCGCCCAGGTGGTCAGCGTCCCTGGATCGCCCAGGTGGTCAGCGTTCCTGGATCGCCCAGGTGGTCAGCGTTCCTGGATCGCCCAGGTGGTCGGCGTTCCTGGATCGCCCAGGTGGTCGGCGTCTCTGGATCGCCCAGGTTCTGTCTTCATTTAAATGTCAGTGTCCCTGGATCGCCCAGGTTGTCAGTGTCCCTGGATCGCCCAGGTTGTCAGTGTCCCTGGATCGCCCAGGTTGTCAGTGTCCCTGGATCGCCCAGGTTGTCAGCGTCCCTGGATCGCCCAGGTTGTCAGCGTCCCTGGTTCGCCCAGGTTGTCAGCGTCCCTGGATCGCCCAGGTGGTCAGCGTCCCTGGATCGCCCAGGTGGTCAGCGTCCCTGGATCGCCCAGGTGGTCAGCGTCCCTGGATCGCCCAGGTGGTCAGCGTCCCTGGATCGCACAGGTGGTCAGCGTTTCTGGATCGCCCAGGTGGTCAGCGTTCCTGGATCGCCCAGGTGGTCAGCGTTCCTGGATCGCCCAGGTGGTCAGCGTTCCTGGATCGTCCAGGTGGTCAGCGTTCCTGGATCGCCCAGGTGGTCAGCGTTCCTGGATCGTCCAGGTGGTCAGCGTTCCTGGATCGCCCAGGTGGTCAGCGTTCCTGGATCGCCCAGGTGGTCAGCGTTCCTGGATCGTCCAGGTGGTCAGCGTTCCCGGATCGCTCAGGTTGTCAGCGTTCCTGGATCGCCCAGGTTGTCAGTGTTCCTGGATCACCCAGGTTCTGTCTTCGTTTTCTAAAGCCACCCTTCAGGGTATTCAAAAGGAGGGGAAGGGTCCGTGAGCCATAGGCAACCTGTGTCCGGTAAATTGTTCAGGGATCTTTCTTCGTCATTTGATGGTAATCCTTTTGGGCCCTTCACTAGCCTGATTTTGAAAGCGGCCATGTATCTCACCTTTTATGGATTCCTCCGGCCCGGTGAGGTTCTGGCGGGTCCAAATCGCACTCCCCTGCTACCTTCCACCAAAACCATTCAGACGGGACCCCCTTCCGAGGTAAATTCTATCCCACGTTGAACGATTGGTGCCCGGTTCAGGTGCTGCATCAACTGCTAGCCCTCATCCAAGGTTCATCACCAGATAGCCCGCTCCTGCCACACGCAGGCAAGCCTCTCAGCACCCTCAGTTTATATCTTTCCTCCGTGCCCTCGCCCAGGGTGCAGGCTATGACCCCAAGGTAATTTCGGGCCACTCATGTCGCTAGGGGCAGCCTCCGCTGCTTCTCGGCATCAGGTGCCAGCTCATGTCATCCGGTCCATGGGGCGGTGGCGGTCCTCCTGCCTCACTAGGTATATACCCAATCCTCGAGTAGAGATATCTCGTGCCTTTCGATCACTGGCTTGTAGTTTGCAAAAAGTGTTGTATCTAACTGATGTTTTTTGCCCCCTTTTTTCACTGGTGTACCCGCGCCCGTGGCTCCCGGCACAATTCAGCCACTATGTTCAGGGCAGGTTTCTCTGCGTGCGCCGACGTTGTCCTAGCCCTGACCATAAATAGTAAGGCTGTTGGCAGCCTGCATTTGTGGGAGGGGCGTCTGGCTATTTATCCCCCTACCTGCCGCTCAGCCAGGCGCCCGAGCCTCACGCCCCTCCCTCCCGCCCTTTTTCTCAAAGCTCCCTTTCAGGTATGCCCCCTTTTTTCACTGGTGTACCCGCGCCCGTGGCTCCCGGCACAATTCAGCCACTATGTTCAGGGCAGGTTTCTCTGCGTGCGCCGACGTTGTCCTAGCCCTGACCATAATTAAATTAAACCATCTTATAGATGAACAGTACAATAAACCAGCATATATGTGATTACATCACCAACACAGAGTTTTGCTCAAAATTATCTGTGAGTGATAAAGAATTTAGGCCTTTAGGTTTAGGTTACTTTGGGTGGGTAGAAAAAAATCACACCCTACGACAGATAGTCAAGAGATTCTCCCTGTGACAACTCATGTGTGAGCGATTACTGTTTGGGCAGCGGAGGTTGTGGAGGATGCTGGGGACCCCATGTATAGCTGTGTTGATGGTGGTGGCAATAATTAGAGTTAATCAATTTAAAGAATCTGAAGTGGACTTCGAACCGAATTTCATTTGCCGCAAAGCTGAATTTCCTTGCACTTCATGGTAACAAATTGATTTTCCCTGAAATAGCGGTATTAAAAAAATAAACAAGATACACACCAGATCCATTTGTGCCTGAAGAGCATCTTGATTGAAGATACCGCGTAAAAACGTATTCGCAGTGAAGAGATTTTGCGCAGTGTCTTCAATCAAGATGGCCACCGCGATCAGATGGATAAGGTGAGTATTTTTTTTTTTTTTCACTGACTAACCCCTGAAAGCCCCCATTTTTAATCTCAGATACCATGATCAGTGATGAACACAGCATCTGAGGGGTTCAATGACAGGGGACCGCGCAATCGACATTCCCCCATCATTGCGCTTGCTACAAACAAAGAAATGCTCTACGTGATGAGGTAATTCGCATGTAATTTCTTTGTGAAATTCGTCGAAGCAGCCGAATCAAATTTTCTATAACTTCACTCATCTCTAGTAATAATGGCATCTGTATCCATGGCATTGATGGTGGGGGCAGTGACAGTGGTGGTCAAGATAAATACAGAGCAGGGGAGGGGGGCCCCGGAGCCCATCAAGTTCTCTGACAGTCTGATAAAGGCAAGAAGGCTAGTGTGGAGGAAACACCTTGCTAATCACTAACCAGGTCCAGGCTTGCAGCATCGGTGAACACCACCAGAAGATTCCTCATGTTGAGAGCTACATGATCATCCGAACTACCTCAAGCAAGCGACTAGACCCAGGTACTGCCGAATCTGATACAGTGAGCCTCGTGGGACGCCACGGCTATACTCACATCAGACGGCAAATAACAGGTGTATCATATCCACTGACTGTACGTCCATCTGGTCACATTGATCAAAGTATCTTATATGAAGTGAATTGATCCCTCCAAATACAGGGACACTTACCCGCTTTGACTATCGGACATTATATCTGGCGCATTCATTGTACTGATCAGTGATTTACCGTACATTCACTGAATATCCCAACTCGGATACCATATCTGGCGCATTACCTGAACTGATTAGTAGTTTACCAAATATATACCGAATATCTCAACCACCCATATATGCTTTTATATATTTTGCTAATATTTGCCCTCTCTTTTAGGACTTTTAGCATTGCTCAAGCTATATTTATACCACTGCATTATACTATAGGTGTATTTATCATATTTGAATATTAATTGTTTTTTAGGTGCTATATTGTTATTGATCTTACTGCATTTTAGATTTAGGGCTATACATAAACAATAAATTATATTGCTACATATTATCTGTTTTTGGTCTCTAATTGGTCCAGCTGGCGAGTGCTCAGTCTTCTTACACAGTCTGATAAAGGCAGCAGAGAGGGTGAGGACTCCGATGATGATTGTGTGCTGCATAGGGCCTGGGAGCCAGAACGGGGTGCTGAGGAGGAGGCAATATCAGTGAAGGGCGATGGCGGCAGCTGCAGCCAAAACGAGCAAAGGTGACCTACCAAATAACAGCCAGCGCCAAGTCTGCTTTGGGATCTGGTGATGCTGCTGACATTGTGTATAGGTTAGACCCACAGTGTGCCAGAGCTAAACTCAGGTTGGCTTCCTGTAGCTCTGTTTGAGAAACTCTTATATGGCATTTTTTCTTCACAAGGCGGGCATACAATTCCACACTGGTGTGCAAGATCTGCAGCATTAAAGATGTTGTGGCTGTTCAAAAACACTCATAGAGGTCTATTGCACCAGATGAGGTACAGTAGCATCAGCTGATCAGGGAAAATACAACTGGCCAGAATTCCAAGTCAGAATAAGTCTGTCCTCCTTCTCCTGGTCCTCTTTGAGTCAGCCAACCCTCATCCTCAAGCACTACGGAATCTTTGTCATCTTCATCATCATCACCTTCTTCTTCTCCTGCTAAGACTCTTCCTTCTCCTTGGCTCCATCATGAGATATCTATAACAGAATGTTTGGCCATGAAAATACTTTTCTCCACCAGCAATTAGCTTGTTAACAAGTTGAATCTTTACCTGGCCAAATTGCTGGTGGTGCACCTATGTATTGTAAAAGTGCTTTGTACTCTCATGTGGCAGAGAATGTGGGCCACTGCTTGTGATTCTTGTTGTGAGGCAAGCTGCACTTCACCGTGGACACCTGAAGCAGTTATCACAGACAGGGTCATTATATGTCTTTCACGGCCCACTGGGTCCATATTTTTGTGGCAGTGGAGAGGCAGCACGTCAGCAACATGGCAAGGTCCCTTTGACCCTCTCCTTTAAGATTTTATCTGCCTGGCTCCCACAGCAAGCACCTCTGCTTCCATGGGCATGGTCCCGTCCCCAACAGCAGTAGGGCACAGTGTCACTCACACTACCCCTCTTTCCTATCACATGTTGCAGGTCAGGCTTTGCCACGCTGTGTTGGAGCGGATTGGCCTGGGCGACATCAGCCACACTGATGAGCAGTTGCAACTAAAGTACATAATGCATCCAAAATCCTGATGAATGTCACCCAGTGGACTTGAACTGTGCAAGGTGGTCAGCGACAATTGACACACATCCTGGCCACCTTGAACCTAGGGGAAATACCACATGCTCCCTGCATGGCCTCTTTAAGGCTACTTTCACACTAGCGTTCAGGGCTCCGCTTGTGAATTCCGTTCAAAGGCTCTCACAAGCGGCCCCGAACGCTTCCGTCCAGCCCTAATGCATTCTGAGTGGACGCGGATCCGCTCAGAATGCATCAGTCTGGCAGCGTTCAGCCTCCGCTCCGCTCAGCAGGCGGACACCCGAACACTGCTTGCAGCGTTCGGGTGTCCGCCTGGCCGTGCGGAGGCAAATGGATCCGTCCAGACTTACAATGTAAGTCAATGGGGACGGATCGGTTTGAATATGACACACTATGGCTCAGTTTTCAAACGGATCCGTCCCCCATTGACTTTCAATGTAAAGTCTGGACGGATCCGTCTGAGGCTACTTTGACACTTAGAATTTTTTTTACAATATAATGCAGACGGATCCGTTCTGAACGGATCCACCGTCTGCATTATATGAGCGGATCCGTCTCAGACGGATCCGCTCTGAACGCAAGTGTGAAAGTAGCCTAAAAAATGCACCGTTTTAAGCAAAGTGCTGGCACTGTGCAGGAGACTATTCCTCTTTTCAGTTATTCTCACGTGTTGAGGAATGCTCTTGTAGACTTTGCAGCATCCGAATGGTCTGCAGCTACACTGCTTAATCTGCGAAGTTCCAACTTGCTGGAATTCAACATTACACATGTTCGAGCATCTGTAAGAACAGTGAAAAGCCATGAACTATTTTTTTATGCACCATTATGCCTCAGCAGGGAGCATGTGTTCAGGCCAGGTAGCGACAGCTCTTGCTGTTCATGCTGCATACTGTTGGAGGACCAAGAGGATCATGATGATGATTATGATGATGATGACGACACCGGCCACGACACCCAATCGTCTCAGTAAGGGGCGGAGGTGGAAAGAACTGGCTCCACCAGCATGCTGGCCAGAATGGCGACCTGTATGCTCACTTGCTTAGTCATTGACAGGCAGATCGTTGACATCAAGCAGTCTGATTATTACTGGATAGCCATGTTATTAGACCTTCTCCATCAAGGCAAAATAAGTTTACAGCGATGCCACCATCATGTCTAAAAGGGAGGCCCCTCTCTGCACAGTCAATTCCCTCCATCCACCACCAGCAGCAGAAGCAGCAGTAGCCATTTCAGTCTCCTCTACATGATGGAGTTGTTTTTCCATGGGCCCCGCCAGGCTGAGGCTAGTAATCAAGCCGAAATGTCTGGCCTTTATGCCCAGGTTCAGGCCTACCTACACACTGTCCAGTGTCTGGTGCATATCATGTTCCCTGACCCCATGGATTTCTGAGCAGGCAGACTGCAACAGTGGCCCAAACTGGCACAGCATGCTCTCTTTCCTATTTCTTGCCCAGCCTCCAGTGTCATCTCGGAGAGGGTTTTCAGCGCTACAGGGGGGCCTGGTGACACCCAAATGGACCGTTGTTCCCCGCCGGTGTTCAAAACATGACTTTTTTCAAAATGAACCAAACCTGGATTCAGGAGGATTTTCACTTTCCTTCCTTAGGCCAATGAGTAGATCTAGCCTTGCTGGTGGTGTCCCATCTTGCCACTGTTTCTGCCTGCCTGCATTCGTCATGCCACCGCCACCATCATGCCACTGCTGCAACCTGCCAACCAACATGTTTTTTTATGGCTGCTGCTGCCTCCATCATGCCACCAACTCCATTGTACCACTGCTGTGGCCTGCTAACCATCATGTTCTGTACGGCTGCTTCTGATTCTGCCTCCATTATGCTGCTTCTGTCATCATGCTACTGCTGTGGCCTGCCAACCATCATGTTCAATATAGCTGCTGCTGCTGCCACCTTCGTCATGCCGCTGCCACAATCATGCCACTGCTGCAACCTGCCAATCATCATGTTCTGTATGACTGCTGCTGCCTCCGTCATACCACCGCCACCATCATGACACTGCTGCAACATTCCAACCGTCATGTTCTATATGGCTGCTGCCTCCATCATGCCACCCCCACCATCATGCCACTGCTGCAACCTGCCAATCATCATAGCCTGTATAGCTGCTGCTGCTGCCTCTATCATGCCACCACCATCATACTACTGCTGCAGCCTTCCAACCATCATGTTCTGTATGGCTGTTGCCTTCATAATGCCACAGGCACCATTGTGCCACTGCTGCAACCTGCTGACCACCATGTTCTGTAAGGCTGCTGCTGCCTTTATCATGCTATTGTAAGAGGCAGCCCTGAATCAACCAGCAGCATTTCCAACACTTATATCTATGCAGACTGTCATGTTTCCCTCTGGCCACTAGAGGCCACTGTGACTGAACAGGAACCTGAGTTGTGCTGGCCAGAGGCTAAGAAAGAGTTAAGAAGTTTTTCTCGGGCTGTTCTATAAGTTTCTGGGGCCTTGCTGAGATAACAGGGAGATATGGACTGCTTAGAGATAACAGTAAAAGACTGGAGCAGCAGGAGGCTATAATAGATGAGTTTTCCCTGTACGGTGTGTTCCAGAGGAGTGAGACCGAGTGTCAGAGACCAGTACAAGCCGGATCCTTCCTGCCAGAGCTGAAACTAGGTGAAGATCTGCATCTGCTATGACCAGAGAGAGAAAGGCAGACAAGCAAGCGACCGGACCTGGAGCCAGACTGCTTCTTATTGGATCCAGGAGAATCTGCACAACTGTGAGTGGCACCGGTGCTTATCTGTGATAGGTTATAGAGAAAGGGACTTTAGATGCGCTGTAGAAGTTGATCCTGAGTAGCAGGGGTAAATAGGAGTATGTCAGCTGAGTGTAGCCTGGACTCTGATGTGTTTGCTGCAGAACGCATTTATTCTTACTCTTGTTCAAGTATTCTGTGTAAACCTGTTTATACTGTTAATCTGATTTTACATAGTAACATAGTAACATAGTACATAAGGCCAAAAAAATACATTTGTCCATCCAGTTCAGCCTGTCATCCTGCAAGTTGATCCAGAGGAAGGCAGAAAAAAACTGTGAGGTAGAAGCCAATTTTCCTCACTTTAGGGGAATAAAAAATTCCTTCCCGACTCCAATCAGGCAATCAGAATAAATCCCTGGATCAACGACCCCTCTCTACTAGCTATAGCCTGTAATATTATTACGCTCCAGAAATACATCCAGGCCCCTCTTGAATTCCTTTATTGTACTCACCATCACCACCTCCTCAGGCAGAGAGTTCCATAGTCTCGCTGCTCTTACCGTAAAGAATCCTCTTCTAGGTTTGTGTACAAACCTTCTTTCCTCCAGACGCAGAGGATTTCCCCTCGTCACAGTCACAGTCCTGGGAATGAATAGATGATGGGATAGATCTCTGTAATGTTCCCTGATATATTTATACATAATAATTAGATCTCCTCTCAGTCGTCTTTTTTCTAAAGTGAATAACCCTAATTTTGATAATCTTTCAGGGTACTGTAGTTGCCCCATTCCAGTTATTACTTTAGTTGCCCTCCTCTGGACCCTCTCCAGCTCTGCTATGTCTGCTTTGTTCACTGGAGCCCATAACTGTACACAGTACTCCATGTGTGGTCTGACTAATGATTTGTAAAGTGGTAGGACTATGTTCTCATCACGGGCATCTATGCCCCTTTTGATGCAACCCATTATCTTATTGGCCTTGGCAGCAGCTGCCTGACACTGTTTTTTGCAGCTTAGTTTGCTGTTTATTAAAATTCCTAGATCTTTTTCCATGTCAGTGTTACCGAGTGTTTTACCATTTAATAAGTACGGGTGACTTGCATTATTCCTTCCCATGTGCATAACTTTACATTTGTCAGTGTTAAACCTCATCTGTCACTTATCTGCCCAAGCCTTCAATCTATCCAGATCCCTCTGTAGTAGTATACTGTCCTCTTCAGTGTTAATTACTTAACACAGTTTAGTGTCATCTGCAAAAATTGATCTTCTACAAGATCATTAATAAATATATTGAAGAGAATAGGGCCCAATACTGACCCCTGAGGTACCCCACTAGTGACAGTGACCCAATCTGAGTATGTACCATTAATAACCACCCTCTGTTTTCTATCACTGAGCCAGTTACTTACCCACTTACAGACGTTTTCTCCCAGTCCGAGCATTCTCATTTTATATACTAACCTTTTATGTGGTACAGTGTCAAATGCTTTGGAGAAGTCCAGATATACGACATCCATTGATTCGCCGCTGTCAAGTCTAGAACTTACCTCCTCATAGAAACTGATTAAATTAGTTTGACATGATCGATCCCTCACAAAGCCATGCTGATATGGCGTTATTTGCTTATTTCCGTTAAGATGCTCTAACATAGTATCTCTCAGAAAACCTTCAAACAGTTTACCTACAACAGATGTTAAACTTACCGGCCTATAGTTTCCAGGCTCTGTTTTTGGCCCCTTTTTGAATATTGGCACCACATTTGCCATGCGCCAATCCTGTGGGACATTCCCTGTCAGTATAGAATCTGCAAATATCAGAAATAAGGGTCTGGCTATGACATTACTTAATTCCTTTAGGATACGGGGGTGTATGTCATCCGGTCCTGGCGATTTGTCTATTTTAATCTTTTTAAGTCGCTGATGTACTTCTTCCTGGGTCAGACAGGACACTTTTAATGCGGAATTTATTTCAACATTCGGCATGTCATCTGACAGTTTATTTTCCTCAGTGAATGCATTGGAGAAAAAAATATTTAACAGCTTTGCTTTCTCCTCGTCACTCTCTGCGACTCCCCCCTCATTACTCTTTAAAGGGCCGACACCTTCAGATTTATACTTTTTAACATTTACATGATTGAATAATATTTTAGGGTTAGTTTTACTCTCTTTGGCAATTAATCTCTCGGTCTCTAGTTTGGCCGCTTTTATTTGATTTTTACATGTTCTATTTTTTTCCTTATAGTTTTTCAGTGCTCCCGTGCTACCTTCCTGTTTTAGTGTTTTATATGCTTTCTTTTTGTCATTTATTGCTTTCTTTACAGTTCTGTTTATCCACATTGGTTTCTTTTTGATCCTTAACCTTTTATTACCATACGGTATGTACCTCTCACAATGAGATTTTAGGATGCTTTTAAAGATATCCCATTTTGTGGCTGTATTTTTATTTGTGAGGACTTTATCCCATTTAGTTAGGCCTATGGCCTCTCTTAGTTTGCTAAATTTAGCTTTTTTGACGTTTGGTATTTTTGTTCTACCCTGTAGAAACGCTCTTTTGAATGATAATTGGAAGGTTATTACTTTGTGGTCACTATTTCCCAGGTGTCCCCCAACCTGCACGTCTGTTGTTCTGTCAGGCCTATTGGTTAATACTAAGTCCAGTATGGCCGTCCCTCTAGTCGGGTCCTGAACCAGTTGAGAGAGGTAATTGTCTTTAGTTATTGCCAAGAACCTGTTTCCTTTATGAGAAATACAAGTTTCAGTTTCCCAGTCTATATCTGGGTAGTTGAAGTCCCCCTTAATAACCACCTCATTATGATTTGCCGCCAATCTCATTTAGTAATAGATTTTCTGTGGACTCTGGTATATTAGGTGATTTATAGTAAACTCCTATTAGTAATTTATTGTTGTTTTTAGCTCCATGTATCTCTACCCACAGCGACTCCACATGTTCATGTCCCTCACTTATATCTTCAGGAGCTGATGAAGGCAGGATGGGCCGCAACGTGTCCTTATACTATCATCCGTGAATCTATGGAATAAAAGCAAGCATATTGATAAAAGAGATAACGTCCGCTGAGATCTGTCATGCTACTGTCTGCCTGCTAACATGTAACATACGGTGGCTGCTGCTGCTCATCTCTGCTAATTCCCTACTGCCACCGCTATTACCACAATGCATTTACCACTGCTACCACTTCTACTATTACTACTACTATTACCACTACTACTACTTACTACTACTATTACCACTACTACCCATAGACAGCTGTTCTACTATCTTGTATGTTCCATGCTATGCTGCTTCTGCTGCCACTACTATTGCAGCCTCATGCAACTATATCTGTTCCCTGTTCCACATCCACACTGCACTGCTGCGGCTCCCAATTAAAAGGGAGATTTTTTTCTAGACTCGCTTGCAATGAGCCAGTCAACATTTGTGCATGTTATATTGGCAGGCATTCTGACCCTGTCTAGGCAAAATTTTTGGCGTCTATTTTAAAATTGAAGGACAACGAACATCTTTAGACACCGAGTCTCCGTAAGGACAAGGAGACACCAGTCGGGCACAGGTAATAGTGATACAGCTGCGTTTAGTGGGTGGGACGCCACCTTGACATATCATCGCACTGTTTCCATTTGACTTTTACCTGAAGTCCCTGTGACTGTTGGCATATGTTGTGTCTGCTTGATACCTCCGATAGGAGCCTTATATGAGACTGTTTGGAATATTGCCTTTCTAAAAGTTGAACAGAACTGCTTGAAAGGGTGAATAAAAGGAATTCGGAAACCATTGCCGTTATTCAGCAACTAATATAACAAAGTAAAACTACAATCACCACCACCTGATTGCGGTCCTATATTGCAGTTATATATAGACCCATTGTTGAATAGTATTTCACTGCGGTTTCTCATAATATATATCCATTGCTGCCATTTGTGGATTTATTGCTGCTTATTTGATTTTAGTAGTCTAAAATGCTGTATATTTCTCCAGAATGAAGCGATTGATTGCTAAATGAAAAGTGTCTTTACATTCAGGCGGGCTGGGCCTACAAGGCATTGTGTCTGGTTTAACAATGACTTTCCTGGTGTCAGAATCCCTTTAATGAAAAAAGAGTATAACATGATTTTCAAAATTTTCATGTTCTGGTGTGATAAGACTATCAGACATCTACTCTCTATGTAAAAGAGGATCAGACAGGTTACATTTTTGCGATCGATCCTCCCATGGAAATGTAAGTAATTTACAACCAATCTATAACCGAGGTATAGGCAGTACCAGAGGTATCCACCAGCTGCTCCTCTTTCCAGTCAAATACATAACATGCAGAGAATTGTAAAGAAAAGATAGAGTTTAAAAGCGTTAGCCCATCTCACATGTTAGTGGCATATCATAAGGATATGCCACCGATGTCAGATAGGTGTGGGACTAAAAGATACAAAAAGATTTATTCTACCAGTCCTGTTATTATATGAACTACATATAAATATTCTGTGTAAGTTCTATTTAGGCTAGTTTCACACTAGCGGCAGGGGAGCCAGCAGGCTCTTCCGGCGGGTGAACAGCCTGTCGGATCCATCCTGACACTAGTGAACGTGTGCACCCGGACTGCCGCTCCATCCCCATTGACTCTAATGGGGGCGGAGTTCCGGGGGAAGCACGGCAGCGCACGGTGAGAGGCAGCCAGACTAAAAGTACTGCATGCAATAATTTTTGTCCGGCTGCCTCTCTCTGTGGGCTGCCATGCTGCTGCCGGAACTCCGCCCCCACCCCCATTATAGTAAATGTTGACGGAGTGGCAGTCCGGGGGCACATATGAACTAGTGGCAGGACGAATCTGACAGGGTGTTCACTCGCTGGGACAGCCTGCCGGACTCCTCTGCCACTAATGTGAAAGTACCCTTACTGGTGTTGGTTGCAAATATTCTAATCGCAAGTTTTTATTGCGAATTTCGGCACTTTGAGAATTCACAAAGAAGTAGAATATAGTGCTATATATTCGTAGTTGCAAATATTCTAGATTGCCCTCACTGCTTCTTGCTTGTGGGCCAATGAGAAGGCTGCAATGTCTTTGTCTGAGCTTAGCAACATCCCTAGCAACCAATAGGAAAGTTGCCTACCCCTTACTATATAAGAACCTCCCCAGCAGCCCTTTTCTGCAGTTTTTTTTGCAGAGCAGTGACATTGCTGTGCTCTGTGCTTTCATCTGGATCCTATTCCTTATCCAATTACATTAGATAGTTAGTTAGCTCATATATACAGTATCTCACAAAAGTGAGTACACCCCTCTCAGTTTTATAAATATTTTATTATATCTTTTCATGGGACAACACTGAAGATCTGACACTTTGATACAATATAAAGTAGTCAGTGTACAGCTTGTCTAACAGTGTAAATTTGTTGTGCCCTCAAAATAACTCAACACACAGCATTTAATGTCTAAACCGCTGGAAACAAAAGTGAGTACACCCCTAAATTAAAATGGTCAAATTGTGCCCAAAGTTTCAATATTTTGTGTGACCACCATTATTTTCCAGCACTGCCTTAAATCTCTTAGGCATGAAGTTAAATCTCAATAACGACATCACAAAGCTGGTGCTTCTCAACCTTCTGTTTAAGGATGCCCCACAGATGCTCATTAGGGTGTAGGTCTGGAGACATGCTTCCAACGGTTATTTTGGAGGTGTGTTTGGGGTCGTTATCATGTTGGAATACCCTACGGCCAAGTTTCTGAAGGGAGGGGAATCATGTTCTGCTTCAGTATGTCACAGGACATGATGGCATTCATGGTTCCCTTATGGTTCCCTCAATGAGCTGTAGCTCCCCACAGTCGGCAGAACTCATACAGACCCAAACCATGACACTCCCACTACCATGATTGACTGTAGGCAAGACACACTTGGTAACAATTATTTTCTTCAGATCCTCAGAGAGTTCTTTGCCATGACAAGCCATGTTGAACTTCCAGTGGCCAGTATGAGAGAGTGTGAGAGCGATAAAATCAAATATAACACACCTGATCCCCATTCACACCTGACATTGTGTAACACTTTGAGTCACATGACACCAGGCATGGAAAATGGCAAATTTTTGCACAATTTGGCAATTTTCACTTAGAGTTGTACTCACTTTTGTTGCCAGCGGTTTATACAATAATGGCTGTGTGTTGAGTAATTTCAAGGGTACACGGACATTTACACTGTTATACAAGTTGTACATTGACTACTTTACATTGTATCAAAGTGTCAGATCTGCAGTGTTGCCCGATCAAAAGATATAATAAAATATTTACAAAAATATGAGGGGTGTACTCACTTTTGTGAGATACTGTATAATACAGATAGTTAGTGGGAGATAGTCAGTGTAGGTTAGATAGTGATATAGTGTAACTGATAGGTTCCAGTGCAGGGTGTTAGGTAGTGTGATAGGAATTACTGTTTCTCTGCTGTCCATACATACATGCTACAGTCATAGTGCTGTGATGTCAATACTTAGTGCACCAATCAGTAATATCTACTCAGACCTGATAAAATGTGAAGTTGTATGCATTGCGCAAAAAATATGCACATCATTAGTGACGATTTGCACAATCACAAAAATAATGACTGGAGATCACAAATTCTAGAATTCGTGAATTTATGGCAAATATTATGCAAGAAAATAGCAAAATATTGCAAAAACAAATATTGCATATGCTTCTCATCACTACTATTTACCTGCCTCCACCAAAAAATCCTACTCATCAACCTCTACTTTATGTTACTGCCCTTGGAGGGTCACTTGTATATTTTCTCTCTGATCTTATTGACCAAAGTTGCAAGGAAATATTCCATTTTTATTCATATATATTCTGAAAGATATTGAAATTGTCTGAACCAGTAGGTGTGAACCCACTGTGCAACGTGACCAATCCCCCCTAAGGGTGTTGTCTAAATGAATCCCTCATTCTTCACAGTACCCCTGATGGTGGGTATAGGCTTTCCCAAGGTCGCTACCTCTTGAGTTGGATTGGCACAAAGCAGCTGGTCTAGGCAGATCAGGGGGTACCAGAGCAAAGTACGAGATGTTTAGTCGTAATCAATAGGTCGAGTCGTAACGACGAGCAACAGTTCAGGACCAGAGGATGAGACAGAGATGAAGTCCAACAAGCATTGAATCTGGGCAGGCAGCTCAGGAACAGGTCAGGCAATCCGGTTCAGCAACAGGAGAGAGGAGTCATAGCAGATAAGGTTCAAAAAGGAAGCGAAGTCCAAGCATGGGTCAGGAATGCAGGAACACAGGCACAAACAACAGCAACCTTTGCTGTGCCACTTATATAAGTGTAGGATGGCTGGGACTGGTCACAAAGGTCACATGTGCAAAACCTTTAAATCACAGGAAGTGACGAGCGATGAAGGTAAGCTGTGTTCAGGGCTGGAAAGAAACCATGGAGCAGATTCCAGAAAGGACGATGCCTGCAAAGCCCAGGACCACAGCAGTGAATGAGAAGACACTGGCAGCAGATCACCGCAGCTACCTGCCCTATAATGCAGCCAGAATCGGACAATGACAGAGGCAGCCAGGGACGACCAGTGATCGTCCAAACATGAAGTCCAGGACCACAGCAGTGAGTAGGGTAACATCAGAGGTCAGCAATCACTGTTATAGAAATAGAGTTCCCTGGTTTAGGAAATCCATTTTTAAATGCCATCTTGGGATTAGTGATCAGCGACAGGTCCCATATTCAAATTTGCGATATTTCGCAAATATTTGCTACGATATTCATTTCATATTCGTATTTGAGATTATTTTCGCGATTGCGATTAATCTAAAATTTAAAAATCGCGTAATGAAAAGTTGATCAAAAAAGAATATATAGCAGTAAATATAGTGCTATATATTCGTTTTAAGAATATTCGTAATATTCTAAAACAAGAATATATAGAAATATAGAGAATATTCGAGAAAATACAATTTAGCTAAGCTGTACTGCTATAATTTTTTTTTTAATAGTGTCAATTTTTTCCAAATCTGAAGTTCAGAAGAGAAAAAAAAATGACTATAAAATTTTTTTAGCACTCTATTGCTCTATATTTGTATTTAGCAAATATTCGTTATTTAGCTATATATTCTTGGTTTAGAATATGACGAATATAAAAAAATAAATATAGCAATATAGCGAATATATTCGTTATTTAGAATATTCGTCTTTTTTTTCCCCAATCTGTACAGTTGTTAGCATACTCTTCCCCATCACCATGGGAACGCCTGTGGGTTAGAATATACCATCTGATCTGAGTTTTCACAATTGCAGGGAAAACTAAGATCCAATAGTATATTCTAACCACAGGCGTTCCCATGATCACAGGGATGCTTGTCAGGGAGGAGTATGCGAACAACTGTACAGATGGAAAAAAAAAAGGAACAGTATTCTAAATAACGAATATATTCGCTATATTGCTATATATTCATTTTTTTGAATATTCGTAAAATAAATTTCCATATGAAAACATGATTCCTTCCTGCTTAAATTACTTGTGAGCCAATGACTCATTTGGCCCACAAGCAAGAAGCAGTGATAAATCATGTTTTCAGATGTTAAAAAATTACGAATATTCTATATAGCGAATATATAGCACTATATTCGAAATATTCTCAAATTCTCGAAGTCGCGATATTCACCAAAAAAATAGTTATTTGAATATTCGTGCTCAACGCTACTTAGGATGTAAAAAAGAAGGGTACCCCATTCAGGGCACTCATATGAAAGCCAGAAAAGTTTTACCTCTTTAATTTGGAGGTGTGTGATGCATAATCTCCACTGTGTTAGTACTGAAGGTGTATGGGACACTTGATGCCATGTTTTACTACAGACTACAGCTGGGGTTTTAGTAATGGGACTGTCTGTAATCTGTTTCTCATCAAAGAACCTTCAAACAGAATAAATTGCTTTTCCAGGGCAAACTCGGCAAGTTGCAGCCATAAATCCAGCTTTTCTGCCAGGTAGACCAGCGGGGTGGCAGGATGCTGTCCAAGTATGCCACTACCTACTAGTTCTGGTCCTGCTCCAGGTTTAGCTGCTGCTACTGGTGAGTAGTTTCTTTACTAGGCGGGTGAACAAAGCTTCTCATCAGCTACTCTGTAATTACCTCACTGCCCGGCACCCATGTTGCTTCTGATGCCTGCTGCATCTCCCCGACGGGAACGAGCCTCCCTAGCATCACCCGCTATTGACAAACCCCTTCCCCCAATAGCCGGATGTATTCATCCGCGCGACAGGGAGATGCAGCCACAGCCGTGCGGGCATCAGGATATATGCGGGTGCTAGGGAGCAAGGTAAGTACAATGTGTGAGGGGCCTGGGCATTTGTGGGGGCATTATAGGGATTAGATAACCCCTTTAAAGCAGACATCCTTTTCTAAGGATATTTGTCATAGAGTGCAGGCATTTTCCATACTAGTGATTTTGCAAACGTGGCTTCCACTGTTTTATAAAATATACAGAGAAAAAACTTGGGTTATATCTCTTACTATAAACGCTACTAGTACTTCGTGAAGCGGGTTCTACTAACATGAGTCGATTAAAACAAGGCATATCAAATATAAAATTCCAGTTTCCCAGAGTCCGCCCGACCTAGGTTTCGCCCCTCTTTCTTCAGGTAGATACTGTAAGCCCTTGATTCCTGATATTACAGGTTGATAGGATGTGAAAAACTGTGGAGCTGCACCACACTAGGGATAGCAGTGTTTGGCGACATAAGGAAGGAGAATTGGAGGAAGGATCTGGCATCTGACTTAACTTTTGTTTGTGGATTCCAGGAGAATAGTGCAGTCCCTCAACTCAGGCTCAGTTATTGCCTTGAGTTTTAAACAATACACTCCGTATTTTTGCTAATACTGCACATGAGGTTACGAGGTAATGAGGGTACATATAGGTATAATGCACACATGATACACAACACAGGAATAATGCAAAAGGTGCAGTCATATAAAAGAGATGATACACATAAGTGGGGTAACTATATCCCTATTCACACCAGAGCCCTAGTACTAAATCCGTTTTTTTGTCCAAGTGAACTCATGTGTGAAAACAGCATTAAATGTTCCACAAGATCACAGTGGGCCATGTCTAAAGTTTCCACCTCTTGCATAGGCACCTGGAACATTTCATCTGTAGTGAGAAAGCAGCTGACATGGAACATCTCTGGGGTGGAGCTATATTTGTGAAAGGCCAACTAATTCTCAGAACCTGATGAAATATTTTGGAATTTAGGTGTGAAATTAGCTTATTTGTCTATTTTTCATGCCTCCTTACATATTATATCTTTTAGTGGATATGGGCCCCTTTAGTTGTTGGGCCCATAGCTGTCATGGATAGAGTCACGGAAATCAAGATAGAGCAGAGGCGCACCCCCTGCCACCCTGTCCTCTGTCCCTGCCTACTTGCACCACCCGCCCTAGGTGACGGAGCGAGCGCAACTGGGCAACAGTCCCTAACCTACTAAGTGCAAGCAGAGAGAAAGAGACAGCAGGGAAGAGGACAGCCACTGATAAGTTGCAATAAGCGGACAAGGGGTAGAACAAAAACAGAAAGCGAGGCGGGTCAACTAGCTGAGGTCAATCCAGGAGGTCACATCAGAACAAGGGAAGAGGCCTAGACAAATCCGTAAACAAGCCGAGGTCAAAATCTGAGAGGTAGGGTCAAGGTACAGGGAGCAGGCAGAAGAGGTGGCAAGAGGTGGATCGAGGTTTAATTCCAGAGGTAGCTTAATAACAATAAAGTACACAGCCTGTAGGACGAAAATCACAGGCAACCTGTAGCCAGCAGGCTGCCTGTATTTATAGTGGGGAGTGAGGGTCCTGTGACGTGGCCAGCGTCACATGACTGACAGATAAACAAGTCGAGCACCAAGTGATCAACTCGACGCTCAAGGCAGACCTAGGAGCAGGGAGCCTCCCAGCTAGCAAGGCCGCCCTGGGAACGAGGCCAAACACAGATCCTTGCTCCTGAAGCTAAGCAGCAGGTCTGCGGCTGAAGGGAGACCAAGTGCGCCTTCGGTGCCCCGTTACAATAGCAGCTGCTATGCCTGCTACCTTGGTAGTTATGTCCATGGCTTGGGGGCAACAAGAACAACGATGATAACCTCATTGCACCAAAGGCCTACTTTGCATGTTAAGAAAAAAGTATCATAACTTGGGAATGGAGCCTCAGATCAACAAAAGAAAACAGATTCTTAATGAAGAGAACCTCAGCTATGTATATGTGCAAATACTTTTATAGGGATGTGTCTGGTGACAGATTCCCTTTAAAGAGTATGGTTACTTAACAAAACTGTGTACCTTTAAATATATTTTAATATATAGCTATTTATCTATCTATCATCCATTCTAGTGTGTGTACCATGACCTGTGTGTGCTTCTCAATTATTCAATTTCATTACTAGGGAGTAATACATTCAAATGACGATCATAAAAGTTAGGTTGTTATGGCTTTCCATTCAGGAGTGGAATTTCATGTGCAGTATGCAAAAAATAATGTAATAATAAAATATGCATGCTTTAACAACAGTTTGTTGTGTGGAATGTCATAAATTGTTGTTAGAAAAACAATCATTATTTTTCTGAAGACATTTAAAGGGGTTGTAGTATTTATTTTCCAAGTACTGCTGCCAGTTTGTTTTAGTAATTTGCTACAGGCTCAAAAATCTGATCTGTATTAGATAATAACTAAGCAAGAAAGACACTGGAAGGGAAGGTAACTAGAGATGAGCGAATTTCTAAAAAAATTGATTTCCAAATTCATTCGCAGCAAATTATGTTAAGAAAATGCAATTTTCTGGGTGCAGAGAGTTTGTATAGTGGTGTAGAACACTGTGCCTTGCAGTAACACGCATAGGGAGTCTGCTGTTATGGAGAAACAATACTGTGAGTCAGTATGACATGCAGGTGACAAACGTTGCTCTTAGAATCACTGCACACTTCACTTATTTGGGCAAATACGGGGACAAATCTGACCAAATAACTCAAGTGTGAACTCAACCTTACAGGCCAATGTTAGCATCAAAAAGTCGCACACTCCTTTTACACTATCGGCAGCTGATTCCAAATAGATGTCTACAGAACCTGTTCTATTAAACGCTTATACAAGTAGAGCCCCCCAACAGAGTGGAGAGGGTGTCGTGTCAGCAGTAAGTTTGTGTCGACATCACTGATTATTTTGCCCTTTCTCTGATCTGTCAGAATAATAACCCTCAAAAAATGGATCCTGTCTGTGGAGCATCTGCTTTAACTCGGTCAGCATTTGGTCAGTAATCCATCAGTATTGCTAAAGCCAAAAAAAAAAACTGAAGTGGATCCAAAACAGAGATCAAAAACATGAATTGAAAATGTGCATGTCTTCTGTGTTTTGTACCCACTCCTGCTTTTGGCTACCAAATCATAAACCAATTCTGATGCAACATAGGGACCATGTCATGCAGGCCTTACAGCTGTTACCTAAACAGGATCCGTTGTGTGTCTCATTTTTACTTCCTTCTAACAGATCAGAAAAAGGGTCAAATAAATAATGATGTCAGTCAGGCCGAAAGCCAAAACAGTAGCCCAGTCATGAAGTGGGGAGGGTGGGAACAGCATGAGAAGTCCACAGAGTGGCCCAATGACATAGTGGTGAGGTGGAAACAGCATGAGGAGACCACAGAGTGGCGCAATGACAGAGTCTAGAGGTGGCAGCAGCATCAGGAGGAGGCCACAGAGATGCACAATGACAGTGTGGAGGTGGCAGCAGCATCAGGATGCCACAGAGTGGCAAGGTGACATAGTGTTGAGGTAGCAGCAGCATCAGGAAACCACAGAGTGGCAAGGTGACATAGTGTGGAGGTGGCAGCAGCATCTGGAGACTATAGAGTAGCAAGGTAACATAGTGTTGAGGTAGCAGCAGCATCAGAGACCACAGAGTGGCAGGGTGACATAGTGTGGAGGTGGCAGCAGCATCTGGAGACTACTATCACGATCGGCGTGACTATCACATACGTGACACAGAGGGAGGGAAAGAGGAAGGCCCTGCCCAAGTGAGAGGGAAGGTGGTGACCCCTGACTCACCTTGCAGCTGGCACCTGGCTGCCCTGACGTCCCTAGACGGGTTCCTCACCCGTACGCCGATCACGTGCCTAAAACCCTGGCTTTCCCTAAGATGAGCCCTAGATAGTGAACAGGGCGGTGGGAAAACTAGTCCGCACCACTAGCTCTAAAGGAAAACACCAAGGGGAGGACAGACAATACAGACTCAACATATAATCCCAGGTGGGCGACAACAGGAGACAACAAAAAGCCCAACAGGGATCCGGAGGGTAGCACTCTGGAACAACAACCAGGATTCACAGCTCCAGTGGGTCAGTATAGAAGTCCAGGCAGGAAGCTCTATAACTGGCAACTAGAGAAGTGTGAGAGGAGAATATAAGGAGGTTGGGAGTGGCAGACAAGAAACAGCTGAGGAGGAGAAGCTACGGATCCCTGAGTGAGACAAAAAGGATAGCAAGGCAAACACAGAAAACAATCACTAAGAAACAACGTGATCTCTAGACATAGAGCACGCAGCCACCCACTGCGACTTCCTGACCCCGGGTTTAACGGAGTCAGACGTGGCTCTTGACACCCTCGTGACAACTACAGAGTAGCAAGGTAACTTAGTGTTGAGGTAGCAGCAGCATCAGGAGACCACAGAGTGGCAAGGTGACATACAGATGTAGCAGGGTTAGCACTCCAGCTCTTGACTCAAATTTCTTAAATCATCGTGTTATCTTGAGATGAAAGCCATTGAAAAGCAATTGAAGGTGTTTGCTTAGATTAGATAACACAGCTCAGAAATCTCAGAAAACAGGAGTGTTAACTCTACTCCATCCATAGTGTGGAGGTGGCAGCAGCATCAAGAGACCACAGAGTGGCAAGGCGACATACAGTAGTGTGGAGGTGGCAGAAGCATCAGGAGGAAGCCACAGGGTGGCACAATGGCAGTGTGGAGGTGGCAGCAGCTACAGGAGGCCACAGAGTAGCACAATTACAGAGTGTGGAGATGGCAGCAGCTTCATCAGGAGGAGGCCAAAGGGTGGCAAAATGACCATGTGAAGGTAGCAGCAGCATCAGAAGGCCACAGAGTGGCACAATGACAGAGTGTGGAGGTGGCAGCATCAGGAGGCGGCCACAGGGTCGCACAATGAGAGTGTATAGGTGGCAGCAGCATGAGTAGGCCACAGAGTGGCACAATGACAGAGTGTGGAGGTGGCGGCAGCAGCATCAGGAGGAGGCCACAGGGTGGCACAATGACAGAGTGTGGAGGTGGCGGCATCAGCAGCATCAAGAGGCACAGAGTAGCAAAGTAACATAATGTTGAGGTAGCAGCAGCATCAGGAGACCACAGAGTGGCAAGGTGACATAGTGTGGAGGTGGCAGCAGCATCTGGAGACTACAGAGTGGCAAGGTGACAGTGTGGAGGTGGCAGCAGCATCAGGAGACCACAGAGTGGCAAGGTGATATAGTGTTGAGGTGGCAGCAGCAGCATCAGGAGACCACAGAGTCGCAAGGTGACATGGTGTGGAGGTGGCAGCAGCATCAGGAGACCACAGAGTGGCAAGGTAACATAGTGTGGAGGTGGCAGAAGCATCAGTAGACCACAGAGTGGCAAGGTGACATAGTGTGGAGGTGGTAGCAGCATCAGGAGACAACAAAGTAGCAAGGTGACATAGTGTGGATGTGGCAGCAGCATCAGGAAACCAAAAAGTGAACTGGTGACAGAGTGGGGAGGTGGGTGCAATACCAGTACCAACTGAAGATTATTGGTGAAAGAAGGAGCACTTGGCATCAGATGTGTCACATCAGGCAGGTGGCAGCATCAGAATAATAGCTGAGGCAGGTAGCCAGAAGAAACCGGTCACTTTTGTCAAAGTGTTGGTGTGGCACCATAGATGATCTAATCTGATGCATTATGCATTGGTGGGTGGAAATCCTGGCTGATCCACCCCTGATTCATCTTGACAAACGTCAGTCTCTCCATATTTTGGGTGGAGAGGCGAATTCTTTTTGGGGTAACTATGGTCGCCGCCACACTAAACACCTGCTCTGATGCCACAAAAATCGCCAGGCAGGACAGCTTTTCCAGGGCAAACTCGGCAAGTTGCAGCCAATAATCCAGTTTGGCTCCCCAGTAGGCCAGCGGATCTTCAATGTGGGGTGGCAGGGTGCTGTCCAAGTATGCTACCATCTGCTAGTTCTGGTCCTGCTCTAGGTTTAGCTGGCACTGCTGGGGAGTAGTTTCTTTACTAGGCGGGTGAACAGGTAAACAAAGCTTCTTATCAGCTACTCTAGGCTAAAGTTGCTGCTGATGGAGCTGAAACTGCTCCTAACAACCCCCCCCCCCCCCCGCCACAGCAGCCATGGCAGAGGAACGTGAGTGCAGAGAGCAGCGGCAAACAGACTACATAGGATGTCTCTATAGTAGTTCAGTTTGTCCTCCCTCTCAGCGGGTGTAAAAAAGACCCTCATTTTGGATCGGTAGCGAGGGTCCAACAAGGTGGAAAGCCAAAAGTCATCCCTCTGCCGAATGGTGACAATTAGGCTGTCACTATGCAAGCAAGTGTGCATGCATCGGGCCATTTGTGCAAGTGACTCGGAGGGACTCCCTGCCTCCATCTCCACTGCATACTGCCACGGTGTATCTGGGTCCTCTGCCTCCTCTTCTTCATTACCCTGTAGCTCCTCTGGCTGCTTCTGTTCCTCCTCTCCTGTCACCTGTGTAGAAAAACCATCCATTTCACTACATTCCTTGTGTTCCAATGTCCTCCTCATTCAGTTCAGACCCCACAGGGCTCATGTGGCTATGAGATCTAGGATCCATTCCCCTGTCCAATCAGATTTACCAGCATCTGTTCCAGGACATGAAGCAGTGGAATGACGTTGTTTATCCCGTAGTCCTGTCGACTGACAAATAACATGGCCTCCTCAAAGGGCCTGAGCAAATGACAGGTGTCGCGCATGAGCTGCCACTGGCTGACATCGAATTTACACAGGGGAGTACTCCTGTACACTTTGATCATCAAGAAATCGCTTATGGCCTTTTTTTGTTCATATAGTCGGTCCAACATATGGATGGTGGAATTCCAACTGGTGGAAACGTCCAGAATTTGTTGATCGCGCTGCCTTCTGAGTGCAAAGTTCCAGTCCCAGACCCTTCTTTCCAATGCTCAGGTTGTTCCACCTTGTAGCCAAACAGTCGGTTACCAGAGGCTAGGTGCACTCACGTACACGTGCACCCTAGAGGGAAGTATTAGTAAAAATATTGTTCCACCAGGTAATATCACATTCAGCAGGTTTTATTCTACTTACAACAGATCTAAAATTTGAGTCATAAAAACACGTATTTTTTCATCACAGATCCATCCGCCAGTTCCGCTTTGTTAGGGGCGATGATGTTCTGCCACACAGGTGCAGTACTTATTGAGCCATAGTCTCTCCCAAGGACCGCCCACTAGCATACATATACCTTTTTATTTTATTTTTAATTTAAAAAAAAATTTCTTCTCCTCCTTTTGGATGTTCACATAATGCAATAAAAACAGAAAACTCAAAGCCCTTTCAGGCTCAAAACATTTGCATATATAATAACAACACAACATCAATGAACAAAGCATACAATACAAAAAAATCAACCTCCCTCCTTTCTCATTCACAAAGCAAGAGGTGGCAAACACTCAAATCACATGACTCACCTCGAGCCAATGACATCCCACTGCAATAGCTTCATTAATAGTTGAGCATCCAAAGCCAGCGGCAATACACCGCCCGATGCATCACACTGCAAAGAATGGCTCCCGCTATCCTGCATAAATCCACCTCGGTAACGATCCACCCCCTGGCTTCCTCTTCACTCTATCAGACACGATTTTAAATTGAACTCCACATTAAGCCCTGCTGGTTTTAAGGTCCCCAGTCTATATATCCAACCGACCTCCTTGCGATTGATGTTGGCGACAGGGTCCCCTCCCCTCCAATTCCTCTCCACCTTTTCCAAACCACTGAACCTCCACCCTGCCGAATTCTTTCCATGCAAAAGCTTGAAGTGCAGTGGAACACTATGATCTTCCTTACCTTTCCTAATATTTCCTATGTGCTCCTGCAGTCGGGTCTTTAATTTGCGAAGGGTTCTGCCCACATACTGCAGCCAACAAGGGCACTCCAGCATGTATACAACCTCCATAGTCTCGCATGACATTTCTCCTTTAATCTTATGTGTCTGCCCTCCTCTCGACTGAATCTCCTGCTAGTTCCTTTTCTTTTTATTGTCCTTGGTGTGGTTCCTGCAACCACTGCAGAAACCGCACCATGTGAATTGGTCCTTACTTGTTTTTTTAATTTTCACTATACAGCTGTGAACCAATGTATCTCGCAGGTTTGGTGCTCTTTTGTACAGTACTTGGGGACGCTCGGGGATGACCTTAAAAAATGACCCAGTGTTGGGGCAGGTCTTTTGAAGAGGGCAGGGTGCCTGATTCATAGGAAAAGGTCAGAAATTGATGGAAACACCACCAAAATAATTCCGGAACAGCATGGGGTAGGATGTCTCAATGCATTTTGGACTCCGAGGTCGCTGCTGTGAACCATGTTGTCCGAGTAGTACGCCACTTTTACAGACTGACAATAATAAGTGCTGCTAGAAATTACAAGGAAGAGGTACTCCGATACAACCTGGAGGGCCTCATTCACGTTGTGCTACAATAGTTCAGATAGTGGGACTCCTACACTCATAAAGACTATGCACTAAGTAAAAGGGCTGCCAAAAATATTACAAACGAACACCCTTTGTTACACATAAAGGAGGGCATCATACACACCCTTGAAAAATTATGATTGATGGCCTGCTGGCTCACATTTGAAGCAAGGGCCTGCTAATCTGACCATCTAAAACATTAGGGGCGAGGGCCTTATGCCGCATTGGTGACTCTAGATAACCTCTGGACGATTGCACATCCCTATGACGGCGACGATCCATTCGGACGTCTGCCCTATCAACTTTCGATGTTATTTTCTGCCCCTACCATGGTGATCACTGGTAACGGGCAATCAGGGTTTGATGCCGGAGAGGGAGCCTGAGAAAGGGCTACCACATCCAAGGGAGGTCAATGGCTGAAATCTGATTGGCTGTTGTTGCCTTGCCCCTTTTTTTTTTTTCCTAATTGTTAACCACCCAGAGAGGGTAGGTCAAGTAATTAAAGCACAAGCATCCAATGAAGGCAGCAGGCACGCGGCAATTACCCACTCCCGACTCGGGGAGGTAGTGACGATAAATAACAATACAGCACTCCTAAGCGGCCCTGTTATTGGAATAAGTACACTTTCCGTTAAAGAGAATCTATTGGAGTATTGGAGGGCAAGTCTGGTGCCAGCAGCCAACTCACTCTCGGCCTCCACAACGTTCAGCCAGTGTGCCATCATGGTGAGGATTGTGTTGACCAGACTATTGGCTACTGAGACTGAACTTGTAGGTGAGGGCCTGCTGCCGCTTTGTTGACTCTAGATAACTTCTAGGCGATCACATGTCCCCGTGACGGTGACGATCCATTCGGATGTCTACCCTATTAACTTTGGAGCAATTTTTCAACAAGGACCTTCTGGTATAGCACCGTTTTGCTTGTCCTCTCCACCAGAGGAATGAGAGGCGAGAAGTTCTCTTTGTAGCAGGGGTCAAGAAGGGTGAACAACCAGTAATCCGTGTTGTCTAAAATGCGTATAACGCACGGGTCGTGGGAAAGGCAGCCTAACATGAAGTCAGCCATGTGTGTCAGAGTATCAACAGGCTGTCATCATCAGAGGGCGAACTGACCTGTAACAGATTGTAGGTGAGGGCCTGCAGCTGAGCTGACCCTGTAAAACATTATATGCAAGGGCCTGCAGTTGAGCTGACTCTGTAAAACATTATATATGAGGGCCTGTAGTTGAACTGACCCTGTAAAACATGATATGCAAGGGCCTGCAGTTGATCTGATCCTGTAAAAGATTGTAGATGAGGGCCTGCAGTTGAGCTGACCCTGTAAAACATTATATGCAAGGGCCTGAAGTTGAGCTGACCCTGTAAAAGATTTTAGGTGAGGGCCTGCAGTTGAGCTGACCCTGTAAAAGATTGTAGGTGAGGGCCTGCAGTTGAGCTGACCCTGTTAAACATTATATGCGAGGGGCTGCAGTTGAGCTGACCCTGTAAAAGAATGTAGGTGAGGGCGTGCAGTTGAGCCTACCTTGTAAAACATTATATGCGAGGGCCTGCAGTTGAGCTGACCCTGTAAAACATTATATGTGAGGTCCTGCAGTTGAGCTGACCCTGTAAAACATTATATGCAAGAGTCTGTAGTTGAGCTTACCCTGTAAAACATTATATGTGAGGGCCTGCAGTTGAGCTCACCGTGTAAAAAATGATATGCGAAGGCATATATGCCAGGGCATTATATGCGACGAATAAGCATGTTGATATGATGGAAGAGGAGGAGGAGGAGGAGGAGAAAAGGAAGTTTTAACCATATACCCTTTTTTTGTGGTGGAAGGGGTGCATGGGAATACAGTGTATTCAGTACATTAAACAACACATTTAAAGTGCCTTTGTTCATCCGCTTTCCTCTGGTGGAGTCGAGAAGTCTGGAGCAATCCAGGCCTTGTTCATTTTTATAAGAGTCAACCCGTCAGTATTTTCAGTTGACAGGCAGATACACTTATCTGTTATAATGCCAACTGTAAAGTTTGGGTTCGTACCAAATTTTTGAATTTTTGCCACCCTGGACCCAAACCCGAACTTTTTAGTAAAAGTTTGGGTTCGGGTTCAGTGTTCGGCGACTTAATGGTGCTTTTTGAAAGGCTGCAGAGCAGCCAATTAACAAGCGTTTGGCTCGTGTGCCCTTAGAAGCCATCACAGCCATGCCTACTAATGGCATGTCACTCTGCTCTTATTAGTGTAGGGATAGGATGCTGCTGCTGTGAGGGAGAGACTAGGAAAGAATCAGTTATCTGAAGTGCTTGTTAACTCAGCGATCTACAGCGATCTTGTTTTGTGGGTGTACTGCACAATTTTCTTACCCTGTTCTGAGCCCAGTGACACAGAAAAAGAACTTTTATCCATCTGTTAGCTAGGTGGGCGTCGGCAGCCATTTTATGAAAGTTCAATGCACCAGCAAAGCATATTTGCATTTGTGACAGTGAAATACAAGCTTGAAATACTGCAATTATATTCTGGGTTTTAAAGAAACACTCATTTTCCGAAAGACCCTATGTCTGGGGCCTTTGCTGCATTTGTCACAGTGAAATACAAGCGTTAGGTAGGGCTTTTATAGTCTGGTATTAAAAAACACCCATATTTTGCAAGATAATAAATTTGTGGCCTTTGCTGCATTTCTGACAGTCCAATACAAGCGTGATATACTGCTGTTATAGTCTGATATTCTAAAACACCTATTTTGGGCAAGATAATACATTTGTGGCCTTTGTTGCATTTGTGGCAGTGAAATACAAGCGTTAGATAGTGCTGTTATATTCTGGTATAAAAAAAACACCCATTTTGTGCAAGATAATAAATTTGCGGCCTTTGCTGCATTTGTTACATTTCAATGCAAGTGTTAGATACTGCTGTTATATTCTTGTTTAAAAAAAAAACACCCATTTTGGGCAAGATAATACATTTGCGGCCTTTGCTGCATTTCTGACAGTCGAATACAAACTTTAAATAGTGCTGTTATATTGTAAAAAACAAACAAACAATTATTTGCAAGAACCTACATCTGGGGCCTTTGCTGCATTTGTCAAAGTCAAATACAACCAGTGAATACTGCAGTTACATTGTTGGTTGACAAATTAACATTTTTTGTGACCGTGAAGTAATTGTATAAAATTCGCCTGTCAAACTGTTGTGTGACCTTAAGAAATTTTTCCTCTTTATGACAAAGAAATCTTTAATTCAGGCCTATTCTGGTTCAGGCCGTATGAGATACACCCTTTGCATACTGTCGTTCTATTCTACTATTAATTAACCAGCTCCCGACCGCCTAACGCAGGGATGCGTGAACGTGCGCTCGGAAGGTAAACTAGTTGATCTACAGCTTGCCAGCGGCGATCATTCGCTGGCAGGCTGTAGATGCGATTTTTTTTTAACCATTGAAAGGTATATCAGATGCTGTTTTGTTAACAGCATCTGATATACCTGCTACCTGGTCCTCTGGTGGTCCCTTTTGCTTGGATCGACCACCAGAGGACACAGGCAGCTCTGTAAGTAGCACCAAGCTCCACACTACACTACACCCCCCCTGTCACTTATTAACCCCTTATTAACCCCTGATCACCCCATATAGACTCCCTGATCCCCCCTGTCATTGATCACCCCCCTGTAAGGCTCCATTCAGACGTCCGTATGTGTTTTGCGTATCCGCAAAACACGGACACCGCGTATCTGCAGAACACAGACACCGGCAATGTGCTTTCCGCATTTTGCGGATCCGCACATTGCCAGAACTATATAGAAAATGCCTTTTCTTGTCCGCAATTGCAGACAAGAATAGGACATGTTCTATAGGCTCTTCAAAAAACGCAGTGTTCGCCCGATCAGGCCTGATCTTGTGCGCACACTTGTGTTCAGTCCGCCCCACCGCAGTGACAGAATTTTTTTTTCTGATCACTGCAAAATCACTGCAGCGCTATAAAGATCACTTTTAAGGGGAATGGCGAGTTCATAGAAGATTTTTCAGCGGAAATTGTTTTTTTTTTTATTTTTAGTTTTTTCTTACAAAGTCTCATATTCCACTAACTTGTGACAAAAAAGAAAATCTCACACATGAACTCACCATACCCCTCACGGAATCCAAATGCATAATTTTTTTTTGACATTTATATTCCAGACTTCTTCTCACGCTTTAGGGCTCCTAAAATGCCAGGGCAGTATAAATACCCCACATGTGACCCCATTTTGGAAATAAGACACCCCAAGGTATTCCGTGAGGGACATGGCGAGTTCCTAGAATTTTTTTTTTGGGGTACAAGTTAGCGGAAAATGTTATTTTTTATTTTTTTTTCTCTTACAAAATCATTTTCCGCTAACTTGTGCCAAAAAAAAATATTCTAGGAACTCGCCATGCCCCTCACGGAATACCTTGGGGTGTCTTCTTTCCAAAATGGGGTCACATGTGGGGTATTTATACTGTCCTGGCATTTTAGGGGCCCTAAAGCGTGAAAAGAAGTCTGGAATCCAAATGCCTAAAAATGCCCTCCTAAAAGGCACTTTTGGGCCCCTTTGCGCACCTAGGCTGCAAAAAAGTGTCACACATGTGGTATCACCGTACTCAGGAGAAGTAGGGCAATGTGTTTTGGGGTGTATTTTTACATATACCCATACTGTGTGCGAGAAATATCTCTGTAAATGACAACTTAAAAAAAAAATTATACAAAGTTGTCAATTTACAGAGATATTTCTCTCACCCAGCATGGGTATATGTAAAAATACAGCCCAAAACACGTTGCCCTACTTCTCTTGAGTACGGCGATACCACATGTGTGACACTTTTTAGCAGCCTATGTGCGTAAAGGTGCCGAAAGTCCAACGAGTACCTTTAGGCTTTACAGGGTTGCTCGCAATTTAGCCCCACCCAAAATGCCAGAACAGTAAACACACCCCACAAATGACCCCATTTCGGAAAGTAGACACCCCAAGGAATTCGATGAGGGGCATATTGAGTCCATGAAAGTTTGAACTTTTTGTCACAAGTTAGCGAAAAAGGGAGACTTTGTGAGAAAAAAAAAAAAAAAAATCAATTTCCGCTAACTTGTGCCAAAAAAAAAAACAACTTCTATGAACTTGACATGCCCCTCACAGAATACCTTGGGGTGTCTTATGAGGTCACATGTAGGGTATTTATACTGCCCTGGCATTTTAGGTGCCCTAAAGCGTGAGAAGAAGTCTGGAATCCAAATGCCTAAAAATGCCCTCCTAAAAGGTACTCATTGGAATTTGGTCCCCTTTGCGCACCTAGGCTGCAAAAAAGTGTCACACATGTGGTATCGCCGTACTCAGGAAAAGAAGGGCAATGTGTTTTGTGGTGTATTTTTACATATACCCATGCTGGGTGAGAGTAAAATGACAACTTTGTATATAAAAATGGGAAAAGTTGTCTTTTACATTTCTCTCACCCAGCATGGGTATATGTAAAAATACACCCCAAAAGACATTGCCCTACTTCTTCTGAGTACAGCGATACTACATGTGTGACACTTTTTTGCAGCCTAGGTGCTCAAAGGGGCCCAAATTCTAAAGAGCACCTTTAGGATTTCACAGGGCATTTTTTACGCATTTGGATTTCAAATTACTTCTCACACTTTAGGTCCCCTAAAATGCCAGGGCAGTTTAAATACCCCACAAGTGACCCCATTTTGGAAATTAGACACCCCAAGGTATTTCGTGAGGGGCATGGTGAGTTCATGTGAAATTTTATTTTTTGTCACAAGTTAGTGGAATATGAGACTTTGTAAGAAAAGAAAAAAAAAGAAAACTAATCATTTTCCGCTAACTTGTCACAAAAAATAAAAACTTCCATGAACTCACTATGCCCATCAGCGAATACCTTAGGGTGTCTACTTTCCGAAATGTGGTCATTTGTGGGGTGTTTCTACTGTCTGGGCATTGTAGAACCTCAGGAAACATGACAGGTGCTTAGAAAGTCAGAGCTGCTTTAACATGAGGAAATTCACATTTTTGTACCATAGTTTGTAAATGCTATAACTTTTGCGCAAACCAATAAATATACACTTATTGAAAAAAATTTTATCAAAGATGTGCAACAATAAAATTTAGAGAAAAATTTATATAGAAATGTAGTTTTATTTCCAAAAAATTTCAACAGAAAGTGAAAAATGTCATTTTTTTGCAAAGATTTTGGTCAATTTCGATTAATAAAAAAAGTAAAAATGTCAGCAGCAATGAAATACCACCAAATGAAAGCTCTATTAGTGAGAAGAAAAGGAGGTAAAATTCATTTGGGTGGTAAGTTGTATGACCGAGCAATAAACCGTGAAAGTAGTGCAGTGCAGAATTGTAAAAAGTGGTCTGGTCATTAAGGGGGTTTAAGCTAGGGGGGCTGAAGTGGTTAAACACCCATTTAGGGCAAGATCCTATATTCGAGAAATATGAGGAGAGCGTCAAATAAGGGACGTGGCCCAGGTCGTGGTGCTGCTGGTGGAGCTCCTGTTGCATGGAGAGGACGTGGTCAATCTGTGCGAGCTACACGCACATGTGAAACACCTTCCTCAGGTGCGAGTAGGCGACAGAACCTTCAGCGTTATTTGGTAGGGCCGAATGTGGCTCTGCGAATAGTGAGGCCAGAACAAGTACAGGCAATAGTAGATTGGGTAACTGACAGTGCCTCCAGTTTCTTCACATTGTCTCCCACCAGTGGCGTACCTCTAATAGAGGCAGACCACGCAACTGCTATGGGGCCCGTAGAGGAAGGGGGCCCGGCTGTGGAGGAAAGGCCCAGCCTCTTATTACAATTAGCACAACAACTGCATCCAGAGTCCTTGCCAGGGCCTTTGGCTCAGCCTTTCAGCTCCCCTCACTGTTTCTCCTTTGGATGATGTGCCCCAGCTTCCCCCCTCCCCCTTCCCCAGCAATGGCCGGATCCTACCATGAGTAGATGCCTCCAGACATCAGGCAGCAACCTGCACATGCCCTCAGGGACTGCACTGCTGAGGAGAGGTCCATTTTTCAGCAGCTACAGCAGGATGTGCTGCTGCCATCAGAAGCCTCCCCAGTGCTCCCCTCCCCCACTCTGCTCCTCTTACCTGTCCTAGCATACTGCAGAGTCCTCCTCTGCTGTTATGTAATCCATGTGCAGCAGTCGGGACAGAGGAAGGGGGGAAGAGAGCCTACTGCACAGCCCAGCTGAGAAGAAGATGTCCTCCCATCAATCCTGACTGTTTACCCTGGAGACCTGCTCGGAAAGTAAGTGTGTGCCAGTGTAATATATTTGTGGTCATGGCTACGGCCAAGAGATATCCGAAGAACCCTTGGGAGAGAAACAATGGGAACAACCTAACCCAGCTAGACGTGTCTTAGTTAACCTGACTAAATGGCTTGTTGTGTGCCCTAAGCCATGATCGTGGGTAGGCCTATAAGTAGGCATACCCTGTGGAAATTAGGAGATAAGGGAGGGAGGGTGGGGCACCTGAGAACACATGCCTGTGAGTCTGTGGCTTGTATATGAAGAGCTTCCGCCCCTCCCACAAATGCAGGCTGATTAATCAGCCTTAGCAACATGTGTTTACATATATGTACTTATGTAGTGTACTGTATTTTGTACATATGTATGTGCTATATGTGTGTCTAATTGTCTAATGTACCTGTATATATGTGAATGACTGAGTAAATGTATATATGTGTGTACTATATGTACAGTATATATGATGTGTGTGTATAAATATATATATATATATATATATATATATATACACACACACATATACACATAGATGTAGCAGAGTTAACACACTCCTGCTGAGTTTTCACATTTAGTTAATGTGTTATGAGTAGTGTTGAGCGAACTTGTGTTTCAAGTTCAGCGTATAAGGTTTGGGTTTTCTAAGAATCCCGTTATGGATTCCGGTATCACTGACCACAACGGAATTCTATGACGGCATCCACCATGGAAGCCTATAAGAGGCTTTCCGTATTGCATTCAGTCATAATAGAAGTCTATGCTGACCATGCTATGCCATCATAGCATTATATTATGGTCCGTGGTAGCAGAATCCATAACGGAATTCTTAGATAACCTGAACCTTGTACACCAAACTTGAAAATAGAAGTTCTCTCAATACTAGTTATGACTGTGACTGTTAAAGCGTTGTCATATTCTCTTGGTCCCCCATTCAGCCCCTCTGATATGAGCATCGGAGTATTTCATGCACCAATGCTCTTCTTTGCCCTGCACTGAATTGCGCAGGGCAAGGGCTTTTTCTGCAGATCCCGTGATGTCACTGAATCTCCCCAAAAATTATCTAGATTCACTGCAGGGCAAAGGAAATGCTCCGATGTTCATGTCACAAAGGGCTGAGCGGGAAAAGAATGGGATATGTCTGGGTTTCAGCTCTGAACCTGGACAAAATAAAGCCATCTGATCACTGCACTTTGATGCCTTATTAGTCTTCGTACGGGAATGACCTGGACAGTCCGGGTTTGTAATCCTGTGCCTGAGTACAAGCCTTTCTCAGACCCGGGCACAGGATTCATTTCAAACTACAGACTTGCTAGCCGACCCTCAACTGACAGGGCGGCGAGTGGTGATGACCGTGAGCGGCCGGCGTGTCAGTCAGCGGCGTCGGCGATGAGGACAGGTGTCAGCAGCGGACGATCATCTGAGCCTGTCACTGCCGGCATTGCAAATCTGATCAGCTGAGCCAGTGACATCCTAGCGCAGGGCGGCGCGGTCTTCAGACACTCCCTCCCTCTCCTTCTCTCTGCTAGTGAGAGGAAGGAAGTGACATCAGAGAGAGAGAGGGAGCGTGGGAGAAATCATTCTCCGGCAGCCAGCCTGCGCATGGAGCTGCTCCAGCAGTTTCTCTTCTGCTTTTCGTCTGGGAGTCGACCTCTGCGACCAACGCCGTGACTGCTGTCCTTCTCCACAGACCTGGACCTCTGAAGCTGAACTTCTAAAAAAGACATTTAAAACATTTGAAGTGTTTAATAAAAAATATTAATTGGAAAGGGGGGCGGCGGACACGGCACTTGTTAGTATTGCACATAAAACATGCCCCCAGAAAAAAATGCCACAGGTAACCAGTGACATGTTTTGTGGGGGCATCTTTTATGTGCAATAATACATATCGTCCAATACAAACATCCAAATTTCATGTTAGTGCAAAATCCAATTTATTTATTTATCGACAAGTGCTTTTGGGGCCGTGCAGGGTCCCCTTCATCAGGCCCAGAAATGCGCTTGTCGTTTCAATGACAACTATCAATAAAATGGATTTGCACTATAGATGTACCGAACTACCGATACCAATACTAATATCGCTGCTGATACAGAGTATTTGGATGAGTACTACTTGTACTCGCCCAAATGCTCCAATACCTTCCCCAATATTGGAACTTCCGGTTGGAGGGAGGACGAGGCAGAGTCCACAGCCCACAGCTGCCTTAACATTCTTATTTTCTTTACTAGTGAGGCTCTTACTGTTCTTATCTTCAGCACTGACAGTACCTCTTTTCTGCCCGGCAATTATACTGGCCTGGATTGCTGGGGAACCACTGCTCCCAGCACTGACTGAGCCGCACATCGCGCCACCGGCCCAGGCCCCGCCCACTGACACACACGCCCCCAGAGCCTCCCACCATCACAGAAGCGCTTCCAGGAGGCATGCCCGGAGACACACTCACTGCACCCACAGTACCGCCCCCCGCCGACCCACTAACATAGGCCGGCAGGGAGACGAGCGCCGCAGGCACAACAAGACCGGAGGGGACAGCAGAGGCAGACATGACACTTTCAGCGGGAGCGGGCGCACCAGCGGCAACCACAGCACACCACACACCTTTCCAGCGTGACCGGGACCGCAGCGGTGGGCACGGCCACCCGTGCTGCCAAGCAACTCCCCCTCCCCTCCGCCCTCGCAACCTTCGTGTCGTGCCTGTTGGCCCGCCCCTCTCCCAGGCCGCCCTCGCTACTGCGAGGACAGCGTCCGCTGCCATCTTTTCCTTTGCACTGCTCTCCCCACTCCCACGCTCCGGTGCCACTACAGAAACTGGGCTAGGGGGGATCACTTTGCAGCCAGTTCAGAGGGCAACGGGTGAGTTACATACACCAATTTCACCTCTTTCAGCTTCTGTTTCTTCTTTTCTTTTTTTCCCTTTTCCTTGCAGGACCATCCTCCAGCAACTCATCTCCAAAAGCAAGACCTTCCACATGGTCCCTGGGGAGCTTCAGGTACCTTATCTGCTCCATTAGCTGTCCTCCAACCCCACTACTCTCCCTGTCTTTTCCATCCTCCTCGTCGGAGCTTGTGGGGGGGAGACGCACCTGCTCAGGTCGTACACTGGAGTCTACAGACCCCACAGATTGCCCCCCCAGGCCAACCATTGACTCTTCCTCCTCATCTGAGCATTCTACTTCTTGCTGCTGTTGTGCTTTTTCCTCCATTCCTTGTAACCTTTCTTCATTTTTAAGCTTTTCCTCAAAAGGGCCACCATTTTTTTTAAATAACGGCCCTTCTGACTTCTTACTCTCTCACTTCATTCTTAAGCTCCTTGATCCTTGGCGATATCTCCGGCCTTTTGGTTTTAGAGGCTTGGTCGGCCTTTTGCTTTTCCACCTTGAGCTCATTTCAAAGCTTTTTTAGGGCTTTCCCAGCCTTTTCGTACTCCCGGAGGTAGGCCGCTATACGGGAGCTATACACACTCACTAGCTCCTGGGGCCTCATACTGCCCAAGTCTGCATCCACCGGACCTGACCCACCTCCAGGAGCACCCCGCATACCTAACGGAGGGCTACCGTCCACCCTCCTGGACTTGCCGGCGATATTCCCGGCTTCACCCCTAGGGGCCACTTCAACATGACCCCTGCTTGATCTTCTGACCCCCTGGACAGATGATGGAGCAGAGGCCGGTTGTTCGCCTCCCCTACCTCCCGCCGGCCTACCCCGGGAAGCGGGATCCTGGGACTTTGCTGAACGCATATCCCGGGACCCCACCAGCTCCCTAGGGAGAGGCAGGGCCAGGGCTGGGGGAAAGGTGTTACACTCCCCCCGCAAGCCTGGATCTCCTCCTCGGGAACAGATGGCAGGAAACTCCCTGGAGAAGCATCTGGATGTTCAGGAGCACCTGTTAAGGATATTCAAATCCCAACTACTATAAACACAGTTTTACTCCAGGTTTCCATAACAACCCAGCTATTTTTCTTTACTGCTTAAAGGGGCGGGCAATGTGGAGGTCACTGTTTTTAAAGGGGTGGGCACAGTGGAGGTCACTGTTATTAAAGGGGCGAGCGCTATGAAGGTCCCTGTTAAAGGGGTGGGCACTGTGAAAGTCACTGTTAAAGGGGCGGTCACTATGAAAGTCAATGTTAAAGGGGTGTTCACTGTAAAAGTCACTGTTAAAGGGGCGGTCACTGTGAAAGTCACTGTTAAATGGGCGGTCACTATGAAAGTCACTGTTAAAGGGGCAGTCACTGTCAAAGTCACTGTTAAAGGGGCGGTCACTGTCAAAGTCACTGTTAAAGGGACAGCCACTGTGAAAGTCCCACTTCAGCCCCGCTAGCTGAAACCCCCTTCACTGACCAGAGCACTTTTTACACTTCGGCACTACACTCCTTTCACCGTTTATCGCTCGGTCATGCAACTTACCACCCAAATGAATTTTACCTCCTTTTCTTCTCACTAATAGAGCTTTCATTTGGTGGTATTTTATTGCTGCTGGCATTTTTACTTTTTTTGTTATCAATCCAAATGTAACGATTTTTTTGCAAAAAAATGACATTTTTCACTTTCAGCTGTAAAATTTTGCAAAAAAAACGACATCCATATGAAAAATTTTCTCCAAATTTATTGTTTTACATGTCTTTGATAAAAAAAAAATGTTTGGGCAAAAAAAAAAAAAAATGGTTTGGGTAAAAGTTATAGCGTTTACAAACTATGGTACAAAAATGTGAATTTCCGCTTTTTGAAACAGCTCTGATTTTCTGAGCACCTGTCATGATTCCTGAGTTTCTATAATGCCCAAACAGTAGAAAACCCCCACAAATGACCCCATTTCGGAAAGTAGACACCCTAAGGTATTCGCTGATGGGCATAGTGAGTTCATAGAACTTTTTATTTTTTGTCACAAGTTAGCGGAAAATGATGATGATTTTATTTTTTATTTTTTTTCTTACAAGATCTCATATTCCACTAACTTGCGACAAAAAATAAAAAATTCTAGGAACTCACCATGCCCCTCACAGAATACCTTGGGGTGTCTTCTTTCCAAAATGGGGTCACTTGTGGCGTAGTTATACTGCCCTGGCAATTTAGGGGCCCATATGTGTGAGAAGTACTTTGCAATCAAAATCTGTAAAAAATGACCGGTGAAATCCGAAAGGTGCACTTTGGAATATGTGCCCCTTTGCCCACCTTGGCATCAAAAAAGTGTCACACATCTGGTATCGCCGTACTTAGGAGAAGTTGGGGAATGTGTTTTGGGGTATCATTTTACATATACCCATGCTGGGTGAGAGAAATATCCTGGCAAAAGACAACTTTTCCAATTTTTTTATACAAAGTTGGCATTTGACCAAGATGTTTATCTCACCCAGCATGGGTATATGTAAAATGACACCCCAAAACACATTCCCCAACTTCTCCTGAGTACGGCGATACCACATGTGTGACACTTTTTTGCAGCCTAGATGCGCAAAGGTGCCCAAATTCCTTTTAGGAGGGCATTTTTAGACATTTGGATTGCAAAGTACTTCTCACACATATGGGCACCCTAGAATTGCCAGGGCAGTATAACATCACCACAAGGATGACCCCATTTTGGAAAAGAAAGACACCCCAAGGTATTCATGATGAGGCTATGTGGAATTCCGGAGATTGTTTATTTTTGTCACAAGTTAGTGGAAATAGAGATCTTTGTAAGGAAAAAAAATGAAATAAATAAATACATCATCATTTCCGCTAACTTGTGACAAAAAATAAAAAGTTCTAGGACTCACTATGCCCATCATCGAAATACCGTAGGGGTGTCTACTTGCCGAAATGGGGTCATTTGTGGGGGTTTTTCTACTGTTTGGGCATTGTAGAACATCAGGAATCAATGACAGGTGCTCAGAAAGTCAGAGCTGTTCAAAAAGCGGAAATTCACATTTTTGTACCATAGTTTGTAAACGCTATAACTTTTTACCCAACCATTTTTTTTTTTTTTTTGCCCAAACATTTTTTTTTTTTATCAAAGACATGTAAAACAATAAATTTGGAGAAATTTTTCATGGATGTCGTTTTTTTTTTGCAAAATTTTACAGCTGAAAGTGAAAAATTCATTTTTTTGCAAAAAAATCGTTACATTTGGATTGATAACAAAAAAAGTAAAATGCCAGCAGCAATAAAACCACCAAATGAAGCTCTATTAGTGAGAAGAAAGGAGGTAAAATTCATTTGGGTGGTAAGTTGCATGACCGAGCGATAAACGGTGAAAGGAGTGTAGTGCCGAAGTGTAAAAATGCTCTGGTCATGAAGGGGGTTTCAGCTAGCGGGGCTGAAGTGGGACTTTCACAGTGGCTGTCCCTTTAACAGTGACTTTGACAGTGACCGCCCCTTTAACAGTGACTTTGACAGTGACTGCCCCTTTAACAGTGACTTTCATAGTGACCGCCCATTTAACAGTGACTTTCACAGTGACCGCCCCTTTAACAGTGACTTTTACAGTGAACACCCCTTTAACATTGACTTTCATAGTGACCGCCCCTTAACAGTGACTTTCACAGTGCCCACCCCTTTAACAGGGACCTTCATAGCGCTCGCCCCTTTAATAACAGTGACCTCCACTGTGCCCACCCCTTTAAAAACAGTGACCTCCACATTGCCCGCCCCTTTAAGCAGTAAAGAAAAATAGCTGGGTTGTTATGGAAACCTGGAGTAAAACTGTGTTTATTAGTTGGATTGAATATCCTTAACAGTGCTCCTGAACATCCAGATGCTTCTCCAGGGAGTTTCCTGCCATCTGTTCCCGAGGAGGAGATCCAGGCTTGCGGGGGAGTGTAACACCTTTCCCCCAGCCCTGGCCCTGCCTCTCCCTAGGGAGCTGTGGGGTCCCGGGATATGCGTTCAGCAAAGTCCCAGGATCCCGCTTCCCGGGTAGGCCGGCGGGAGGTAGGGGAGGCGAACAACCGGCCTCTGCTCCATCATCTGTCCAGGGGGCAGAAGATCAAGCAGGGTCATGTTGAAGTGGCCCCTAGGGGTGAAGCCGGGAATATCGCCGGCAAGTCCAGGAGGGTGGACGGTAGCCCTCCGTTAGGTATGCGGGGTGCTCCTGGAGGTGGGTCAGGTCCGGTGGATGCAGACTTGGGCAGTATGAGGCCCCAGGAGCTAGTGAGTGTGTATAGCTCCCGTATAGCGGCCTACCTCCGGGAGTACGAAAAGGCTGGGAAAGCCCTAAAAAAGCTTTGAAATGAGCTCAAGTGGAAAAGCAAAAGGCCGACCAAGCCTCTAAAACCAAAAGGCCGGAGATATCGCCAAGGATCAAGGAGCTTAAGAATAAGTGAGAGAGTAAGAAGTCAGAGGGCCGTTATTTAAAAAAATGGTGGCCCTTTTGAGGAAAAGCTTAAAAATGAAGAAAGGTTACAAGGAATGGAGGAAAAGCACAACAGCAGCAAGAAGTAGATCTCAGATGAGGAGGAAGAGTCAATGGTTGGCCTGGGGGGGCAATCTGTGGGGTCTGTAGACTCCAGTGTACGACCTGAGCAGGTGCGTCTCCCCCCCACAAGCTCCGACGAGGAGGATGGAAAAGACAGGGAGAGTAGTGGGGTTGGAGGACAGCTAATGGAGCAGATAAGGTACCTGAAGCTCCCCAGGGACCATGTGGAAGGTCTTGCTTTTGGAGATGAGTTGCTGGAGGATGGTCCTGCAAGGAAAAGGGAAAAAAGAAAAGAAGAAACAGAAGCTGAAAGAGGTGAAATTGGTGTATGTAACTCACCCGTTGCCCTCTGAACTGGCTGCAAAGTGATCCCCCCTAGCCCAGTTTCTGTAGTGGCACCGGAGCGTGGGAGTGGGGAGAGCAGTGCAAAGGAAAAGATGGCAGCGGACGCTGTCCTCGCAGTAGCGAGGGCGGCCTGGGAGAGGGGCGGGCCAACAGGCACGACACGAAGGTTGCGAGGGCGGAGGGGAGGGGGAGTTGCTTGGCAGCACGGGTGGCCGTGCCCACCGCTGCGGTCCCGGTCACGCTGGAAAGGTGTGTGGTGTGCTGTGGTTGCCGCTGGTGCGCCCGCTCCCGCTGAAAGTGTCATGTCTGCCTCTGCTGTCCCCTCCACTCTTGCTGTGCCTGCGGCGCTTGTCTCCCCGCCGGCCTGTGTTAGTGGGTCGGCGGGGGCGGTACTGTGGGTGCAGTGAGTGTGTCTCCGGGCATGCCTCCTGGAAGCGCTTCTGTGATGGTGGGAGGCTCTGGGGGCGTGTTGTCAGTGGGCGGGGCCTGGGCCGGTGGCGCGATGTGCGGCTCAGTCAGTGCTGGGAGCAGTGGTTCCCCAGCAATCCAGGCCAGTATAATTGCCGGGCAGAAAAGAGGTACTGTCAGTGCTGAAGATAAGAACAGTAAGAGCCTCACTAGTAAGAAAATAAGAATGTTAAGGCAGCTGTGGGCTGTGGACTCTGCCTCGTCCTCCCTCCAACCGGAAGTTCCAATATTGGGGAAGGTATTGGAGCATTTGGGCGAGTACAAGTAGTACTCATCCAAATACTCTGTATCAGCAGCGATATTAGTATTGGTATCGGTAGTTCGGTACATCTATAGTGCAAATCCATTTTATTGATAGTTGTCATTGAAACGACAAGCGCATTTCTGGGCCTGATGAAGGGGACCCTGCACGGCCCCAAAAGCACTTGTCGATAAATTAAATTGGATTTTGCACTAACATGAAATTTGGATGTTTGTATTGGACGATATGTATTATTGCACATAAAAGATGCCCCCACAAAACATGTCACTGGTTACCTGTGGCATTTTTTTCTGGGGCATGTTTTATGTGCAATACTAACAAGTGCCGTGTCCGCCGCCCCCCTTTCCAATTAATATTTTTTATTAAACACTTCAAATGTTTTAAATGTCTTTTTTAGAAGTTCAGCTTCAGAGGTCCAGGTCTGTGGAGAAGGACAGCAGTCACGGCGTTGGTCGCAGAGGTCGACTCCCAGACGAAAAGCAGAAGAGAAACTGCTGGAGCAGCTCCATGCGCAGGCTGGCTGCCGGAGAATGATTTCTCCCACGCTCCCTCTCTCTCTCTGATGTCACTTCCTTCCTCTCACTAGAGAGAAGAGAGGGAGGGAGTGTCTGAAGACCGCGCCGCCCTGCGCTAGGATGTCACTGGCTCAGCTGATCAGATTTGCAATGCCGGCAGTGACAGGCTCAGATGATCGTCCGCTGCTGACACCTGTCCTCATCGCCGACGCCGCTGACTGACACGCCGGCCGCTCACGGTCATCACCACTCGCCGCCCTGTCAGTTGAGGGTCGGCTAGCAAGTCTGTAGTTTGAAATGAATCCTGTGCCCGGTCTGAGAAAGGCTTGTACTCAGGCACAGGATTACAAACCCGGACTGTCCAGGTCATTCCCGTACGAAGACTAATAAGGCATCAAAGTGCAGTGATCAGATGGCTTTATTTTGTCCAGGTTCAGAGCTGAAACCCAGACATATCCCATTCTTTTCCCGCTCAGCCCTTTGTGACATGAACATCGGAGCATTTCCTTTGCCCTGCAGTGAATCTAGATAATTTTTGGGGAGATTCAGTGACATCACGGGATCTGCAGAAAAAGCCCTTGCCCTGCGCAATTCAGTGCAGGGCAAAGAAGAGCATTGGTGCATGAAATCTCCGATGCTCATATCAGAGGGGCTGAATGGGGGACCAAGAGAATATGACAACGCTTTAACAGTCACAGTCATAACTAGTATTGAGAGAACTTCTATTTTCAAGTTTGGTGTACAAGGTTCAGGTTATCTAGAATTCCGTTATGGATTCTGCTACCACGGACCATAATATAATGCTATGATGGCATAGCATGGTCAGCATAGACTTCTATTATGACTGAATGCAATACGGAAAGCCTCTTATAGGCTTCCATGGTGGATGCCGTCATAGAATTCCGTTGTGGTCAGTGATACCGGAATCCATAACGGGATTCTTAGAAAACCCAAACCTTATACGCTGAACTTGAAACACAAGTTCGCTCAACACTACTCATAACACATTAACTAAATGTGAAAACTCAGCAGGAGTGTGTTAACTCTGCTACATCTATGTGTATATGTGTGTGTGTATATATATATATATATATATATATATATTTATACCACACATCATATATACTGTACTATAGTACACACATATATACATTTACTCAGTCATTCACATATATACAGGTACATTAGACAATTAGACACACATATAGCACATACATATGTACAAAATACAGTACACTACATAAGTACATATATGTAAACACTGTTGCTAAGGCTGATTAATCAGCCTGCATTTGTGGGAGGGGCGGAAGCTCTTCATATACAAGCCACAGACTCACAGGCATGTGTTCTCAGGTGCCCCACCCTCCCTCCCTTATCTCCTAATTTCCACAGGGTATGCCTACTTATAGGCCTACCCACGATCATGGCTTAGGGCACACAACAAGCCATTTAGTCAGGTTAACTAAGACACGTCTAGCTGGGTTAGGTTGTTCCCATTGTTTCTCTCCCAAGGTTCTTCGGATATCTCTTGGCCGTAGCCATGACCACAAATATATTACACTGGCACACACTTACTTTCCGAGCAGGTCTCCAGGGTAAACAGTCAGGATTGATGGGAGGACATCTTCTTCTCAGCTGGGGCTGTGCAGTAGGCTCTCTTCCCCCCTTCCTCTGTCCCGACTTGCTGCACATGGATTACATACAGCAGAGGAGGACTCTGCAGTATGCTAGGACAGGTAAGAGGAGCAAGTGGGGAGGGGGAGCACTGGGGAGGGCTTCTGATGGCAGCAGCATCCTGCTGTAGCTGCTGAAAAATGGACCTCTCCTCAGCAGTGCAGTCCTGAGGGCATGTGCAGGTTGCTGCCTGATGTCTGGAGGCATCTACCATGGTAAGGATCCGGCCATTGCTGGGGAAGGGGGGAGGGGGGGAAGCTGGGGCACATCATCCAAAGGAGAAACAGTGAGGGAGCTGAAGGCTGAGCCAAAGGCCCTGGCAAGGACTCTGGATGCAGTTGTTGTGCTAATTGTAATAAGAGGCTGGCCTTTCCTCCACAGCGCTGGGCCCCCCCTTCCTCTACGGGCCCCATAGCAGTTGCGTGGTCTGCCTCTATTAGAGGTACGCCACTGGTGGGACAATGTGAAGAAACTGGAGGCACTGTCAGTTACCCAATCTACTATTGCCTGTACTTGTTCTGGCCTCACTATTCGCAGAGCCACATTCGGCCCTACCAAATAACGCTGAAGGTTCTGTCGCCTACTCGCACCTGAGGAAGGTGTTTCACATGTGCGTGTAGCTCGCACAGATTGACCACGTCCTCTCCATGCAACAGGAGCTCCACCAGCAGCACCACGACCTGGGCCACGTCCCTTATTTGACGCTCTCCTCATATTTCTCGAATATAGGATCTTGCCCTAAATGGGTGTTTAACCACTTCAGCCCCCCTACTTAAACCCCCTTAATGACCAGACCACTTTTTACAATTCTGCACTGACACTACTTTCCACGGTTTATTGCTCGGTCATACAACTTACCACCCAAATGAATTTTACTCCTTTTCTTCTCACTAATAGAGCTTTCATTTGGTGGTATTTCATTGCTGCTGACATTTTACTTTTTTTATTAATCGAAATTGACCAAAATCTTTGCAAAAAAAATGACATTTTTCACTTTCTGTTGAAATTTTTGGAAATAAAAACTACATTTCTATATAAATTTTTCTCACAATTTTTTGTTGCACATCGTTGATAAAATTTTTTTCAATAAGTGTATATTTATTGGTTTGCGCAAAGTTATGCATTTACAAAACTATGGTACAAAAATGTGAATTTCCTCTCATGTTAAAGCAGCTCTGACTTTCTAAGCACCTGTCATGTTTCCTGAGGTTCTACAATGCCCAGACAGTAAAACACAACCCCACAAATGACCACATTTCGGAAGTAGACACCCTAAGGTATTCGCTGATGGGCATAGTGAGTTCATGGAAGTTTTTAGTTTTTGTGACAAGTTAGCGGAAAAATGATTAGTTTTCTTTTTTTTTTCTTTTCTTACAAAAGTCTCATCTTCCACTAACTTGTGACAAAAAATAAAATTTTACATGAACTCGCCATGCCCCTCACGAAATACCTTGGTATGTCTTCTTTCTAAAATGGGGTCACTTGTGGGGTATTTATATTGCCCTGGCATTTAGGGAAACCTAAAGCGTGAGAAGTAGTTTGGAATCCAAATGCGTAAAAAATGCCCTGTGAAATCCTAAAGGTGCTCTTTAGAATTTGGGCCCCTTTGCGCACCTAGGCTGCAAAAAAGTGTCACACATGTGGTATCATCGTACTCAGAAGAAGTAGGGCAATGTGTTTTGGGGTGTATTTTACATATAACCATGCTGGGTGAGAGAAATATCTCTGTAAAAAGACAACTTCTCCCATTTTTTTATGAAAAGTTGTCTATTTTACAGAGATATTTCTCACACACAGGATGGGTATGTGTGAAAAAGACACCCCAAAAACATTGCCCTACTTCTCCTGAGTATACCACATGTGTGACACTTTTTTGCAGCCTAGGTGCGCAAAGGGGCCCACAATTCCAATGAGTACCTTTTAGGAGGGCATTTTTAGGCATTTGGATTCCATACTTCTTCTCATGCTTTAGGGCCGCTAAAATGCCAGGGCAGTATAAATACCCCACATGTGACCCCATTTTAAAAAGAAGGACACCCCAGGTATTCTGTGAGGGGCAGGTGAGTTCATAGAATTTTTTTTTTTTGGGCACAAGTTAGCGGAAATTGATTTTTTTTTTTTTTTTTCTCACAAAGTCCTCCCTTTTCGCTAACTTGTGACAAAAAGTTCAATCTTTCATGGACTCAATATGCCCCTCAGTCGAATTACCTTGGGGTGTCTACTTTCCGAAATGGGGTCATTTGTGGGGTGTTGTACTGCCGGCATTTTGGGTAGGGCTAAATTGTGAGCAACCCTGTAAAGCCTAAGGTACTCGTTGGACTTTCGGCCCTTTACACACCTAGGCTGCTAAAAAAGTGTCACACATGTGGTATCGCAGTACTCAGGAGAAGTAGGGCAAATGTGTTTTGGGGCTGTATTTTTACATATACCCATGCTGGATGAGAGAAATATATCTGTAAATTGGCAACTTTGTATAAAAAAAAATTAAAAAGTTGTCATTTACAGAGATATTTCTCACACACAGTATGGGTATATGTTAAAAATACACCCCAAAACACATTGCCCTACTTCTCCTGAATACGGCGATACCACATGTGTGACACTTTTTGCAGCCTAGGTGCGCAAAGAGGCCCAAATTCCAATGAGTACATTTTAGGATGGGCTTTTTAGGCATTTGGATTCCAGACTTCTTCTCACGCATTTAGGGCCCCTAAAATGCCAGGACAGTATAAATACCCCACATGTGACCCCATTTGGAATGAAGACACCCCAAGGTATTCCGGGAGGGGCATGGCGAGTTCCTAGAATTTTTATTTTTTTGGCACAAGTAAGCGGAAAATGATTTTGTAAGAGAAAAAAAATAAAAATAACATTTTCCGCTAACTTGTGCCCAAAAAAAAATAAACATTCTAGGACCTCGCCATGCCTCTCACGAATACCTTGGGGTGTCTTATTTCCAAAATGGGGTCACATGTGGGGTATTTATACTGCCCTGGCATTTTAGGAGCCCTAAAGCGTGAGAAGAAGTCTGGAATATAAATGTCAAAAAAATTACGCATTTGGATTCCGTGAGGGGTATGGTGAGTTCATGTGAGATTTTCTTTTTTGTCACAAGTTAGTGGAATATGAGACTTTGTAAGAAAAAACTAAAAATAAAAAAAAAACAATTTCCGCTGAAAAATCTTCTATGAACTCGCCATTCCCCTTAAAAGTGATCTTTATAGCGCTGCAGTGATTTTGCAGTGATCAGAAAAAAAATTCTGTCACTGCGGTGGGCGGACTGAACACAAGTGTGCGCACAAGATCAGGCCTGATCGGCGAACACTGCGTTTTTTGAAGAGCCTATAGAACATGTCCTATTCTTGTCTGCAATTGCGGACAAGAAAAGGCATTTTCTATATAGTTCTGGCAATGTGCGGATCCGCAAAATGCGGAAAGCACATTGCCGGTGTCTGTGTTCTGCAGATACGCGTGTCCGTGTTTTGCGGATACGCAAAACACATACGGACGTCTGAATGGAGCCTTACAGGGGGGTGATCAATGACAGGGGGGATCAGGGAGTCTATATGGGGTGATCAGGGGTTAATAAGGGGTTAATAAGTGACAGGGGGGTGTAGTGTAGTGTGGAAGCTTGGTGCTACTTACAGAGCTGCCTGTGTCCTCTGGTGGTCGATCCAAGCAAAAGGGACCACCAGAGGAACCAGGTAGCAGGTAGTATCCGATGCTGTTAACAAAACAGCAATCTGATATACCTTTCAATGGTTAAAAAAAAAATCGCATCTACAGCCTGCCAGCGAATGATCGCCGCTGGCAAGCTGTAGATCAACTAGTTTACCTTTCCGAGCGCACGTTCACGCATTCCTGCGTTAGGCGGTCGGGAGCTGGTTAATTAATAGTAGAATAGAACGACAGTATGCAAAGGGTGTATCTCATACGGCCTGAACCAGAATAGGCCTGAATTAAAGATTTCTTTGTCATAAAGAGGAAAAATTTCTTAAGGTCACACAACAGTTTGACAGGCGAATTTTATACAATTACTTCACGGTCACAAAAAATGTTAATTTGTCAACCAACAATGTAACTGCAGTATTCACTGGTTGTATTTGACTTTGACAAATGCAGCAAAGGCCCCAGATGTAGGTTCTTGCAAATAATTGTTTGTTTGTTTTTTACAATATAACAGCACTATTTAAAGTTGTATTCGACTGTCAGAAATGCAGCAAAGGCCGCAAATGTATTATCTTGCCCAAAATGGGTGTTTTTTTTTTTAAACAAGAATATAACAGCAGTATCTAACACTTGCATTGAAATGTAACAAATGCAGCAAAGGCCGCAAATTTATTATCTTGCACAAAATGGGTGTTTTTTTTATACCAGAATATAACAGCACTATCTAACGCTTGTATTTCACTGCCACAAATGCAACAAAGGCCACAAATGTATTATCTTGCCCAAAATAGGTGTTTTAGAATATCAGACTATAACAGCAGTATATCACGCTTGTATTGGACTGTCAGAAATGCAGCAAAGGCCACAAATTTATTATCTTGCAAAATATGGGTGTTTTTTTAATACCAGACTATAAAAGCCCTACCTAACGCTTGTATTTCACTGTGACAAATGCAGCAAAGGCCCCAGACATAGGGTCTTTCGGAAAATGAGTGTTTCTTTAAAACCCAGAATATAATTGCAGTATTTCAAGCTTGTATTTCACTGTCACAAATGCAAATATGCTTTGCTGGTGCATTGAACTTTCATAAAATGGCTGCCGACGCCCACCTAGCTAACAGATGGATAAAAGTTCTTTTTCTGTGTCACTGGGCTCAGAACAGGGTAAGGAAAATTGTGCAGTACACCCACAAAACAAGATCGCTGTAGATCGCTGAGTTAACAAGCACTTCAGATAACTGATTCTTTCCTAGTCTCTCCCTCACAGCAGCAGCATCCTATCCCTACACTAATAAGAGCAGAGTGACATGCCATTAGTAGGCATGGCTGTGATGGCTTCTAAGGGCACACGAGCCAAACGCTTGTTAATTGGCTGCTCTGCAGCCTTTCAAAAAGCACCATTAAGTCGCCGAACACTGAACCCGAACCCAAACTTTTACTAAAAAGTTCGGGTTTGGGTCCAGGGTGGCAAAAATTCAAAAATTTGGTACGAACCCAAACTTTACAGTTGGCATTATAACAGATAAGTGTATCTGCCTGTCAACTGAAAATACTGACGGGTTGACTCTTATAAAAATGAACAAGGCCTGGATTGCTCCAGACTTCTCGACTCCACCAGAGGAAAGCGGATGAACAAAGGCACTTTAAATGTGTTGTTTAATGTACTGAATACACTGTATTCCCATGCACCCCTTCCACCACAAAAAAAGGGTATATGGTTAAAACTTCCTTTTCTCCTCCTCCTCCTCCTCCTCTTCCATCATATCAACATGCTTATTCGTCGCATATAATGCCCTGGCATATATGCCTTCGCATATCATTTTTACACGGTGAGCTCAACTGCAGGCCCTCACATATAATGTTTTACAGGGTAAGCTCACTACAGACTCTTGCATATAATGTTTTACAGGGTCAGCTCAACTGCAGGACCTCACATATAATGTTTTACAGGGTCAGCTCAACTGCAGGCCCTCGCATATAATGTTTTACAAGGTAGGCTCAACTGCACGCCCTCACCTACATTCTTTTACAGGGTCAGCTCAACTGCAGCCCCTTGCATATAATGTTTAACAGGGTCAGCTCAACTGCAGGCCCTCACCTACAATCTTTTGCAGGGTCAGCTCAACTGCAGGCCCTCACCTAAAATCTTTTACAGGGTCAGCTCAACTTCAGGCCCTTGCATATAATGTTTTACAGGGTCAGCTCAACTGCAGGCCCTCATCTACAATCTTTTACAGGATCAGATCAACTGCAGGCCCTTGCATATCATGTTTTACAGGGTCAGTTCAACTACAGGCCCTCATATATAATGTTTTACAGAGTCAGCTCAACTGCAGGCCCTTGCATATAATGTTTTACAGGGTCAGCTCAGCTGCAGGCCCTCACCTACAATCTGTTACAGGTCAGTTCGCCCTCTGATGATGACAGCCTGTTGATACTCTGACACACATGGCTGACTTCATGTTAGGCTGCCTTCCCACGACCCGTGCGTTATACGCATTTTAGACAACACGGATTACTGGTTGTTCACCCTTCTTGACCCCTGCTACAAAGAGAACTTCTCGCCTCTCATTCCTCTGGTGGAGAGGACAAGCAAAACGGTGCTATACCAGAAGGTCCTTGTTGAAAAATTGCTCCAAAGTTAATAGGGTAGACATCCGAATGGATCGTCACCGTCACGGGGACATGTGATCGCCTAGAAGTTATCTAGAGTCAACAAAGCGGCAGCAGGCCCTCACCTACAAGTTCAGTCTCAGTAGCCAATAGTCTGGTCAACACAATCCTCACCATGATGGCACACTGGCTGAACGTTGTGGAGGCCGAGAGTGAGTTGGCTGCTGGCACCAGACTTGCCCTCCAATACTCCAATAGATTCTCTTTAACGGAAAGTGTACTTATTCCAATAACAGGGCCGCTTAGGAGTGCTGTATTGTTATTTATCGTCACTACCTCCCCGAGTCGGGAGTGGGTAATTGCCGCGTGCCTGCTGCCTTCATTGGATGCTTGTGCTTTAATTACTTGACCTACCCTCTCTGGGTGGTTAACAATTAGGAAAAAAAAAAAGGGGCAAGGCAACAACAGCCAATCAGATTTCAGCCATTGACCTCCCTTGGATGTGGTAGCCCTTTCTCAGGCTCCCTCTCCGGCATCAAACCCTGATTGCCCGTTACCAGTGATCACCATGGTAGGGGCAGAAAATAACATCGAAAGTTGATAGGGCAGACGTCCGAATGGATCGTCGCCGTCATAGGGATGTGCAATCGTCCAGAGGTTATCTAGAGTCACCAATGCGGCATAAGGCCCTCGCCCCTAATGTTTTAGATGGTCAGATTAGCAGGCCCTTGCTTCAAATGTGAGCCAGCAGGCCATCAATCATAATTTTTCAAGGGTGTGTATGATGCCCTCCTTTATGTGTAACAAAGGGTGTTCGTTTGTAATATTTTTGGCAGCCCTTTTACTTAGTGCATAGTCTTTATGAGTGTAGGAGTCCCACTATCTGAACTATTGTAGCACAACGTGAATGAGGCCCTCCAGGTTGTATCGGAGTACCTCTTCCTTGTAATTTCTAGCAGCACTTATTATTGTCAGTCTGTAAAAGTGGCGTACTACTCGGACAACATGGTTCACAGCAGCGACCTCGGAGTCCAAAATGCATTGAGACATCCTACCCCATGCTGTTCCGGAATTATTTTGGTGGTGTTTCCATCAATTTCTGACCTTTTCCTATGAATCAGGCACCCTGCCCTCTTCAAAAGACCTGCCCCAACACTGGGTCATTTTTTAAGGTCATCCCCGAGCGTCCCCAAGTACTGTACAAAAGAGCACCAAACCTGCGAGATACATTGGTTCACAGCTGTATAGTGAAAATTAAAAAAACAAGTAAGGACCAATTCACATGGTGCGGTTTCTGCAGTGGTTGCAGGAACCGCACCAAGGACAATAAAAAGAAAAGGAACTAGCAGGAGATTCAGTCGAGAGGAGGGCAGACACATAAGATTAAAGGAGAAATGTCATGCGAGACTATGGAGGTTGTATACATGCTGGAGTGCCCTTGTTGGCTCCAGTATGTGGGCAGAACCCTTCGCAAATTAAAGACCCGACTGCAGGAGCACATAGGAAATATTAGGAAAGGTAAGGAAGATCATAGTGTTCCACTGCACTTCAAGCTTTTGCATGGAAAGAATTCGGCAGGGTGGAGGTTCAGTGGTTTGGAAAAGGTGGAGAGGAATTGGAGGGGAGGGGACCCTGTCGCCAACATCAATCGCAAGGAGGTCGGTTGGATATATAGACTGGGGACCTTAAAACCAGCAGGGCTTAATGTGGAGTTCAATTTAAAATCGTGTCTGATAGAGTGAAGAGGAAGCCAGGGGGTGGATTGTTACCGAGGTGGATTTATGCAGGATAGCGGGAGCCATTCTTTGCAGTGTGATGCATCGGGCGGTGTATTGCCGCTGGCTTTGGATGCTCAACTATTAATGAAGCTATTGCAGTGGGATGTCATTGGCTCGAGGTGAGTCATGTGATTTGAGTGTTTGCCACCTCTTGCTTTGTGAATGAGAAAGGAGGGAGGTTGATTTTTTTGTATTGTATGCTTTGTTCATTGATGTTGTGTTGTTATTATATATGCAAATGTTTTGAGCCTGAAAGGGCTTTGAGTTTTCTGTTTTTATTGCATTATGTGAACATCCAAAAGGAGGAGAAGAAATTTTTTTTTTAAATTAAAAATAAAATAAAAAGGTATATGTATGCTAGTGGGCGGTCCTTGGGAGAGACTATGGCTCAATAAGTACTGCACCTGTGTGGCAGAACATCATCGCCCCTAACAAAGCGGAACTGGCGGATGGATCTGTGATGAAAAAATACGTGTTTTTATGACTCAAATTTTAGATCTGTTGTAAGTAGAATAAAACCTGCTGAATGTGATATTACCTGGTGGAACAATATTTTTACTAATACTTCCCTCTAGGGTGCACGTGTACGTGAGTGCACCTAGCCTCTGGTAACCGACTGTTTGGCTACAAGGTGGAACAACCTGAGCATTGGAAAGAAGGGTCTGGGACTGGAACTTTGCACTCAGAAGGCAGCGCGATCAACAAATTCTGGACGTTTCCACCAGTTGGAATTCCACCATCCATATGTTGGACCGACTATATGAACAAAAAAAGGCCATAAGCGATTTCTTGATGATCAAAGTGTACAGGAGTACTCCCCTGTGTAAATTCGATGTCAGCCAGTGGCAGCTCATGCGCGACACCTGTCATTTGCTCAGGCCCTTTGAGGAGGCCATGTTATTTGTCAGTCGACAGGACTACGGGATAAACAACGTCATTCCACTGCTTCATGTCCTGGAACAGATGCTGGTAAATCTGATTGGACAGGGGAATGGATCCTAGATCTCATAGCCACATGAGCCCTGTGGGGTCTGAACTGAATGAGGAGGACATTGGAACACAAGGAATGTAGTGAAATGGATGGTTTTTTCTACACAGGTGACAGGAGAGGAGGAACAGAAGCAGCCAGAGGAGCTACAGGGTAATGAAGAAGAGGAGGCAGAGGACCCAGATACACCGTGGCAGTATGCAGTGGAGATGGAGGCAGGGAGTCCCTCCGAGTCACTTGCACAAATGGCCCGATGCATGCACACTTGCTTGCATAGTGACAGCCTAATTGTCACCATTCGGCAGAGGGATGACTTTTGGCTTTCCACCTTGTTGGACCCTCGCTACCGATCCAAAATGAGGGTCTTTTTTACACCCGCTGAGAGGGAGGACAAACTGAACTACTATAGAGACATCCTATGTAGTCTGTTTGCCGCTGCCTATCTGCGCTACCATCCATCCTCTCGCAGGTCTGACCAGAGGGGCTCTCTGCACTCACGTTCCTCTGCCATGGCTGCTGTGGCGGGGGGGGGGGGGGTTGTTAGGAGCAGTTTTCAGCTCCATCAGCAGCAACTTTAGCCTAGAGTAGCTGATGAAGAAGCTTTGTTTACCTGTTCACCCGCCTAGTAAAGAAACTACTCCCCAGCAGTGCCAGCTAAACCTAGAGCAGGACCAGAACTAGCAGATGGTAGCATACTTGGACAGCACCCTGCCACCCCACATTGAAGATCCGCTGGCCTACTGGGGAGCCAAACTGGATTATTGGCTGCAACTTGCCGAGTTTGCCCTGGAAAAGCTGTCCTGCCTGGCGATTTTTGTGGCATCAGAGCAGGTGTTTAGTGTGGCGGCGACCATAGTTACCCCAAAAAGAATTCGCCTCTCCACCCAAAATATGGAGAGACTGACGTTTGTCAAGATGAATCAGGGGTGGATCAGCCAGGATTTCCACCCACCAATGCATAATGCATCAGATTAGATCATCTATGGTGCCACACCAACACTTTGACAAAAGTGACCGGTTTCTTCTGGCTACCTGCCTCAGCTATTATTCTGATGCTGCCACCTGCCTGATGTGACACATCTGATGCCAAGTGCTCCTTCTTTCACCAATAATCTTCAGTTGGTACTGGTATTGCACCCACCTCCCCACTCTGTCACCAGTTCACTTTTTGGTTTCCTGATGCTGCTGCCACATCCACACTATGTCACCTTGCTACTTTGTTGTCTCCTGATGCTGCTACCACCTCCACACTATGTCACCTTGCCACTCTGTGGTCTACTGATGCTTCTGCCACCTCCACACTATGTTACCTTGCCACTCTGTGGTCTCCTGATGCTGCTGCCACCTCCACACCATGTCACCTTGCGACTCTGTGGTCTCCTGATGCTGCTGCTGCCACCTCAACACTATATCACCTTGCCACTCTGTGGTCTCCTGATGCTGCTGCCACCTCCACACTGTCACCTTGCCACTCTGTAGTCTCCAGATGCTGCTGCCACCTCCACACTATGTCACCTTGCCACTCTGTGGTCTCCTGATGCTGCTGCTACCTCAACATTATGTTACTTTGCTACTCTGTGCCTCTTGATGCTGCTGATGCCGCCACCTCCACACTCTGTCATTGTGCCACCCTGTGGCCTCCTCCTGATGCTGCTGCCGCCACCTCCACACTCTGTCATTGTGCCACTCTGTGGCCTACTCATGCTGCTGCCACCTATACACTCTCATTGTGCGACCCTGTGGCCGCCTCCTGATGCTGCCACCTCCACACTCTGTCATTGTGCCACTCTGTGGCCTTCTGATGCTGCTGCTACCTTCACATGGTCATTTTGCCACCCTTTGGCCTCCTCCTGATGAAGCTGCTGCCATCTCCACACTCTGTAATTGTGCTACTCTGTGGCCTCCTGTAGCTGCTGCCACCTCCACACTGCCATTGTGCCACCCTGTGGCTTCCTCCTGATGCTTCTGCCACCTCCACACTACTGTATGTCGCCTTGCCACTCTGTGGTCTCTTGATGCTGCTGCCACCTCCACACTATGGATGGAGTAGAGTTAACACTCCTGTTTTCTGAGATTTCTGAGCTGTGTTATCTAATCTAAGCAAACACCTTCAATTGCTTTTCAATGGCTTTCATCTCAAGATAACACGATGATTTAAGAAATTTGAGTCAAGAGCTGGAGTGCTAACCCTGCTACATCTGTATGTCACCTTGCCACTCTGTGGTCTCCTGATGCTGCTGCTACCTCAACACTAAGTTACCTTGCTACTCTGTAGTTGTCACGAGGGTGTCAAGAGCCACGTCTGACTCCGTTAAACCCGGGGTCAGGAAGTCGCAGTGGGTGGCTGCGTGCTCTATGTCTAGAGATCACGTTGTTTCTTAGTGATTGTTTTCTGTGTTTGCCTTGCTATCCTTTTTGTCTCACTCAGGGATCCGTAGCTTCTCCTCCTCAGCTGTTTCTTGTCTGCCACTCCCAACCTCCTTATATTCTCCTCTCACACTTCTCTAGTTGCCAGTTATAGAGCTTCCTGCCTGGACTTCTATACTGACCCACTGGAGCTGTGAATCCTGGTTGTTGTTCCAGAGTGCTACCCTCCGGATCCCTGTTGGGCTTTTTGTTGTCTCCTGTTGTCGCCCACCTGGGATTATATGTTGAGTCTGTATTGTCTGTCCTCCCCTTGGTGTTTTCCTTTAGAGCTAGTGGTGCGGACTAGTTTTCCCACCGCCCTGTTCACTATCTAGGGCTCATCTTAGGGAAAGCCAGGGTTTTAGGCACGTGATCGGCGTACGGGTGAGGAACCCGTCTAGGGACGTCAGGGCAGCCAGGTGCCAGCTGCAAGGTGAGTCAGGGGTCACCACCTTCCCTCTCACTTGGGCAGGGCCTTCCTCTTTCCCTCCCTCTGTGTCACGTATGTGATAGTCACGCCGATCGTGATAGTAGTCTCCAGATGCTGCTGCCACCTCCACACTATGTCACCCTGCCACTCTGTGGTCTCTGATGCTGCTGCTACCTCAACACTATGTTACCTTGCTACTCTATAGTCTCCAGATGCTGCTGCCACCTCCACACTATGTCACCTTGCCACTCTGTGGTTTCCTGATGCTGCTGCTACCTCAACACTATGTCACCTTGCCACTCTGTGGCATCCTGATGCTGCTGCCACCTCCACACTGTCATTGTGCATCTCTGTGGCCTCCTCCTGATGCTGCTGCCACCTCTAGACTCTGTCATTGCGCCACTCTGTGGTCTCCTCATGCTGTTTCCACCTCACCACTATGTCATTGGGCCACTCTGTGGACTTCTCATGCTGTTCCCACCCTCCCCACTTCATGACTGGGCTACTGTTTTGGCTTTCGGCCTGACTGACATCATTATTTATTTGACCCTTTTTCTGATCTGTTAGAAGGAAGTAAAAATGAGACACACAACGGATCCTGTTTAGGTAACAGCTGTAAGGCCTGCATGACATGGTCCCTATGTTGCATCAGAATTGGTTTATGATTTGGTAGCCAAAAGCAGGAGTGGGTACAAAACACAGAAGACATGCACATTTTCAATTCATGTTTTTGATCTCTGTTTTGGATCCACTTCAGTTTTTTTTTTTTGGCTTTAGCAATACTGATGGATTACTGACCAAATGCTGACCGAGTTAAAGCAGATGCTCCACAGACAGGATCCATTTTTTGAGGGTTATTATTCTGACAGATCAGAGAAAGGGCAAAATAATCAGTGATGTCGACACAAACTTACTGCTGACACGACACCCTCTCCACTCTGTTGGGGGGCTCTACTTGTATAAGCGTTTAATAGAACAGGTTCTGTAGACATCTATTTGGAATCAGCTGCCGATGGTGTAAAAGGAGTGTGCGACTTTTTGAATGCTAACATTGGCCTGTAAGGTTGAGTTCACACTTGAGTTATTTGGTCAGATTTGTCCCCGTATTTGCCCAAATAAGTGAAGTGTGCAGTGATTCTAAGAGCAACGTTTGTCACCTGCATGTCATACTGACTCACAGTATTGTTTCTCCATAACAGCAGACTCCCTATGCGTGTTACTGCAAGGCACAGTGTTCTACACCACTATACAAACTCTCTGCACCCAGAAAATTGCATTTTCTTAACATAATTTGCTGCGAATGAATTTGGAAATCAATTTTTTTAGAAATTCGCTCATCTCTAGTTACCTTCCCTTCCAGTGTCTTTCTTGCTTAGTTATTATCTAATACAGATCAGATTTTTGAGCCTGTAGCAAATTACTAAAACAAACTGGCAGCAGTACTTGGAAATAAATACTACAACCCCTTTAAATGTCTTCAGAAAAATAATGATTGTTTTTCTAACAACAATTTATGACATTCCACACAACAAACTGTTGTTAAAGCATGCATATTTTATTATTACATTATTTTTTGCATACTGCACATGAAATTCCACTCCTGAATGGAAAGCCATAACAACCTAACTTTTATGATCGTCATTTGAATGTATTACTCCCTAGTAATGAAATTGAATAATTGAGAAGCACACACAGGTCATGGTACACACACTAGAATGGATGATAGATAGATAAATAGCTATATATTAAAATATATTTAAAGGTACACAGTTTTGTTAAGTAACCATACTCTTTAAAGGGAATCTGTCACCAGACACATCCCTATAAAAGTATTTGCACATATACATAGCTGAGGTTCTCTTCATTAAGAATCTGTTTTCTTTTGTTGATCTGAGGCTCCATTCCCAAGTTATGATACTTTTTTCTTAACATGCAAAGTAGGCCTTTGGTGCAATGAGGTTATCATCGTTGTTCTTGTTGCCCCCAAGCCATGGACATAACTACCAAGGTAGCAGGCATAGCAGCTGCTATTGTAACGGGGCACCGAAGGCGCACTTGGTCTCCCTTCAGCCGCAGACCTGCTGCTTAGCTTCAGGAGCAAGGATCTGTGTTTGGCCTCGTTCCCAGGGCGGCCTTGCTAGCTGGGAGGCTCCCTGCTCCTAGGTCTGCCTTGAGCGTCGAGTTGATCACTTGGTGCTCGACTTGTTTGTCTGTCAGTCATGTGACGCTGGCCACGTCACAGGACCCTCACTCCCCACTATAAATACAGGCAGCCTGCTGGCTACAGGTTGCCTGTGATTTTCGTCCTACAGGCTGTGTACTTTATTGTTATTAAGCTACCTCTGGAATTAAACCTCGATCCACCTCTTGCCACCTCTTCTGCCTGCTCCCTGTACCTTGACCCTACCTCTCAGATTTTGACCTCGGCTTGTTTACGGATTTGTCTAGGCCTCTTCCCTTGTTCTGATGTGACCTCCTGGATTGACCTCAGCTAGTTGACCCGCCTCGCTTTCTGTTTTTGTTCTACCCCTTGTCCGCTTATTGCAACTTATCAGTGGCTGTCCTCTTCCCTGCTGTCTCTTTCTCTCTGCTTGCACTTAGTAGGTTAGGGACTGTTGCCCAGTTGCGCTCGCTCCGTCACCTAGGGCGGGTGGTGCAAGTAGGCAGGGACAGAGGACAGGGTGGCAGGGGGTGCGCCTCTGCTCTATCTTGATTTCCGTGACTCTATCCATGACAGCTATGGGCCCAACAACTAAAGGGGCCCATATCCACTAAAAGATATAATATGTAAGGAGGCATGAAAAATAGACAAATAAGCGAATTTCACACCTAAATTCCAAAATATTTCATCAGGTTCTGAGAATTAGTTGGCCTTTCACAATATAGCTCCACCCCAGAGATGTTCCATGTCAGCTGCTTTCTCACTACAGATGAAATGTTCCAGGTGCCTATGCAAGAGGTGGAAACTTTAGACATGGCCCACTGTGATCTTGTGGAACATTTAATGCTGTTTTCACACATGAGTTCACTTGGACAAAAAAACGGATTTAGTACTAGGGCTCTGGTGTGAATAGGGATATAGTTACCCCACTTATGTGTATCATCTCTTTTATATGACTGCACCTTTTGCATTATTCCTGTGTTGTGTATCATGTGTGCATTATACCTATATGTACCCTCATTACCTCGTAACCTCATGTGCAGTATTAGCAAAAATACGGAGTGTATTGTTTAAAACTCAAGGCAATAACTGAGCCTGAGTTGAGGGACTGCACTATTCTCCTGGAATCCACAAACAAAAGTTAAGTCAGATGCCAGATCCTTCCTCCAATTCTCCTTCCTTATGTCGCCAAACACTGCTATCCCTAGTGTGGTGCAGCTCCACAGTTTTTCACATCCTATCAACCTGTAATATCAGGAATCAAGGGCTTACAGTATCTACCTGAAGAAAGAGGGGCGAAACCTAGGTCGGGCGGACTCTGGGAAACTGGAATTTTATATTTGATATGCCTTGTTTTAATCGACTCATGTTAGTAGAACCCGCTTCACGAAGTACTAGTAGCGTTTATAGTAAGAGATATAACCCAAGTTTTTTCTCTGTATATTTTATAACACAGTGGAAGCCACGTTTGCAAAATCACTAGTATGGAAAATGCCTGCACTCTATGACAAATATCCTTAGAAAAGGATGTCTGCTTTAAAGGGGTTATCTAATCCCTATAATGCCCCCACAAATGCCCAGGCCCCTCACACATTGTACTTACCTTGCTCCCTAGCACCCGCATATATCCTGATGCCCGCACGGCTGTGGCTGCATCTCCCTGTCGCGCGGATGAATACATCCGGCTATTGGGGGAAGGGGTTTGTCAATAGCGGGTGATGCTAGGGAGGCTCGTTCCCGTCGGGGAGATGCAGCAGGCATCAGAAGCAACATGGGTGCCGGGCAGTGAGGTAATTACAGAGTAGCTGATGAGAAGCTTTGTTCACCCGCCTAGTAAAGAAACTACTCACCAGTAGCAGCAGCTAAACCTGGAGCAGGACCAGAACTAGTAGGTAGTGGCATACTTGGACAGCATCCTGCCACCCCGCTGGTCTACCTGGCAGAAAAGCTGGATTTATGGCTGCAACTTGCCGAGTTTGCCCTGGAAAAGCAATTTATTCTGTTTGAAGGTTCTTTGATGAGAAACAGATTACAGACAGTCCCATTACTAAAACCCCAGCTGTAGTCTGTAGTAAAACATGGCATCAAGTGTCCCATACACCTTCAGTACTAACACAGTGGAGATTATGCATCACACACCTCCAAATTAAAGAGGTAAAACTTTTCTGGCTTTCATATGAGTGCCCTGAATGGGGTACCCTTCTTTTTTACATCCTAAGTAGCGTTGAGCACGAATATTCAAATAACTATTTTTTGGTGAATATCGCGACTTCGAGAATTTGAGAATATTTCGAATATAGTGCTATATATTCGCTATATAGAATATTCGTAATTTTTTAACATCTGAAAACATGATTTATCACTGCTTCTTGCTTGTGGGCCAAATGAGTCATTGGCTCACAAGTAATTTAAGCAGGAAGGAATCATGTTTTCATATGGAAATTTATTTTACGAATATTCAAAAAATGAATATATAGCAATATAGCGAATATATTCGTTATTTAGAATACTGTTCCTTTTTTTTTTCCATCTGTACAGTTGTTCGCATACTCCTCCCTGACAAGCATCCCTGTGATCATGGGAACGCCTGTGGTTAGAATATACTATTGGATCTTAGTTTCCCTGCAATTGTGAAAACTCAAGATCAGATGGTATATTAAACCCACAGGCGTTCCCATGGTGATGGGGAAGAGTATGCTAACAACTGTACAGATTGGGGAAAAAAAAAGACGAATATTCTAAATAAACGAATATTCGCTATATTGCTATATTTATTTTTTATATTCGTCATATTCTAAACCAAGAATATATAGTAAATAACGGATATTGCTAAATACAAATATAGAGCAATAGAGTGCTAAAAAATTTTTATAGTCATTTTTTTTCTCTTCTGAACTTCAGATTTGGAAAAAATGACACTATTAAAAAAAAAATTATAGCAGTACAGCTTAGCTAAATTGTATTTTCTCGAATATTCTCTATATTCTATAATTTGTTTGAGAATATACGAATATCTTAAAACGAATATAGCAGTAAAATATAGTGCTATATATTCGTTTAAGAATATTCGTAATATTCTAAAACAAGAATATATAGAATATAGAGAATATTCGAGAAAATACAATTTAGCTAAGCTGTACTGCTATAATTTTTTTTTTAATAGTGTCAATTTTTTCCAAATCTGAAGTTCAGAAGAAAAAAAAATGACTATAAAAATTTTTTTAGCACTCTATTGCTCTATATTTGTATTTAGCAAATATTCGTTATTTAGCTATATATTCTTGGTTTAGAATATGACGAATATAAAAAATAAATATAGCAAATAGCGAATATATTCGTTATTTAGAATATTCGTCTTTTTTTTCCCCAATCTGTACAGTTGTTAGCATACTCTTCCCCATCACCATGGGAACGCCTGTGGGTTAGAATATACCATCTGATCTGAGTTTTCACAATTGCAGGGAAAACTAAGATCCAATAGTATATTCTAACCACAGGCGTTCCCATGATCACAGGGATGCTTGTCAGGGAGGAGTATGCGAACAACTGTACAGATGGAAAAAAAAAGGAACAGTATTCTAAATAACGAATATATTCGCTATATTGCTATATATTCATTTTTTTGAATATTCGTAAAATAAATTTCCATATGAAAACATGATTCCTTCCTGCTTAAATTACTTGTGAGCCAATGACTCATTTGGCCCACAAGCAAGAAGCAGTGATAAATCATGTTTTCAGATGTTAAAAAATTACGAATATTCTATATAGCGAATATATAGCACTATATTCGAAATATTCTCAAATTCTCGAAGTCGCGATATTCACCAAAAAAATAGTTATTTGAATATTCGTGCTCAACGCTACTTAGGATGTAAAAAAGAAGGGTACCCCATTCAGGGCACTCATATGAAAGCCAGAAAAGTTTTACCTCTTTAATTTGGAGGTGTGTGATGCATAATCTCCACTGTGTTAGTACTGAAGGTGTATGGGACACTTGATGCCATGTTTTACTACAGACTACAGCTGGGGTTTTAGTAATGGGACTGTCTGTAATCTGTTTCTCATCAAAGAACCTTCAAACAGAATAAATTGCTTTTCCAGGGCAAACTCGGCAAGTTGCAGCCATAAATCCAGCTTTTCTGCCAGGTAGACCAGCGGGGTGGCAGGATGCTGTCCAAGTATGCCACTACCTACTAGTTCTGGTCCTGCTCCAGGTTTAGCTGCTGCTACTGGTGAGTAGTTTCTTTACTAGGCGGGTGAACAAAGCTTCTCATCAGCTACTCTGTAATTACCTCACTGCCCGGCACCCATGTTGCTTCTGATGCCTGCTGCATCTCCCCGACGGGAACGAGCCTCCCTAGCATCACCCGCTATTGACAAACCCCTTCCCCCAATAGCCGGATGTATTCATCCGCGCGACAGGGAGATGCAGCCACAGCCGTGCGGGCATCAGGATATATGCGGGTGCTAGGGAGCAAGGTAAGTACAATGTGTGAGGGGCCTGGGCATTTGTGGGGGCATTATAGGGATTAGATAACCCCTTTAAAGCAGACATCCTTTTCTAAGGATATTTGTCATAGAGTGCAGGCATTTTCCATACTAGTGATTTTGCAAACGTGGCTTCCACTGTTATAAAATATACAGAGAAAAAACTTGGGTTATATCTCTTACTATAAACGCTACTAGTACTTCGTGAAGCGGGTTCTACTAACATGAGTCGATTAAAACAAGGCATATCAAATATAAAATTCCAGTTTCCCAGAGTCCGCCCGACCTAGGTTTCGCCCCTCTTTCTTCAGGTAGATACTGTAAGCCCTTGATTCCTGATATTACAGGTTGATAGGATGTGAAAAACTGTGGAGCTGCACCACACTAGGGATAGCAGTGTTTGGCGACATAAGGAAGGAGAATTGGAGGAAGGATCTGGCATCTGACTTAACTTTTGTTTGTGGATTCCAGGAGAATAGTGCAGTCCCTCAACTCAGGCTCAGTTATTGCCTTGAGTTTTAAACAATACACTCCGTATT